>NC_138375.1:16497856-16552958 GCF_054177405.1 Leptonychotes weddellii | reverse complement strand
TTTGTTGTTTCTTGCCTTGTCAATTTTTGCCATTCTAACTGGTGTAAGGTGGTAGCTCAATGTGGTTTTGATTTGAATTTCCCTGATGGCTAATGATGATGAACATTTTTTCATGTGTCTGTTAGCCATTTGTATATCTTCTTCAGAGAAGTGTCCGTTTATGTCTTCTGCCCGTTTTTTGACTTGATTATTTGTTTTGGGGTGTTGAGTTTGAGATGTTCTTTATAGAACTTGGAGCCCTGCCCTTTATCTGTAGTGTCATTTGCAAATATCTTCTCCCCTTCTCTGGGTTGCCTCTTTGTTTTATTGACTGTTTCCTTTGCTGTGAAGAAGTTTTTATCTTGATGAAGTCCCAAAAGTTTATTTTTGCTTTTGTTTCACTTGCCTTTGGAGATGTATTTTGAAAGAATTTGCTGTGGCCGATGTCAAAGAGCTTACTGCCTATGTTCTCCTCTAGGATTTTGATGAATTCCTGTCTCACACTGTGGTCTTTCATCCATTTTGAGTTTATCTTTGTGTGTGGTGTTAGAGAATGGTCGAGTTTCATTCTTCTGCATCTGGCTGTCCAATTTTCCCAGCACCATTTATTGAAAAGACTGTCTTTTTTTCATTGCATATTTTTTCCTTCTTTGTCAAAGATTATTTGACCATAGATTCAGGGTCCATATCTGGGCTCTCTATTCTGTTCCATCCTTTATTTAACAAGTTAAATTTTAGTGGCTTGTTAAATAACGTATGTGCATTTTCACAACTATGTAGCACTTATTCCATTTGTGACAGTTTTATGTGTCAACTTGGCTAGCCTATAATACCCAATTACTTAATCAGTCATTAATCTAGTTGTTTCTTTGAAGGTGTTTTGTGGATGTAGTTAACATCTGTAATCAGTTCAATTTAAGAAGATCACCCTTGATAATTTGTGTGGCCCTCATCCAATCAGTTGAAGGTCTTAGGAGCAAAACCACATTTCACAGAGTAGAAATTCTGTCTCAAGACTGTAGTATCAAATGCCTGAGTTTCCAGTCATCCAGCTTGACCTACAGATTGGATTTCAGACTCAAGATTGTAACATTACTCCTTCTCTGGCTTCCAGCCTTCTAGCCTGCACTATAGATTTTTTTTTTTAAAGATTTTATTTATTTATTTGAGAGAGAGAGAGAATGAGAGAGAGCACATGAGAGGGGGGAGGGCCAGAGGGAGAAGCAGACTCCCCGCCGAGCAGGGAGCCCGATGCGGGACTCGATCCCGGGACTCCAGGATCATGACCTGAGCCGAAGGCAGTCGCTTAACCAACTGAGCCACCCAGGCGCCCCTGCACTATAGATTTTTGGATTTGCCAGCCAGCAGATGCATGAGCCAATCCTTAAAATCTATTTTTCTCTCCCTTTTTCTCTTTCTCTCCTCCCCCCTTCTTCTTCTTCCTCCTCCTTCTCTGCTCCTCCTCCTTCTCCCTCTCTTTCTCTCTCTCTCTTTCACACAGTTTTAATTTTTTTTCCTATTCAACAATTACAAATGTAGAAATTATAACACAGTTCTCAGTTTTGCTATAAAAATTTTGTTTCCCATTTAGGTCATTTGATTATCGGGAATAAAAAAAAAAAAAGAGTCTTTCCAAAGTAGGATGAATTTCAACCAGGTCATATAAACTTCAAAATATAGCAATATTAAACATTTATTTTTCTATGCTTGAATAAATTTCATTGTTCAGTATATGAAAGCAGTTTTTTTATTTTTATTTAAAGTTTTAATAGCTCTTGATTATTTTTTTCTAACATATGGACTGATAAATAACTCTCAAGAAGTCATCCAAGATTTACATCTTACAGTGCTTTGCAAATAAATGCTCTGCTGTTGTGTAACTACTGCACAGAAATTTGGTTTGGATGTCAGGACTGATAAGACCACACATATACTTCAAAGAGGTTTGAGAGGTTTATCACTCACAGTATGAGGTTTTCTTGGAATAGCAGGGAAGCTCCAAGCACATACAAAATAGCTTGAGAGAGCAAGGAAATGAGATTGGCTTCTGTGTGTGTGTTTGGGGGGGTGGAGGGGGGCGTTGGTTATGCAGTGTGGCCAGAGTGTGGTTTATCTTGTGTAGTGTGAACCTGCAATGAATACTAAAGAAGGTAACATCAGAGCTTTCTAAATACAAGCTCTTTCAGTTGTGGGGCAGAAGGAGGAGAGTGAGGGATAAGGCTTAAGATCTCTTAACAGTCAAACATAAAAAAAAAAAAAAAGAGAGAGAGAGACCTCCTCTTTATTACAAATGTATTATGGAACTAAGCATAGGTGAAGCCATTGTGATTTATTTTAGAGGGATTTTCACTATCAGTAATTCCTGTAGCCTTAGCTACTCTGGAATAATTTAGTACTAGAAAGAGAAGAAAGTACTTGCTTATCAAATTTTTGGAAATTTTAACAAACATATAGTACATATTTTTACCCTTAGGACATTCATATTCACAGGTACCATTTAAAAAGGGTAAAATTCTACAAGTTGATTCTTTAGATAAAATTGTAGCTTCTGTTCCTGGAAATCTGGCAGACTAAATAATTTGAAATGGTGCCTGATGGAAACTTTTGTAAATGCGGTCATTTAACACAAAATAATATTATGAGTATGGAGAAGAATTTGAGGGGGAAAACCCTTGCCCATTTATAAAAAGCCGTTTGGGATGGTAAGTGAGAAAGTTGATGGAGCTTCCTATAGTAAGGGGGTTGGGGGGAGATGCTGATTTTTGAAACCTAGAGACTTGGGATTTAATGCCCACTTAAGGCCAAGACCTTGGATCTTTTTGATGAGTTTCCATCTCAAGTTACACATAAACTTGGAGCCTTGAGGCAGCTGACTAAAAGAAACCATGAACTAGACATAAATTTTTTAACAGTACTCTCTTATTATAAAATTCCAAACTCTTTGTTCTCTGTAAACTTTGCTTATGGAAAAAAGAAAATGTTTAAGAACTCAAACTTAGATTTGTGTTTGTTTTGTGTTTGGGATTCTAATTTACACTACTTATTGGTCTGGTAGCCGACAAAATGAGAAATTTACACAAAATTAATCTAGAATTGGTTATATTCCTGAAATGCCTGGTATAAACAAAGGGAAAGACATTCTAAAAATATAAACCTCAATCTGTTATCTAGAGATTGCTCCCAGAATAAATCTGTCTAAATCTGTCACAATTCAAAATGACAAACACATGAGGATAGGAGAAAATATCTTATGGTAACTGAGGGTCCATGATGCAATAAACAAATAATCTAATTTATGATAATAAAAGAATTTGAAACAAAAATCTTTAGGATTAGAGTTTAGTATTCAGTTTGACTAGCACAATTAGACAAGGGTGAAGAGAGTATCAGTGAATTAGAAAAAATAATTCTAAGAAATGACTTACAATGTTGTCTAGCAAGTTTAAGATATGGAGGGGCACCTGGGTGGCTCAGTCAGTTAAACATCTACCTTGGGCTCAGGTCATGATACCAGAGTCCTGGGATCGAGCCTCACATCGGGCTCCTTGCTCAGCAGGGAGCCTGCTTCTCCCTCTGCCTCTGCTGTTCCCCGTGATTGTGCGTGCTCTCTCTCTCCCACTCTCTGTGAAATAAATAAATAAAACCTTTAAAAAAAAAAGATTAAGATATGGAAAATGTAAGGGATATTAAGGATATAATTTGATTGTACATATATTTAATGGAAAATTTGGAATGAAAATTTCAAGGAAATGCGAGAGAGAGGTAGTATGGATAGTGTAAATGAATAAGAATTTCTTAGATGGGGTGCCTGGGTGGCTCAGTCATTAAGCGTCTGCCTTTGGCTCAGGTCATGATCCCAGGGTCCTGGGATCGAGCCCCACATCAGGCTCCCTGCTCTGCGGGAAGCCTGCTTCTCCTTCTCTCTCTCTCTCTTCCCCTGCTTGTATTCCCTCTCTCGCTGTGTCTCTCTCTGTCAAATAAATAAAATCTTTAAAAAAAAAAATTCCTAGAAATTGGTTTAAAAATTGTCCAAGCAGGGGCACCTGGGTGGCTTAGTCATTAAGTGTCTGCCTTCGGCTCAGGTCATGGTCCCAGGGTCCTGGGATCGAGCCCCACATCAGGCTCCCTGCTCCGTGGGAAACCTGCTTCTCCCTCTCCCACTTCTCCTGCTTGTGTTCCCTCTCTTGCCGTGTCTCTCTCTGTCAAATAAATAAAATCTTAAAAAAAATTGTCCAAGCAGAGTGAATTAAAATAAATCCACATCTAAACATCAGATAATGAGACTGCAGAAGGACAAAAAGAAAGGACACCAATAATCAGTTAATAACTAATAATACAAAGAACAACATCAATCTTCTGAAGAGAGGCATAGGTAAATGAAAACTGTCTTCAGAATCTGAGATGTAATTGTCAAAAAGGTTCACATTCATAAATAAATAATAATTAAGAATAGAGAGTGAAATAAACTTTTTAATAACCAAGTTCTAAATGAAGGTACAATTGACCTTCAGTGAAAAAACAAATTTAGAAGATAAGCCACAGAATTGCAAAAACTCAATGCTGAAGAAAGGATAAAGGATTCAAGATGTTTTGGTGAGCAGAATTGATAAATACACAGGTAAATCTAAACAGGTGAAGTATATTTAAAACAACAATAGAATTAAAATATGTTTCTCACTTTTTCCTATCTTTTTCAACTGCCTTGCTTTCAAAAACATCTTCGTTGGGGTGCCTGGGTGGCTCAGATGGTTCAGCATCTGCCTTCGGCTCAGGTCAAGATCCCAGGGATCTGGGATCGAGCCCCGCGTTGGGCTCACTGCTCAGTGCAGAGCCTGCTTCTCCCTCTCCTCTGCCATTCCCTCCGCTTGTGCTCTCTGGCTCTGTCTCTCTGTCAAATAAATAAATAAATAAATAAATAAAATCTTAAAAAAAAAAAATCTTCGTGTAAAAAAAAAAAAAGCCATAGGGCATTAGTCTTTGAAACGTCTCTCTTTTTAAAGGCAGGTATAATATTTGGACTCATAAGTCTTCTTTCCATTAAACAAAGTCAGTAGATAAGATACATGTATATATATCAGCATTGTGGAAGGTAATTCTATTTATAAACGTTGCTTAGAAAGTGGCAGGCGAGAATTCTACCACTGAACCACCAATGCTAAATGTTACTTAGAAAGTGAAACACTGTTTGCTAAGATTAAAAGCAGAAATAGGATATCATCAGGATATTAGAAGACAATAAATTTACCAGCCAGAGGAAATCAAAGAGAACTAGAAAGCAGTCTAAAATGGACATAAAATATTTGCTGACTTAAACACCTCCTTTTAGAAGTTGATGACCTGAAATATTTTCAAAGGTTTCCCAAACCAGGCCTGTTGCTCAGTTGATGAAGGAAGGCTGTGTTGCTAATTAATACCTTTGGTGGAAGAGGCTAGGTCCTCTGATGTACTCAAGTATTGCAACTAAAAGTCTACAGAGATCAAAAAAAGAAGAGAAACCTGACCTTGACTAGTTCTAAACAGTAAGGAAAAGAACGATGTCCTTTAATCAGGAAATTTCAAGTTCGTGTGGCCACTAATATATTGGTCGTTATTGTTTGTGATGCTGCTGTTGTTTTCCTGTATTATTAACAGCAGAAAAAAACATACAAGTCAAAATTGAAATTATGATTATAGTAGTATTTATAGCAGACAGTTTACAAAGTACAAGCTTCTTCAACAAGCTCTGAATCCCTGAGTCCTCACAGCTGAATTAGCTACTACCCTCTCAGTGATGACCAAGCCATTTCCCTAGACCACTCTCCTAATACTTACATTATTGTTTAATTACCAGTGTATGTGATGTGTCTGACAATAAAATCCATTCAAATATTATTATGAATCAAAATTTAATTACATTAAAATTTCCTAACAGTAAATACATATTTATTATTAAGTAGTCTTTCAGTTTGTACATTTTCATTAGGATTTCCAGGGATAGAATTCTGAGAGTAGAAATTATGTTTATTAATGTTTATGTTGTATTTTGTAAATGGCTATATATTTTAGTACTTCAAAGTATGTGTATATACACACATATTTTCTAGTATAAAATAAGTGTTCAAAGTGTTCAATAAATATTCATTAAATAAATATACAGGAATACTTGATGATTAATGGATAGAATTACCTGTAGGAGATTTCAATAAAATAGTTGTTCGGAGTTCCAATACGTCAATTAAAGAACAAAGCGTTTTTTTTTTTTCCCCCAAAGATTTTATTTATTTATTTGTGTGAGAGAGAGAACAAGCAGGGGATCCTATAGGCAGAGGAAGAAGGAGGATCCGTGATGAGCAAGGAGCCTGATGCGGGACTCCATCCCAGGACCCCAGGATTATGACCTGAGCCAAAGGGAGATGCTTAACCAAGTGAGCCACCCAGGCATCCCAGAGCAAAGATATTTTTGAAAAGTGTTCCATGTGAAAGTTTTCTCATTGTAATACCCCATCATCCTTAGTTGAAAATAGAACTTTAACAGCCATTCCTCTCTGCCCACTTTACTGTATTAGTTTCCAACCCATTAATTCTAACAAATTAATACAAACACATTTATATATCAAAAGAAGATATTGAAAACACTATATATTATGAAGATAGAAATTACAAATTATTTACAATGCTTTTATATCAGCCATCTCTGAACTAGCCTATTCATTTTAGGGAAGAACATATTGTATTACTGTATGGTTTGTAATGTTCCTATAATATTTTTGCTTTCGTGGTATATAGTCTAAATGTTTTATCAAATGCTAAGAACTGTTCTCACTACAAATTCATTTTCCACAGAGAGAAGCAATGCATAAGCTACTGATTCCATGAACCTAGCATATGTAGACACTTTATTTTTAATATTGTCATGACATTTTTAACTGAAAAATAAACAAGGCATTTAGAAAACACTATTTGAGAAAGGTTTCTATTATTATACTAAAATATTTATATAAAATATGTAAAACTACCAACTTGTGCAATAGTGTAAAATTAACATTTAAGTACATATTATACTGGACTGTCTTGTGAACACTTTGACGTTATTTTGTTAGGATGGGCCTGGTACCAGATTTTATATCCCTATTATTATTCAGAAACATGTTTTATGATAAGAATCGAGTTCAAAGTGTGTGTATGTGTATATATGGATATGTGACAATGTGTGTGTGTGTATAGATGTAAATATTTGGATATTAAACAGTCCATCAATAAATTAATGTTTTTAAATTATTATAATTTTTAAGTAGCACATATTTACCGGTGATATTTTCATTAAATTAATTATCAGAAGGTAAATAATATGGGATGCCTGGGTGGCTCAGTTGGTTAAGCGTCTGCCTTCAGCTCAGGTCATAATCCCAGGATCCTGGGATCGAGCTACGCATCGGGCTCAGCCGGGAGTCTGCTTCTCCCTCTGCCTGCCTCTCCCTCTTGTGCTTTCTCTCTCTCTCTGTCAAATAAATAAATAAAAATCTTTAAGAAAAAGGATAACTAATAGACCTCAGAGGGAAATAAGAAGTTGAGGTAGCCAAATTTTGATTGAAATTGAAGACTGAATGTAGGGGTAGTCTGAAAAAGACAGGACTAAATTAAACATTATAGAGTAAAATTGAGCATGACCTGTGGATTTTTTTTTTTTTTTGAGGGAGGGATAAGAAGAATATATAAGTGTAAAGTTAGAACCAAAATGGGAAAAAGTAGGAGGGTAGAAAAAAATCTTTTTTTTCCCCATAGGTTTGCCTAAGACTTCCTGAACAAAGCTGATGAGAAAATCTTCACTATTTAACAAGGAATAACACTGCATAACAATGTGTCTAGCACTGTATTGAGATAATGTATTATGTACTTTATTCCTCAGAAGCAACTCTGTGATCAGGACTGTTATTCCTATTTTATGTATGAAAACAAAGACTCACATATCCTAAAACTCATACAAATATAAGGAACTCAAAATTTCAAACCAGATATTTCCATCTCTAACTAGAAATTGTATACCAGTGAGAGCTGGGGGATTAAAAGTTAAATGAGGTAAAATAGTAAAATCTTCTAATATTTAAACCAAAAGAAATTTTCTTGATTGTAAGTGTTGCTGAGAATCTTTTATTTCTATACAGAAGATAATTCCTTCTCAAATTTTTCTCTGATGACTTCCAGACATCTGTTTTTTAATTCTTGATTCTTCTTCTGCTTTTAGGAATATATTCCAAGCATAATATTATCTGACTTCTTAACTTCAGTCATGCAATCTTTCATTATTAGACCCAAAAACTCATTAATACAGACCAAAGGTTTCTTGCCGGGGGAAAATGGAACATAGTTCCTCCAGGATATCACCTACTAGTTAATAGTTTTCTATGGCCCCAGTAGGCCTCGGTGTCCTGATTTCTGTGTCTGGCATGGATAAATCCACTCTATTCTCAGTTTTCAGTGTCTTGTGTGATTAGACATAAGATCAGTTTTAAAAAAATGGTATTGTTTTCTAAGACTTGTTTCTTCTTCTGAGATATGTGTCCTCGCTGACTATTTTACATACATTTAAGACATAAGGAGTAGCATGGGAATTAAAAACAGAGACAATATAATTTAAAACAGAGTAAAAATAAATAAATACAAGTAAGAAGCATATCCATGGAAATATGTAAAAATGTGATGAGTGTCAAATATAGAACAATATATTTTCTCAGAATTAAATCCAAGTTTCATGTGGAAGAACTGAAGATTGCATGTAGTTGTTAAAATGTGCTTAGAAAAATATCCTTGCAGAGATGATATAATATATGTGCCTTAAATCTCTCAATCTTTGATTTGACTTTTCTTTTTTTCCCCACCTTCTACCTTCTGCTCTCTCTACCTACTGGCCACACCTTACTGTATTATTTTCTCTTGCAAGGTTGCTAGTCGGCCAGTATCTCCTGGTGTGGCTAGACCAATTTTTTATACCTGTGGGTTTTTGAGATAAAGCTGACATCAGAGTTGGTGACTATGATTTAACTCCATATGGATATTAAATGTAACCCTTTGTCTTAGTTTCCCACTGCTGCTATAACAAATTTCCACAAATTTAGAACTTAACACACATTTAACAACTAGCATCAAACAACATCTAACTTTTTGCAGGTCAGAAGTCCTAAAATAAAGATACCAGTATTCTGTCAGTTCTGAGTTCTGACATCAAGGTTTCATTCCTTCTGGTGTCCAGTGGACAATCCATGTCCTTGTCTTTTTTAGTTTCTAGAGGCATTTGCATTCCTTCACTTGTGGCCCTTTCCTCTACCCTCATAGCTTTCACTCCCTTTTTCCCTTCCTTATATCTCCTCTTTTACTTTGACTCTCTGGCCTCCCTCTTGTAGGAACTCTTTTGTTAGCGTGGGGCCCACCAGGATAATATGCCCATCTCAAGATTCTTACCTTAATTACATGGCAGAGTCCCTTTTGCTATGTAAGGTAACATTCACAGGCTCAGGGCATTAGGACCTGGATATCTGTGTGTGTGTGTGTGTGTGTGTAGAATTATTCTGTTTACTACACCCTTATCTGTGTTTTTCCACAGCTATTTTTTTTTTATACTCTGTAAACTTTTGTCCCTTTCTGTGAATCTTGTGTTTAAAATCAAATAAAATATAGATTCTTTTTCTAAGTAGATAAGGACTGTCCTTATTGTTCTCATTATTGGGCAGATTTCTCACACCAAGTCATCTTACAGAAGGCCTATCTGACTCAGAACCCGGGCCTGACCCAGTGATATTGTAGTTAGAAGTTGACAGGTCACAATGATACAAAATGTGTTCGCCTGTATTAACCAGAATTATGTTGGCTACTTTCTTCTGATGGAGTTGTGGGTATGACAGACATTCAGAGTCTAGTGGATTCTTTTTTGGAACTTTAATTTTTGTTGTTGTTGTTAACAAAACTGGCCAGTCACCTGATTATCTGTTTGTCCAATTGCTTCTGGAGATGAGGATTGATTTGATGGGGAAGGTTTTGGGCAGGGAAATAAGGATTCATGAATTGTATGGAACTTTCTGGGACACATGAACTGTTTGGTACAGTTGTCCTTTTGGAATGTAGGTGATCATGGCAAGCCAGATATGGAGAGTTCGAGAGGTACAGAAATTAGAACTAAAGAGACTGAGTATTCTAGTGACTCTCTGGAGATAGTATTTAAATCATGCACTATAAAAGACATTAAGGCCACCTAGAGAAATGGTACTTAAAATAAATGCAAATTACCAAATCAGTGTGTTAATAGCAATAGGAAATAAGTTGTAGCTGGTGTAACAAGTTGTTAAGAAGAGACATTGCCAGGCTATAGTTAGTGCCTGTAACCTTTTTGCTTCTTTTTGGTAGTTTTATAAATGGGAATTGGAAATGTACAAGAAAAGCAGTTAAAGGGTGAGGGCACATAATGAGTTCAGATTTTATATGTTTCTTAGAATTCAACAAGCATTTTTAATACTATGTTACAGCAGTTTACCCTCTTTTTCAACACAATGTTAGACAAATTGATCAAAGAAATGCTGATCAATTGATTGATTTTGATCAAAGCATTACTCTTAAGATTCTGGTGACTAGGACACAAAGATGTGAACTTGATGATGGTAAAAGATATGGATTTATAACTAGGTGAAAGACTGTATACAGTGGTGTCAGTTATCTAAAGAGAGGGTTCTAGCATATCTCTCAGGATCTCAAATCAGTCATGTCCATTTCAGTAATTGTAACCAGTCAAGTTATCACTTGAAAAATATGAAGTAGTCGTAACCACCAGGTTTGAGTGTGACAAAAAGCAGGGAGGCTTGGTACATACTTTATGTTACAGAATAAAGAATCCACAGTGTTTGGACAACAAAGAGTGAAGGACCAAAACAAGTAAGTATTTTAAAGTGATAAATGTAAGGTATTGTCCCCAGATCCAAAGAGCCAACTATACACAGGACAGGATTACTCAGCAATAGCATGTGTCACAGAGGTTTCGGATTGTACTTCCTAGTGAGATCAATATGAATCAATAGTGTGATTAGTTCCTACAGAGCTAATGGGATCATTTATTTCATAAACAGAAATAGAGTAACCAGATTGAAGAAGTGATAGCCAGGCCATGTAGGAGTCTTGTCAGTTCTGGGTACCATCCCATAGGTGCTTGGTGAAATTAGAATAAATTAAGAGAATGACATCCCATGAAATGAAAATAATTGTTGTTGAGGGCCCCTTAGATACCTAACACTTCATAACTGCTTTACAGAAGTTACTTCATCTCAAAAAAAAAAAAAATGGCCTAGGTAATGATGACATGTCTGTGGGTGACATCAGGCAAAAGTTACCTGCTTGTCACAAAAGGGCCTATTTGGTACAATTACACAGATGATTCAGCATCTAGTTCCTGACTGCACACTGGGCCAGAGATTGGAGCTGATCACAACAGTGGGTATATCTTTCAGGGCTGATTCAAGTTCACTAAATTCACGGAGACAGATTTTACCCAATTTGGCAGTTCAGTAGTTCTGAGCGGGGTGGGGGGGGGGGGAACACTTCGACATCAACTAAAACTGATAAGGGACCAGGACAGCATATTTTGCCACTGTGAACATCATATGCCAAATTGCAATAGAAGGTAACTTGATGCATCCATTGTCTTAATGGGTCTAGATTTTACATAAAACTATATAAATAAAAGCCCTGATTTATGATATCCTCACTTCTGAAAGGTGCTTCTGTAGGTACCACCATTGGTTATATGATTAAAATTAAGGAAATGTCCCCAATTAATTCTGATATACCATTGATTAGAAGATGCACCTCAGTTTTAGAAATGTTACAATGTGAATAAAATGATGTGTCCTAGAATTGATGAAATATATCACGTAGAGTCTTGCCAGCCTGAAGAAATAGTTGTTCACATTAAAGAACATTTTCATATCTCTGCTCTAAAGCATTAAATCTAGAGCGAACTCTCTGGTAGTGTTGTAATTTGCCTATATCCCTGTTCTTTGGTGGTAGAAGCTCCATGGTTGTGCCCCAAAGAGTGCCTACTAGCATTACTGTTTCTGTGCTATACGTGTAAAAGCTTAGACTCAGGTAAAGCATCTTTTCCTTGGTGACAGACTCACAATATATTTTTCTTCTGGTATTAGATCTCTGATCTTGATTATCCCCTGTTCTCTGTAGACTAGCAGGCAAATGGTAGAGTCCAATGAAGCTTAGACTTCCAGTTTCACCAAGTTTTGAAGAGAATGCAATGGCTATGTCATTGATGTATATTGTTTCTAAAGGAAGGGGGCAAGGTGGCTTCCATTTCTTGCTTCCGACTAAAGGTAATTCAGACCTATAGCCACCATCCCAGAGGACTGAAGGAAAACTAGTGTTGAGCATAATTGCGGCTCTCTCCGCAGGGTCAGGTAAGCATCTGACGCTCTTACATGCTATCTATTGAAGAGTGGAAGGTCCCTTAGGTTTAGTCCGTCATGGTCGCCATACATGTCCTTTCAGGAGAAGTGGGCAGGTGGTGTTTTCTTTCATCCCCAGCAGAACACACTAGATGTGTGACCCTCTTCCTGTCCACCCCCAATAATCCTTGCCCCCAGCAGTGGGCTGTGGTCTCTGACACCTCACACAATGGCTCAATTAATTTTGGTGTTCCCAGAGGACAAGTGACAATGTGGTCAGGTAGGTTTTATTTAGCCTTGCAAACTACTTTACCCACAAAAATCTGATGACTATTATGAAACACAACTATTATGAAACAGATTGTGGGGTGGAGGGAGTCAGTGGCATGATGCAGAGAAATCATAAGCTGGTATCTCCGCCACATTTTTGTAAGATAGCTTTCTTCAAATACTTGAAAGATTACCAAACAGAGGAGGGATTCACTTTTATTCCACATATTTTCCGAGGGGTAATATGAAACCATTGGATAGATTTTCTTTAAAACCAAATCTTAGTTTGTACAGCAAGGAAATTTATGAGCTAAAATTCTCAGTAATGGGGTGGCCTGCCATGGCAGTGAGTACTGTCTTTGGATAATGATCTCAAGATCAGTTCTTTAAAGGGGTTTTAAGTGTCCCGATTCCTTCGTTCAACAAATATGTACTGAGCATCAGTATGTACTAGACACTCTTTTAGGTGTGGTGATTACAGCCATGGAAAAGTTTTCATAGGTGGGAAGTTACATGCACCACTTTGCTAGGATATCTTTCTAACTTGTAAGTTCTGATTTTTTAGGTGGACAGATCTGTTTATAGGCTGGCTATTTAGAATACCTTTGGAGAATTGTAAGGCTATTGGTTTGTAATGGTTTCCTTCTCAGGTGTTAAGAATATTTAATATATGTTTTGTTAATTGCTTTCACTACCCTTCCACTTGAACCAGCTTCCCCCCAACCCCATCCTTTCATTTTAGTGGAAAACATCTCCTCTCTTACATATCACCTGCCCAACAGAATGCATTTTTGTTTCTTTTTTGCAATGAAATGAACAATCATTTTACAACAGTTTTAGCACCATTTGTAATATTAATTCTTTTGGAAAATATACCTCTCTTCTGGAACACTTAAATGGTCACTTAAGAACAGGCTGTTGCCTCTATATGTAATGTGTTTGTTAAGAGTTCAGGAACTGCTGGGGCGCCTGGGTGGCTCAGTCTTTAAGGATCTGCCTTCGGCTCAGGTCATGATCCCAGGGTCCTGGGATCGAGCCCCGCGTCGGGCTCTCTGCTCTGCGGGAAGCCTGCTTCTCCCTCTCCCACTCCCCCTGCTTGTGTTCCCTCTCTCGCTGTGTCTCTCTCTGTCAAACAAATAAATAAAATCTTAAAAAAAAAAAAAAAAGGAGTTCAGGAACTGCTTTGCACCAACGAACAATTATCTATTTTATGTCATTTTTGTATCTGTATCTGATAGAAAAGGGTAAGGATTCCTATACTATTAATTACTTTGCTGTCTGAGGTTTTAGTCTGTTTCAGATAAGTCCACTAAGTTAAAAAAAAAGTAAAATTGGAAATGACTTATTTAATATTTAATTTTTATTTTATTCTTACAAAGAACATATAGCCATTATAGTTATCACTGGTAAAATGAACTCACTTAAAGGTTCATTTTTCATGTTGAACCAACCAAACTTTCTTGTTACATTTAAAAAAGAAATCTTTCAGTTTTTAAAATTTCTGTAATTTGAGAGTTTATCATCTAACAGTACTAGCTGGTTGTAAATCAGAGATATAAAATCACAGAGCCTATGTAAAGTTGTGTCAAGCATGAAATTAATACTTCTGAGACATTTTTATGAGAAATATATTAAATCCAATAAGTTGCTTTGTTCCAGAACCCTGCAGACTTTAGGGAAATAACTATAAATTTGTCTCTTTTAACCAAAAAGAAATATTCATATTAACATTTGTATGCCGATAAGTTTTACTACACAGTACTATTACCTTTTAAAAATCTAAATATGATTAATTTGTGTTTACAAATCTTGTATTCCTGAACTATGTACAATTAAATCATACCTTATAATACAAACTTTTTGTTCTTTATTATATCCCTTTAATTCTTAAACTTCAAAGTGTTTCATTGTTCTGTGATTTAACTATACAATATGTGACATGCAACTGGCAGAAAACACATCCTGATTCGTTAACTGTAACATCAAATTGAAACTAAAATTCTCTAACATTTTATTTCCTCTCCCCTCTCTTCTTTCATTCCTTCCTCCTTTTCTCTTTTTCTCCCTCCATAATTCCTTCCAAAGTTTTGTAATTTTTTTCTTTTCTCTTTTGTCTTCTTTTTTCTCTGTCATATACAAACTAAGTCCTTAAATTTTGACATTTTAAAAATTACTTTAGGCCAGTTTCCAGAAAATTCAGAATAAACTATAATATTTACTTATTTATCCAACAAATAGTTGTTGATTACCTGATGCATGCACTGAAGACATAGACCCTTATTAGTGTTTTTAAAATATTGAATTTTAAATATTTTAAATGTTTTAAAATTTGAATTTTAAGGAATGCTGTATTCTTTTTTTTTTTTTTAAGATTTTATTTATTTATTTGACAGAGAGAGAGAGTACTAGCAGAGGGAGTGGCAGGCAGAGAGAGAGGGAGAAACAGACTCCCCGCTGAGCAAGGAGCCTGACTTGGGGCTCAGTCCCAGGATCCTGGGATCATGACCTGAGCCGAAGGCAGACGCTTAACCGACTGAGCCACCCAGGCGTTCCTAAGGAATGCTATATTCTCGATCCAATGTTTGAGTCCATGTAGGGAAGCATGATGGAGTTAGAAATATGGACTCCATAACCAGACTCTCTGGGCTGAAATTCTAGTTCTGACAGGACCTTAAACTGACCTTAAACTTATTTATCTTCAGTTGCCCTATCTGTAGCATAGGAATAATAGTTATTACCTTCCTCAAAAGAAGAATGTGCATATATATATTTATATTTATATAATTTTTGTTATATACAGGTTAATATTTGTAAACTTTATATATACATATAACTAAACTATGTGTATGTGCTTGGAATAGTATATTGAGTATTCACTGCATTTTATAATAATGACCTTTTTTTTCTTCAACTTCACCTCTTCCCTTCCTCTATCCCATTCCCCTTTGTGCTTGCTCCTCCTTTTCCTCTTTCTCTTATTCCTCTTCCTCCTCCCTCATTGTTCGAAGCACATTAATAAAGTTGTATCACATAAGAATGTATATAAATTTGCCTGCGTGATACAAAATCAAGATAATTATAGCAAAAAATATTCACGACTTTATGGCATGTTAAAGTGGCTTTCAAAGCTAATAACTGCCTTCAGGAGTAAACTGGCAGGTACCATGAATCTTTTACATAAAGACTACTGTAGGTGGGACATGCTAATAATCTCGTGAGAAATAAGAAACTGTAGAGAAATTAGAGTAACACAGGGAAAATACCATATGTCTTGGCAGCATAACTGTTTTAGCTTCATCATGCTTATTTCTTTCTCTGGATTGTGGTGGGCAGATTCTAAGTTGGCCCTCAAAAATCCTCCTGCCATTCATGCCCTTGTGTAATCTCCATTACTTGAGTTGTGGATGATGAATTTACTGACTTCACTTCTAATGAGTACAATATAGTGTAAGTGTTGATATATTGTTTCTAAGGTTAGGGGAACAAGAAAGACTTTGGCTTCTGCCTTGCTTGCCCCCTTTTGCTCTCTTGCCTGCCCTGGGAGAAGTCAGTTGCCGTGTTTTGAACTGGCCTATGGAGATGTCCAACTGGCCAGGACTAAAGACTCTGGACAGTGACCAGGGAGAATATGCCTTCAGCCATGTGAATCCACTTGGGAGCAGATTTTCCAGTTGGGCCTTGAAATTTCTGCAGATTACATGTGACACCTTGATTGTGGCCTAGTGAGAGAGACCCTGAGCCTACAGAAACTATGAAATAATAAATCTTTGTTGTTTTAGGCCACTAAGTTTCGGGATAATTTGGTATACAGCAATGGATAACTAACACGCTAATGCTATGTGTCTTTCTTGGCATTGATTAGCACTAAAGTCCTTGAAAAGGAAAGATTCTGTGTGTTTTTTGCAAATGATAGTGAAACATATAAGGTATATGGGTTAGGATGACAGCTCAGTAGGCTACCAACAGCCGTGTTACATTTGTGGAGCAGGAAATCATATAGTAGGATTCAAATGGCTTTTAATTTACATGTAATGGAGTTGATTGCATTAAAATTAAATGCATTAGAATAGAATGTTATAGAATAGAATGGAATGGAAGAAAATCAACAGAAGAGAAAACAAAATATCTACTGTTTTAGAAGTAGTCAGGGTAAGTATTGTGTGTGTGTATGTGTGTGTTCGAAACCCTGGGAACGTGTACACATTCAGTGGTTTGCTGGAAGGACTTTCAGTACTCAGAGGCAATTGTACTCACAGCCATATTTTATTAACACAATCAACAAGAATAGATAGATTAGGCTGAGTCTGGAGGAATCCAGGCACAGACTTCCTACGTTCCCCTTGACCCCCACTCCCACTCCACGCTCACAGCTAAGTCACACAGGACGTACTCCTCAATCCAGCAGCAAAATAGAGAAACGTGTCCAGCCCAGGAAAGCTTGCTTGACCCCCAGAGTCCAAGGTTTTTATTGGGGACAGGTCATGTAGGAGCAACAACCAGCCTCAACTATTGGCATTTCAAACTTCAAGAAAGGAAATCAGGCATTGAGCAGCCTAGGCTGGTAAAACAACGAGGCTCCCAGCAGCCAGCCAAGGGCCAACCCACAAATAGGCTCTGTTGAAGGCAACAACTTCAGGCCTTCTGTGTTAATGCTTTCCGCACAGGGTGTGTATACATTTGCATGCTTTAAAATGGCAGCCCTTCTCTTATATCAAGCCTGAAATGGAAAAAAGAAAAGACCCTTAAGAATATTCATTTTTTAAGAATCAATCCATGTTTCATCTCTGCACATTTTCTAAATGCCTGAACTTTCTACGTGGTTATTATTATTTGCACCTTGATAGGGGAGTGTGTTAGATTCTTACAGCTATCATGGATTTCATTCTTCTTGCCCTGATAACGCTGTGCTCTGTGGTGATTGGCATTAGACTTATATCTGCCCAAGGCTCTGTTAGAATAGACGACATCATCATATATATATACACGCTTTCCCTTTGAGTAGGTGTTTGCAAACTGTGGCTTGGGGGTAAATTTGGACCACTGACTGCTTTTGTAAATAAAATTTTAATGGAACATGGCCACACCCATTTGTTTACGTCTTGGCAGTTGCTGTTTTTACAATCAACCAGACTTGAGTAGTTGCAATAGAGACTTCATGGTCTGCAAAGCCAGAAACAATACTAAGCAAAATTGCCAAACTCTGCAATAAAAAAGCAGAGTGGCTTGCACAAATATTGAGTAAATTATTCAACACCCTTAGATAATAAAAGATTGATAGAAGAATAGATATGACAGTTGATAATAAAATTTTATTGCAGTACCGTTCTTCGTTTTTCCTCATGGATACTTGTCAAGCAGTTGTGATATAATGACACTTGTTTCTCTCACAGCTTCCCTAGAAATATTAATCACTATTTTGTGTAGTATTGACTTAAGCCTCCTCTAAACCAAAAGTCTATCAGCAACCTTAATACTGGGATCGTAAGAAATAGATATTAAGAGGACAAAAGTAATCTGTTAAGAATTATTTTCTCAGAAATTCTGTTAATCCAAATGTCAGAAAAAAATATTTGGCAGACATAACCAGAAGTAGTAGAAAATAACAGATTTCTTGGAATGAAATTTCAATAGCAGTGGGCTCACTGAGAATCCAAAAGCTTTTCCGCCTTGCCAATGTCATCTTACGCTCAATAAATAAAAGATTTAAAGTATGAATCAAAGTTAAAATTAGTGACAATAACATTGGTTAACTCTTGAGAATTAAACATTTTCCACAGGTAAGAATAAGCAAAGAAAAAAATCAAAAGCTGTTCTTCCTCGTGAAGGACCTTGGAATTTATCTCTCACATGCTAGTGTTTCACAGACTGCATGCTATCTTATTTACTTACCTATTAAAAAGTATATTCAACTGATAAATTATTGAACACTACATCTGAAACTAATGATGTACTACATGTTGGCTATTGGAATTTAAATAAAAAAATAAAAGTTTATTCAAATTTATTTAAAGAAAAGATTTTAAAGATGCCTTTGACAGGGGCACCTGGGTGGCTCAGTCAGTTGAACATCCGACCAGTAATATCAGCTCTGGTCATGATTTCGGGGTTGTGGGATCCAACCCAGCATAGGGCTCCAAGCTTGGTACGGAGTCTGTTTGGGATTCTCTCTCTCCCTCACCCTCTGCCCTCCCCCTGCTCATGCTCACTCCCTCTCTCTCTCTCAATAAATAGATAAAATCTTTTTTAAAAATGACTTTAAAAGTACTGTGAATATAAACTTATCACCATAGAGGTATACCCCAAAATGAATACACCGAAGCAATATTTAAAAATTTTAATTACGTATTGCTGCCTGCAAGTGCCTCAGAGACTAAAAACCTGCTTTTTGGTACAGCAAGAAAATACAATAGAGTTCTGGTGCTATATTACAATGGGTCTAGGAAGGAGAATAGAAGAGAATGAAGTAGGATGGACTAGTGAGATGGTGGGATTTTATCCAGGTAAGACATGATAACAATCTTTTAAGAACAGTTTTAGTAACAATTTGATGAACACTTAGGAAGGAAAAATTTGTAGCCCTTGGTGGTGACCAATTTAATTAGGGTAGGTTGGGGAGCAAGGGAGGAGAGTGGTTGGGTAAGGGGGAATCTTTGTCTGAAGTAAGAAATGTATGAAGTGGAGAAAGTTAAAGGAAAAGAGAAAGAGTATAAATATGAACTAGAAAGTGGCAAAATACAGTGAAAAAGTATAAAAAACAAATTTGGACCAGGACTAGTCACCCTGGCTGTTTTTTCTCTTTTTCCTTTTTTTTTTTTTTTGTATTTTTAGCAAATTGGGCATATTTGTATACATTTATAATATTAAATGAATATTATTATCAATAGCAACAACATATGTCATTTTCATATTGCACTTTCTATTTTCCCAAGTAATTTCGGTAATGATATCATCTGTCTTTACCTTCAATAGAGTTCTGAATTGGCAGTTCTATAACTATAGAACACTTATTAATATTATGATTTTTAATTCCTCTGTCTGAGAAAATCCATTTTCAGTGAATCATCTGATTTTAACAAGGCCTGCCTAACCCAGTTTTCTACACAGGCAGCAAAGCAAGAATGAGTCATGGAACTCATCAAAGATCTGAGGGAACTGAGTTGAACTCGTTTCTAATTTTTTATTTTGTTTTGTTTTATTTTATTTTTTATTTTATTTTTTTATTTTATTATTTTATTTTATTTTATTATTTTATTTTATTTTTAGTGAGGGAGATGAGGGGAGAGGGGCAAAAGGAGAGGGGAGTGAGAGAGAGAATCTTAAGCAGGCTCCATGTCCAGGAGGAGCCCCACGCCAGGCTGGATCTCACAACCCAAGACCACAACCTGAGCCGAAATCAAGAATCGGAGACTTAACCAACTGAACCACCCAGGTGTCCCTGAACTCATTTCTATTAGTCTCTAGTTATTCATAGCTTTGCCTTTACTAAAGGCTGAAATTCACTGGGATAGGGTCTCTCATATATTTATAAACAGAAATGAACTTTTCCATGGTATTTTATGAGCCTTACTCCTGATAATAACATTTAAAGTGGCAGTTGTCTATTTATGAATGTGTTTCAAATCTTTAAAAGGTTGAAAATGTGGGTTTAATTTTGAAATTTGCTGCTAAGTGAAAAATCTATACATTTTCATGTGAAACTTTTTCCCCCAGATTTAATTTTTGCATTATGTTATGTATAGCCAAGTGGTATTCATTATTTTTTAAAGCATGGGAAAATGGCATCTAAAACTACCTTTGATTTGATTCTTTTTGTTACTGGATTGCTAGGTTCTTGTCCCAGATACACTAAAGAATTGGAGACCTGAGAGCAGAATGGGGAGATAGAGCTTATTGAGTAGATAAGTATAGGGCATTTTTTAAAGATTTTATTTATTTATTTGACAGAGAGAGAAAGAATATAAGCAGGGGGAGTGGCAGGCAGAGGGAAAGGGAGAGAGAGTGGCTCAGCAGGGAGCCGGGTGTGGGGCTTGAACCTAGGACCCTGGGATCATGACCTGAGCTGAAGGCAGATGCTTAAACAACTGAGCCATCCAGGTGCCCCCAAGTATAGGACACTTTTTTTTTTTTTAAGATTTTATTTATTTATTTGAGAGAGAGAGAATGAGAGACAGAGAGCATGAGAGGGAGGAGGGTCAGAGGGAGAAGCAGACCCCCTGCCGAGCAGGGAGCCCGATGCGGGACTCGATCCTGGGACTCCAGGATCATGACCTGAGCCGAAGGCAGTCGCCCAACCAACTGAGCCACCCAGGCGCCCAGTATAGGACACTTTGAAGAGGGGAAGTCTGAGCAAGAGTGGCAACGGCCCCGAGCAGCTCTGGCTTCATCCTTTGAAGCCTGGTTTGTGTACCTGTAAATGTGGCTTTGATGGACAGCTGGTGGTTATATGTTTGGCCTCTGCACATGCCTCCCTCCATCATGCATTGTTATAGTTGTATTTATCTATGCATTGTATATTTATGAGTGTCTAATGAACTTTGTCGTGACTGTAAAGGTAGTGAAGGACAAGTTGCACCCTTTGTGCCCATGCTTAGCTCTTAGAAGTCCCCTTGTGGCTTTTTTTTTTTTAAAGATTTTATTTATTTATTTGACAGAGAGACAGTGAGAGAGGGAACACAAGAAGGGGGAGTGGGAGAGGGAGAAGCAGGCTTGCCACTGAGCAGGGAGCCCAATGTAGGGCTCGATCTCAGGACCCTGGGATCATGACCTGAGCCAAAGGCAGACGCTCAACCAACTGAGCCACCCAGGCGCCCCGCCTTGTGGCTTTTGAGCCAAGTCTGTGGCTGGGCCTTTCCTGTTCTGTTAGCCCTTAGAGGTGGCTCTGAAGGTGTGGCTGTTAACCCCGGGGGTTGGAACCAAGCATGTGGCCAGCACCTGCTTTATCCCTCCTCGCTCATGCCTGACTAACTGCCTAACATTTTCATCCTTAACAAATGAAAAGATCCAGGTATAGTCCTTTTTTAATATAAGTGAATGTTACTGGAGGGAAGTATACAAGAGAAGTAACTGGAATTTGCTATTCAGTTAATCTAAATGAACACTCCATGATTGACCCCATATGTTTGTTTCATACTGAAGACTTAAAGTATGTCCTGTAACACATGATCTATACATACTGCTCCACCAAATCCAATCCAGAGTCTCCACATAAACTACCCAATTAAGAGCAGGTAAAAAGCAAGCAGACGGAAATTCTAGAACTTTTTATTTCATAGAAGGATATCAACAAATAGCATTCAAATTTTGGATTCTCGGTGAATAGGTAACCTAGATCATAGATGAAAATTTAGCTAAAAGTTCGAAGAAAAACATTTCTTTCAACATATTTTTTCCAATAAGCCATTTTCAACATCCTCCCCAATCCACGTCCTGACATTCAAGAGTAGTTCTAGAACATGAATCTCCCTCACCTTACCGTTCTTCCCCTGCAAATGCATTATGGCCCAAGAAGCAGGGGGAGATTAATAGGTTCCATTACTCTGGACTAAACAGTACAAAGTCTATTAGGGGACAATCACAGTCACTTACTCCCAAAGGAAAGCTGCCCATTGCTGCTGAGAGTAACAGCTAACAAAGCTCTTCAGTCATAGGTTGGAGTTAAAGTGGAGGAAAATAGGTCAGTATAAGGGAAGAAATGAGAAAGGAAGAGGGTTGGTTGGTGGGAGGAGATTTGAGGAATGTCAGGTACCTGCAGAGACAAAAGAAAGAGACCAGAAGGAGGAAGAAAGGATACATGTGCAAAAGCCTCAGCATATAAATTACACTTACCCTGTACTCCAAGCACTTTTCAGTTTCAATTCTTGTTGCTAAACCAGAATATTTGTATCAATTCCAGGCCATGCAAAAATATTTAATCTTTGGAATGCTTAATGAGATTGAATGTGACCAAGCTTCTTGCCACAGTTTTGAGCAGCAAAGCTTTGCTTAGAAAAATCAAGCTTCATTTCTTTTTTTCTTTTTCAAGTGCAGCACTTTGCATAACATCATACAAAATTGGAATGTGCACTTTATATTTATAGAGGATTCAAAATATATTTAAAAATGGAACAACTTGAGTATTTGAAATAATCAGCTGACTGATCCTTGATCATGCAGAGTTCATCCACATATTCACTCTTTTCATCAGTGTGTCGTATTTATAGTAAAGAGAAAGGATTTATAGGAATGAATAAAGTTATATAGTGTTTGCTTTGCCCAAAGAAGTCTTATTGTGTCTGTAGTTATCGTGTTTAAGCTGACAGTGAGCTGTTTCTATTACTGCAAAAATTACTGTTTACAAGCTATGAGAGCAAATATTTCTACTAAAATTTTATGGAAAAACCTTTTTGTGAAAGTTATAAATACATGTTTGTCCATGGATCATATTTTTTAAAAGCCCAAACCCAGCATTATAATTTTTCTATAAATATTTTTTTTACTTTGTTATAGAGAAGATAGATTTTGACTAGATAAATGTAATAATTTAAAAAGTACCAATTGCAGGATCCAGTTTTTGGGTGAGGCGTTGGATTTATAAAGATATAAAAAAAACTTTTATCTGTCTTCAATGATAGGGTTAATTATCATCTGAAGTTTTGATGATGATTTTTTAATGTTTTAATGAAGTTCTCTGATCAAATGGGCAACTCAACATAAAACAAATAATTAAGTTTATTTTATTAGTTTGTGAAACGAGGTACATATGACCTAAATCTCCACTTAATCTGTTGTCAAACATAGGAAATGTCCCTTGTGAAATGTGTTTATAGTGAAAATATCATCTTCCGTGTGTCTGAAACACTTAAATATAAATAATTTGCAGACAGCCGTTTCTGCATTTTTTGTCCATTGTTTCTCAACTAGAAAGCTTAATAAACATCAAAGTGCCGCAGCTAAAAAAAGTAGGCTCATTTAGATCCCAAGGTAGACAGTAATTTCGTTCCTCCAGGATTGAAGAATATACAAATCATTGAAAACTATAACCATAAGACAAACCTCCAAAATGCGTAATAGTTTTTTTTATAACTATCATCAGTGTACTCTATTATTTTAATGAGAAGAAATTCCAGACTAGCTTTCTGTCTTTGGCTTTGAAGATACAGTCTTTTTTTTTTAATGTTTTGTTCTAAACATATAATTGTAGTTTTGTGACCCTTAAGTAGTTGAAAGACATTGTTAAGTAAGAAAATCGAAGAGAACGGATTTAGGAATGTACTCTTAAGTACTTTAGTTTTTGAACTTTTGATCCTTTCGGGAAAATGACATTGTAATCAAATTATTTCAATTCAGCAAAATCTGTTAAAATGCATGTTCTCTAGAGAATGATTAAAATTTTTCAATTTGTGAAAGTGATTTAGGAGTAGAGATTGGTTTTACATGTTGATTAAAAATAGCCTATCTTCTTGAGTATGAATAAAAATTAAAGAAATTTAAAGGTGACATATTTTCACTTAGATATACATTATGCTTGAATGATGCCAAACACACCGTATAACTCAATCCACTTCTAATTTTTATTTGCTTTCATTGTATGTTAGTTTGTTGGGGAGGAATACCGAGCCCTTCTCCTCGGAGTTGTACTTCTCTAAGATAACAACCCTGACTTCTTGGCTACTCCGACTCCCCAACAAAGAAGGAATAATGCAGGAGTGGACAAGAATGACCCAAATGTGGGAGAAGTGTAGACTGTTCTGTCTCAGCCTCTCAGCCATTTCCTCACTTTCTTTTATGATTATATCTGCTGCTAGCACATGTGAATTCTCTTTCTTCCTTGCCATGACAAGCCCATCCCCAGGAGAAGGGCCTCCATTTTGTGAATTCTTTCAGTGACTTTTACTGTGTGAGTTGATTAATGGGAGTATGGAGATGGTACCAAAGCTGCAAGGTTGGAAGACCGAAGTTACATGAGTCAATCATACCACCACACTGAATGAAAACATGTATACATGTTTTTAAAATTTTGGAATTGTGAAAAATTTTCCAAACATGTAATTAGACTCATAAAGGAAAATATTTGATATTGTTATGGCAAAATAAACATAAATAAATTTAAGGGGAAAATAACTGGTTGAGAGAAGATTTTTTGACTCATACAAGAATTAATGATTTCCTAAAAAATAAAAAGAATTAATGATTTTCTTATACTCAAAAGTTTCTGCCAAATCATTCTTACTTGAGTCTCTACCACCAGTAAAAAGGGTAAGTAACATAAACAGACATTTCACACACACAGTGAATAAGCCAATGAAAGGCATTCATGCATAGACACTAGAAATTTAATTCAGCGATTCAAATCATTTAAATGAAGTCATGCTTAACTAGTAATACATGTCTATTCTTTAATAATAATAACTCACCTCGTAAGTCCTGACACTAAATGAGAAGCAATTCCATAAAAGAATATGTCAGTAATTCTAATGTGAAAAATTGTATGTCTGTCCTAACCAAAACAACAAAACAATCTCTGTAGAAAAATATCTATTAAGCAAGAAAAAAAAAAAAGTTTATATAAGTAACGGATAGATTAATATTGATGATACATTAAATGTAGTGCATTGAAAGTTTATATTAATGACTAAAGAAGGAAGAGAAGACTTGTTGGGTAGTAGTTGGTGGAAAAAGGGGGAAGAGAATCTTTCTTTAGAAGATTTTTTCTCTTTCTTTTCCAGACAGTGGGGTAACTCATGGCTATCTAGCACTTAAACTATACCTAAACATGAAGTTATCCCACTTCAACACAAAAGTTAAAGACTAGAATACTTGGAAACATGAAAGTCATGCATGTACACAAGAGACTAAGGTGTGGTAGGAGATACCAACTGCTCAGGGTTTTCACTTGGCGTACCTGCGTATGCTAAAGTCACATGTTTGGGGTTATGTGAACAGGATGGTGCATAATTCAAATGTGTTCCGTGTGACATTTCTTTTTTTTTTTTTCTAATAGCTTCTTTCTTAAAAAATCTATCAATTTTTTATTATGTTAATCACCATACATTATATCATTAGTTTTTGATGTAGCGTTCCATGATTCATTGTTTGCGTATAACAACCAGTGCTCCATTCAGTACGTGCCCTCTTTAATACCCATCACCAGGCTAACCCATCCCCCCACCCCCTCCCCTCTAGAACCCTCAGTTTGTTTCTCAGAGTCTATAGTCTCTCACGGTTTTTCTCCCTCTCTGATTTCCCCCCCCTTCATTCTTCCCCTCCTGCTATCTTCTTCTTCTTCTTTTTTTTAACATATAATGTACCGTGTGACATTTCTAACTAGTAACCATTATCTTAATTGGTAGTTGTGTCTTTGCCTGCAAATATAATGTGAAAATATCACTACTTTTTGCTTATTAATTTAGTATGTTTTGGATGAAAAAGCTGGTACAAAAATTACGTATTCTGGCATAAAGTTGTGAACTGGACACTAAGGTAAATTTGTAATATATATGCCAAATTTAACACACCGGTCACAAATTATTATCCTGATTTTAAATACCCTTTTTCGCCCCACAGCTCTAAAACATCTCCCAACCCCCATAACATAATTTTTTATTTCCTAGAAAAATCCAGAATTTTAGAACATACTTCTCTCTGAAAATCCTTCTGATTCCAGAGTGTAGTTAGAAATATGTCCTTAGATGCCTACAAAGCTCTGTGTAATTATTTTAAGTGATAACATATTGTACTGTGATTGCTGTTGCCAGCTCTTTCTCGATTCCACACACATGAGCACATACACATATACAGAGGCTGTGAGTTCTTTGTGGGATGGATGTGGATCATTTGTTCTTGTGTTACTAGTATTTCTCAAGTAGTGGATGCTAAATACTGATTTTGTTGAATGAATTATTATACAATAAAAAGGATCAAAAATATAATAATGTGAAGTGGTAGAGTACCAAAGCTTTATTATTATTGCATTTATTAATTTGTGGTAGCTTTGTTGGCATACTATTTATTTTTAACTAGTCAAAAATCTGGATAAATATTCTAGCTCTTCTGCTTACTTGCTGATTGTCCATGAACTTGCTAAGCCCATTGAGAAAGAATGAATATTGAGGGTAATTATGAAGAAGTAATGGGACCATATAATAAACAAGTGTGTATGTAGTTTGTAGCACGTGTAGACTGTGCTACTTACCTTTCACTTTGCCTTTTTTTCCTTCCAACCTCTGCCCAGATCTCATGAAGCAACTTATACAATGTGTGCTTATCTCTGTAAAAGGAAGAAAATGTAATATTTACCTCAGTGTTACTGTTATCCACAGTTTCCTATTGTCCAAATATATCGGTTTTAGTCCAAAGTCAGTCTTTTAATTATTTTAATATTCTAATTCTCTAAATTAAATAAAAAGGAATGTACAAGAATGAATATATTAGATTGGTTAAAATATAGTTTTCAGGTTGGCTTCGTGGCATGGCAGACTCAAGCATCTTCCCTGTTCCTGAAATGAGATTTTCAAGTATATCATTGTGAGCTACCATGACCCCAAGATAATGTTATGGACTGTGATTTTGTGTCAGTGATATATTGATTTCAGAAATGACACAAATCTAGTTTTGATAGTGGCATCCTTTAACCTGTAACTTCTATGTAACAATGATAAATTTTACCATTATAATGGTAAAATATATATCTGCTGCAAGAGAGAGACTACACACGCAGAAAACATTGGGTTTCTCAAAAAGCAGGGATTGTTAGTGTAGAATATTTGTATGATTAAGGACATGGAATGAGTCCTAGAGTTACCTTGCCAAGGATTTGACTGAAAAAGAAAAAAAAATGGAGTTTTTGAAACATTTGTTTTGAAACAAATGAAATGGGTTCATTTGGAGTTACTTTAAGATACATTTTCCTAGTATCTTTATGTTCTGAATCAACTTGTATTATCAATTTGTGTATTGAGTTTGAGCTTAATCTTGATACACACTATAACTTAGAGTGGCATAGTTTATCTATTTTGCAACTACAGTGCAGTCCGATTGGAAAAGTTTCCTCTTACAGCTGAACTACCAGCAGAGACATTATTTACTTTATCACTGCAGTGCCCTAGGGTTGCCCTTTAACTATGCCCTCATAGTTAAAGATAAAATATAGGTAAAGCACTTGACTTGTGGTAGGCACACAATAAATATCTACATGAAATTTAGACATTACTCATCAATTATCAAATACAATATAATATTAAGTAAAGAAAATGGGATTGGACAGTTAAACTGGATAATAAGGCTACAAAATAGAATAGAGAATATAATCCAAAGCTGATAACAAATTGCTATAATTAATTGCACCTTGGGGCGCCTGGGTGGCTCAATCGTTAAGCGTCTGCCTTCGGCTCAGGTCATGATCCCAGTGTCCTGGGATCAAGCTCCATGTTGGTCTCCCTGCTCCATGGGAGGCCTACTTCTCCCTCTCCCACTTCCCCTGCTTGTGTTTCCTCTTTCCCTGTGTCTCTCTCTGTCAAATAAATAAAATCTTAAAATATATATATATATATATATATATATATATATAATCAATTGCACTTTGTATGGGTATGTTTTAGAAGGTCTGCTCATTAAGTGACACATTGTAATTAAAGGAAGCAAACAAATTATCTTTAGTATTCTTATTTAATAATTTTTAAAAAAATTCTACTTATTTTATTTATTTTTTTGGCATAAATAAAGTTTATATTAACAGATTATACCCCTATGTAACATTTTCCCACATTTAAAAGCCAAAGAATTTTGTTTTCTCAGAAACCATGGACAGTCTCATCTAGGAAAGAATTGGTCTCTAGTCTTAGATACAGATGATATGATATCTGGAGTTAGTATTTACAACTTACAAGCGTCACAAATGTTCTTCTTTTATGATACTAAAATGGTAGAACAGATACATTGTCTAGTTTGATGAACTTGATGGCTGTTTTGTTGGGGATGTTTTGATGGGAGAGCTTGATGCTTGTTATAAACAATGAGAAAGCATTATTTCAGATAAGGCTGTCTAGGTGCTGGTGGCTGGGTGTTCCGTGGACTTTGCTGACCTTTGTGCTGATGTTTGCTTGCAGAAGCGTAAGAGAGCATTTAGATCACAGACTAAAGTGCGTTAGAGCATACACATGCACTACTTCATTCTCATGAGTAAAGCTCCGATCACTCATTTTTCCTATTAGCTCCAAGGTCTAAAAATCAGATAATAATTTTAAAAGATGTTACCATCTGGTGAAACTAAAGAATGACAAGTGTTCCCTCCCTCATTTGGATACAACTTAATTGTTAAGACTCCTGATTCAGGAACAGTCATGTTGGGGGAACAGTGAACTTGATGCATGCCATCTAGTCTTGAAGCAACTGGAAATTCACCACCAGGGGAATCTTGGAAAGGTCTCAGCATTAAGTACCATAAAACAAAAACAAATTGTTGTTCATTCTATTTGTAAAAAATGTTTTAGAAATTAACCATTTTAGCCCTCCAATCGGTATCAAGGACAATCAGCAATTAAAGAAGAAGAGAAAATATAAAATGAAAAGTATCATCTTGAGGGATGTCACGACATTTAGAAATACAGTATAATACATGGAGCCTCTATCAAAATTAAATTATATCAAGCTTAACTGTAATAATTTTTTTTTTTTTTTTTAGATTTTATTTGACAGAGACAGTGAGAGGAGGAACACAAGCAGGGGGAGTGGGAGAGGGAGAAGCAGGCTCCCCGCTGAACAGGGAGCCCAATGCGGGCTCCATCCCAGGACCCTGAGATCATGACCTGAGCCGAAGGCAGACACTCAACGACTGAGCCACCCAGGCGCCCCTTAACTGTAATAATTTGAAGCAACCTTCAGTAAGGTCAGGTCTTCCGGGATTCAGATTTTATCTTCACAAGTAAAATAATGCTTCTCTGATTGAACTGTACTTTTAGAATATTTCATAATTCATATACAGGAGGAGTTTAATTTATTTTAAAGATTCTTTTTTTAAGTAATCTCTACACATGACTTGGGCTCAAACTTACAACCCGCAAGATCAAGAGTCACAGCCAGGCACCCCTTACAGGGGAGGAGTTTAAACACACCTTTATATCCTAGGAGAAAATTTGTTTTGAAAAATGATATAAACAAGATAAGAAAAAAATGCTTAAAGCGTGTAAGAGGTAACTTGTTCAAAGAGTGTTATACATAACATTTACATATAAATAACCTGACATTAAAAACATGTCCGTAGACACTGGAGGGTCATCACTGAGCATTCTTGGATAGCTCTAGTCCAAGTTATTATGTGTTGTTGAAGCTTATTAAGTTCTTTCATACTTCCTAATTCTAATAGGCTTTTTTCTAATTACTGCAGATTGGTGAGGTTTGACTTCAGTTCTTTGTCATTTCAGGAGACAATACGGGGACAGTCGAAAGAGGGCTGTTTAAAATCAAGACCTGTCCATCACTAGTCCCACCACTTAAGCTTTCTGATTAATTTCCTCACTTGTAAATTAGAGACAATAATATCTACCTTGCTGATTAAGTGAAAAAATGTGTGAGAGAGCACTTTAGAAATAATATAGCAGAACAGTAAATGTTAGAAATTACTCTTAAGAATGGTAACTTCCAATTTTCTTGTTCATCATTTTTTGGTTTTTTTGTTTGTTTTCCTTTAGAGAGGAAGAGAATTATATTGACAGATCTTCACAAACTCCCTTGACTTTAGGCAGTATTTGTTTCCTGCTTTAGAAGATGATGTCTCCATGTAATCTCTGGTCTGCCTCTATTTTAGGTTTTTGCTTTTTTTTTTAAACAATACTGACTACATAAGCGTCATCTTTACCTTAATGACAAAAAATTCAAATATGAACAGTTTCACATTTTAGATTTGTCGTCTGCCATAATCCTAAAACAATACCTAGGATATTAGGATACTGAAAGGTTGTTTTAGATCTGAAATTAAATTATATCTGAAATTAATAGAAAGACTTATAATTCAGTCAGGTAAGGGTGCCAAACCCTTAAATGTGCTCTTACCTGGTTCCCTGTGAAAATTCAATATTAGTAGTTTGTGTTTTTGAAATGTCTTGAAATTATCTTACAGAAAGTTTGGTTGTGGTAAATTTATTTAAAATATTTTCTTTGAGAAAAGTTTGCTAAACAGATCTTTCAATATTAAAAGAAAAAAGGTACCTCTGTAATAAAAGGAAGAGGATTAATTGTTCATCCCTCATGCCAACTCATGCTAGGTCTTTCTTTCCGGTGCAGCAACATATTTTAGGGCAACAAAGTTCAGAATGGATACCATGACCTGTTCGAAAAGTATGCAAGTTATATTAGGTCATCACTTTTAAGTCAGTCTGATACCTTTGTGAGCCAGACTCTGACCACGGAAAAATAGAGAGACAGGAGTCAGCATAAGTTGCAGACATGCCAGCTCTGTTGGTTCCCATGTTAGCTACCTAATGTCCAGGTTGAGTCCTTACCCCTGCAGAAACTGATCCTACTAACAAATGCAGCTGAAACCAGCCGGCAGATGTCCTGGGGGTTCTATCTCCTTCTCTTCTTCTTCTTCATTATCATCAACCTGTTTTAGGACCAGATCAGCAGACCCATCCTCTTCAGTCTCCATGTATGATCTATTCTCATCTTCACTGAAGTGCCATCTGGAATCCTTATCTCCATCTGATGGGGACATACGATGCTGTTCAGCTTCCAAATCAATGGGGAGGCTGTCTGTGCCCACTTCAGTGCCTGTAGCATCTGTAGGGCCTGGTTCCTTCCTGGACCACTTGCCCTGTTATATCAGTCACGTGGCGTTTGCATTTTCTGCAGATTAATTTGCATGCCTGGTGAATTGTTCGGAAACGGCTACTGAGGTGGTCCAGCCTGCTAAATCTTTTCCCACAGGCTTGACATGGATAAGGCCTTTCTCCTGTGTGGCAACAAGGGTGGAGCTTGAGGTCTGCCTTCCGCTTGACCAGGAGTGTGCAGTATGCGCACGTGAACCGCATCCGGGGCAGATCATCTGGAAGGCTTCTGGATGTGACATCAGGTCCTAGACCATACGGATAGCTCACAGGAGTAGAGTCCATGTCAGCATCAATTTGTGCTTGTTCTTCAGATTGGGAAACGTGGCTGGAAGAATCTGATGTTCGTGCTTCTCATTTGCTTGACTTAAAATGAGCAGCTTCAGAAGACGGTGACAACCTCAAATGTTTGGAATTTTTAATGGAATCTTTCCTTTGTTCATGCTTAGTCAAAGGCTGTTGAGTATTCCTTTGGGAGGCTGGACGGTAATTATACTTACTCCAAGATTTCCCACTTATTATACCTGTTCCTTGATCTGAGCTTAGGTGAGAATGCGGAGAACTGCCTTCTTCTTGCCAGCCACAGCTGTAAAAGGAGGAACGTTCTATACCATTAGAATTGGCATCTTTATCGGAGAGACTGAAATAGCCATTTTTTTCTTTCTCACTAATGTCTAGTGAAGATTTAATAAAGGTCTTACATATGCTAAGGACATCAGTCATCTGAAGGAAGCTAGCGGCCTGACCTCACAGGGTTTACACTTTCTTTCCCCCAATACTGTTTATAAATCCCAGGGAAGGGCTCTTTAAAGACCAGCTTGTAGACGGTATACAGTTGTGAAGAGTTTGGGATACTTTAACAGTCCATGCTTGGGGGCATGCGAACACCTGTGGGACCATGGAGGAGTCACTTGTGTCTATTATCACACTTGTGTCGATTTTTCTAACAAAAATTATTAGAGCCCTATGTTGGATTTCCATAAAATAGTAGAAGAAAATACTAGAATCGTTTTGATTACTCATTATCTCTGTACCCAAATCTGCTCATTTGACAAGCATGTATTTAAGGAATTTGCTCATAATATTGCCTGTTTAGCTCTTCATTTTCCTCCTCCAAAGAGAAATTAAAAAGGAATAGCTTCATGCCTATGGAAATTAGAGGTAATGAGAAAAAAAAGAAAATAGAGAAAGCTTTACTTTTTTTTTTGCTGGGTTGGGAGTGCTGCTGGAAAAGATCATACCGTATTCTGATGTTTAAACAACCTAAGCAAAAAGAGTATATAGTTCTTTAATAAGTTATATTTCAAATATTTCAGTTTTATTCTTTCTATAATTTTTAATCTTCTACAAAATAATGATATTGGAAAAGGAATACTTAATTAGCTGTATTGAGTTGTTTAATTTTACTCTGGGGATTAAGTTTTCTCGTAATTATAGGATAATAGGTTATCTTATTTATTTTCTTCAATATATATGTAGACAGTCAAGCAAAAATGAAGCCCACAGAATATAAGTGATTGTTCATGACTAAACAGAATGTCTGTGGCAGAGACTAGGGTAGATCCCATGTGCCCTGCCTCCCAAAGTTAGGATCATCTCATCTATATTCTAAATACTTTCCGTTTCTTTATAGGTGAAGTTAACTAAATATAGCTTCTCTCAGTTTCTACTGAAATGTTTATGTTCTGAGTTCCAATCACCTTTAATTCTCAGAAAAAAAAAAACTTTATTTACAGCTATACTCATATAAAATTACTACCATATGGAAAATTCACATTCTACACTTCAAACCCATTTAGATAGTAAATGCTTCAGAGTTGTTTCCATATCTTTTCAAAATTGTGTCCCTCTGTCTTGGCTCAGTTCCTGGAAGATAATACACACTCAATAACGATGTTTTTGAATGAAATTTTTGAATTCAAAGTCAGTTCTATTCATTTTAGAATACGTTATGATACATATTTAGTTTCCAGAGGGTAGAATTATCTACTACATTTTCCTAAGAATTAAGATTTTTTTCTTTTCTGATGTTGTCCTCACTAAAAATTATAGAAGCAAATAGATTATATGAATTCTATGGCTTATGTGAAACACAACCTGAGATTAAATAGTCATAATATTGAGTTCAGTCTTTCTGCTCTCTCCTTGAAATAGTGAGCACAGTTAAATTACAATTCCAAATACCGAGATCAAATTTTTATGGAATTTATTCACTAAATTTATAGCTACAGTACCTGATAATCACATTGAATTGTATGATTGGCCCATTAAGAATAACTTTCCTTTTTTAAATCATAGACCATAGTTTAAATGACTGTGCTCTAAATAGAAAATGTGAGGTCAAAGAGAAATACTACCTTTAAAAATTGCAATATTCTAAAGCCCCAGGTATAAATTATTATTTTTATATAAAGCTTTGATATGAGGAAAATAATATTTTCTTTTTTTTTATTTATTTATTTGACAGAGAGAGACACAGCAAGAGAGGGAACACAAGCAGGGGGAGTGGGAGAGGGAGAAGCAGGCTCCCCACAGAGCAGGGAGCCCAATGTGGGACTCGATCCCAGGACCCTGGGATCATGACCTGAGCCGAAGGCAGTTGCTCAACCGACTGAGCCACCCAGGCGCCCGGAAAATAATATTTTCTTTAGCTATAGTAGATTGTCATTCCCCAGTCTCCAAAGAATATATTTTTAAAGAAATTGTAGGTATAATTTATTTTTAATGCTACTCATTGCAGGTGGCTGGGTATAATTAGTGTTATTAATTTTGGTTCACAGCTCCTTGCAAAACAGGATAGGTACATTAAAAATCCATAAATATATGTTTCATAGTGATTATGTGCTTCATATTGTATGTGATTATTATATTATAAAATGTTCCTTTTTTAAAAAATAAACTCTGATTTAAATGGGTGGCTGTTGGCATGATCTACTTTCCACTCAGTGGACCTAATGTTCTCTTGAGACGCCGCATCTTGATTTAATTTATTTGTTCCACGTTTAGTTGAAAATGTTGAGAACATTCTAGCAAGTTCAAAAAATACTGTTTTCATGTTGAATTGCCATTGTAAAGGAGTCAGATTAAATGGACTATTGATTAATAATCTAATGTTTATATCCAATTAAATGACATTCAAAGTTCAAGCTAATTTTAGTCTTTGATGCATTCTTAGACTTCAAGAAAACAGGGTATTCATTTTGCCTTTTTACCATGCAGTACCTTAGTATTCAAAAGGCTCTGTGTTTCTGTATAAATTATATTAAAGATAAATCAATTCCTAGACAAACTGGATTATTTTTTTTTAAGATTTTATTTATTTATTTGAGAGAGAGAGAATGAAAGAGAGCAAGCACATGAGAGGGGGGAGGGTCAGAGGGAGAAGCAGACTCCCCGCTGAGCAGGGAGCCTGATGCCGGACTCGATCCAGGGACTCCAGGATCATGACCTGAGCCGAAGGCCATAGCTTAACCAACTGAGCCACCCAGGCGCCCCGACAAAATGGATTATTTTAAAAGCCACAAACACTAGTTTACAAAATGAACTTATAAGTTTCCTATCCTCCTTCAATCTGGCTTTTTATTTCAATATAATATCCTAGTAACTTATCCATATTTACACATGTAGTTCAATCTTATACATTTTGACTGTTGGATAGTTCCATTGTATATATTGAGGTATTTAGCTATTCCCTTGCAGTTATTTCTAACTGCAAATGAAATTGTTACAAAGATCCTTATGCATACCTTTCTACACCTGTACAAGCATTTTTCTAGGATTTGTAGAAGTAGAATTTTGTATATATGGTATACACATTTTAAATGCATATATATTGAAATTATTCTCTAAATTCGGTATGGTAATTGACACACTCACTAGCATTCTTTAAGAGTTCCCATTGTTCTACGTCCTTGCTAGTATTTGGAAATTAGGTGGCTTTTTTGTTGAAGAATTATAGTTGAACTGCATCCTTTTGTGATTTTTACTTTCAATTTCCTGATTGTAATGAGAGTTAGCATTTTCTCAGAAGTTTATTGGCCATTTGGTTTCCCTTTCTTAAATCACCTTCTTATAGTCTTTGTCCATTTGTTTTCAACTTTACTGTCAATTGTTTCATTTTAAATTTGTAAGAATCCTTTATATATTCTGTTTAATAATCCTTTATTTTAATGTTTAAACTTTAGTTGATCTTATGAGAAATTTTTCTATGCTTTATGACATGTGTATCTTGAAAAAGAATTATACATACCCTAAGGACATAATGAGATATATTATCTTTGCTTCTAAAAGTTTTGAAACTTACTTTTATGCACATAGGTCTTTATTTAAGGGGTTTGTAATTGCAAAACAGATTTTAAAAAGTTATTACAGGTGGAATTGTCTTGTAAAATGTTTTAAAAATGAAAATCTGGGGATGCCTGGGTGGCTCAGTAGGTTAAGTGTCTGCCTTCAGCTCAGCTTGCGATATTGGGGTCCTGGGATCGAGCTGGGTCAGTTGGACTCCCTGCTCAATGGCAGCCTGCTCCTCCCTCTCCTTAACTCCTCCCCGTCACTGCTCCTGTTCTCTCTCACTATCTGTCTCTCTCTCAAATAAATAAATAAATAAAATCTTAAAAAAATGAAAATCTGTGGTGTGTGATGTGTTCACATCCTAGTGCATGCATCACCAGATTTTAAAATGATGGGGCACCTGGGTGGCTCAGTTGGTTAAGCGACTGCCTTCGGCTCAGGTCATGATCCTGGAGTCCCGGGATCGAGTCCCGCATCGGGCTCCCTGCTCGGCAAGGAGTCTGCTTCTCCCTCTGACCCTCCCCCCTCTCATGTGCGCTCTCTCTCTCTCATTCTCTCTCTCAAATAAATAAATAAAAAATCTTAAAAAAATTATTAAAATGATGAAACATGTCACTGGAATATTTAATATTTTCAACTAAAGTACATGCAATAACTAGCTATGTGTGTGTATGGTATGTTTTGGTGAGGATGAATCTATTGAATGTGCTGTGTTAAAATATAAGTTCTGTAAGATTTATGTGTCAGAAGACTCAAACTTCAAAACCAGTCCTCTTTGACCTATAAATTTAACCTCGTCTGACCATGTAGAAAGGAATTTATGCATACACACACCCAAAGTGAAAACCAAGCTATTTTCAAAAAGCTAAGTGTTTGAATGACAGCAAAAAAGTAGTCAATCTGACAGGTTTCCTGTACTGTAACTAGTAATAATGATCTACCCTAGAAAATACTGGTAATATTCACTAACTCATGTCAAATGGTCTTTCACAGTCTTCCATAATCCCATGGATTATGCAGGCCCCAAACAGTGAATCTCCATATTTAACCAGATGATTGACTCATTCCACTAGATCTGTAACAATGAAGACTTTCTTACATAATTAATTATTATGGTAGACTAGACATATCATTCTTCTCTATAATAATCATACCCACTGGGAATTATTACTTAAATTCTGTATTTAGTAGACATTTCAAATTTAACTCCTTAGTGTGTCATTAGTGTCATTCAGGTGCTTTGGTTTCTGAGGGTGTGCACTTTCTGTGTGGTCGTCCTTAAATAATGGTGAACGTGAAGCTGTCTAAGACTCACTGATTAGGTGAGCAGGTGAGCAGAGATGGACCTAGACTTGACCGTTGTTATTAATCATGAGAATAACAAAGTTGTTATTACTTCAAGTTTAATTGCCATGGATCTTATAATATTTTATTAATAGTGCTTTCTTTTATTTGGTTGAAGCAAAAAGACAAACAGAATTACCATAGTGTTAATTTTTATGGTATGCATACAAAATGTAAGTTAATCCCTCTTTCCAGGATTCATGCATTCAGTTGTCATATATTTTTAAAGTCCTTTAACCTGTACCAATTTCTTAGGCTTACTTTGTCTTTCATGATCTTGACATTTTGAAGCAAACAGGCAAGATATTTGGTAGAATTAACCACAATTAGAGTTTTCAAGATACTTCCTCATTGTTTCAGGTTAAGCATTTTAGGTAAAATATCATGGGAGTGATGTTGTACCCTTCTCGGGGCAACATATTAGGGGGAATGCGGTGACAGTTTATCCCATTAGTGGCAATCTTCACTTTGATCCTTCATTAAAGTGATTAAGGTAATGCGTGATTAATTTTTCCAATATGGAGTCAGTATTGTCCTTTATATTTAAAAATTAATTTATGGGGAGATTACTTGAGATTTTATAATATCATGTTCTTCATTATACCTTTATCCTATAGTTTCATTGTACATTTTAGCAATTCAGTCTACATCTATTAGGATTCTACTGTAAGGAAAAGCTTTTCTTATTTTCATATATTTTATTTCATATATATATGGAAGTTCTATATCTTAGTTATTGTCCACTCCCAAATACTGAATGTTCTTTGTGGTTCTTAAATAATATATTGTACAAGTAGAGTTTACTGAATTTTACTTGGTGAGTAAATGTAGCTAAAATTTAGAAATGAAATGAGCACTGAGTGATCAGAAACAAAGTAACAATATTTTATCTAAATTTGGAACATCTCATGCCATTCTTTTGGCATGATTAAATTAGGAGTATATGATAACCATTTTCTTTCACGTTATTTGACAAATTAATTATAATTCAAATAGAAAGATACAAAAGTGAATTGCGCTTCCCTTTGTATTTTGATACTGATAGCTTCTGATTGTGTTATTTGAACTAAAGGAAAATATGTCACATAAAAATATGTTATCTTGAAAAAAAATGTTATTTGAATAGCGATGCCTGGGAAGATGGCAGAGTAGGAGGATCCTAAACTCACTCTGTCTCACATTTACAACTAGATATCACTCACACTCTGTAAATAAACAGAGAATAATCCAAAGACTGGCAGAACAAACTCCACAACTAAACATAGAGAAGGAATCGCATCTGATTGATTAGGAAGGGCAGAAATGGTGGTCGGATCTGCATGTAGGAGGGAAAAGAGTTGCAGGCATGGAGAGGGGAAAGAAATCGTCCCTTGCACCACGGAGCCCACGCAGAGAAGACACATCCCCAAAACGACTGGCTTTGAAAACTAGAGGGGCTGAATTCCCTGAGTTTGTATAACTAGTGGGACTTAAAGCCTGGAGCTTTAAAAAGTCAGCTGACTCAGCAGTGGGCTAGCAGGGAGGGTCAGTGATAGCTGGGTCCCTGCTCTGAAAGAGATAGCAACCTTTGGAGAGGTAACACAGAAGGTACAGTTTGCACAGTGCATGGGGAAAACAGGAGAAAGATCTCTTTATACCGATTTTGGAGCATGTTGGGGGACTCTCCAGGAACAAAGAAGCTTTTCCTCCCTGCCCCCTGGCATATACAGAGTGCCTCCTGCAGGAGGAAACCCTGCACAGACACTTGCTCCTTAACCTCCCCAGAAGTACATCCCACCCAGGTATTCTCCTAAGGGCTTGCCCATTTCAAGCCTGCTGGCCTCAGCCCTGGGTTCAGAACACATTTTGTCAACCCTGCACATGTCCTGCTCAGCCACTTTACACAGACGCAATGTGTACCTGGTACCAAACAAAAGTTAAAAGAATTCATGACCACTAAACCAGCCCTAGGAGAAATGTTAAGGGGGACTCTGTGAGTGGAAAATGAAAACCATAAGTAAGAGTAAGGAAAATAGGAAGAACAAAAGAAAAAAAAAGTACACCTGTAAAAATCAGTCAAGAGAAGCACATAACAAAAGGACGTAAAATATAATACCAAATATCTGAAAGGTGGGGGGAGAACAGTAAAGAATGAGATCAAAGTTAAGCAACCATCAGCTTAATATAGACGGCTATATGCAGAAGATGTTATATGTAAACTGATGGGTAACCACAAATCAAAGAACAGTAATAGATATGTAAAAAACAAAAAAATAAGGAATCCAAGTATATCACTAAAGAAAACCAGCAAACCATGGAAGAAAGAAAGAGAAGAAAGGGTCAGAGAAAAACTACAAAAAACGGGTGCCTGGGTGGCTCAGTCGGTTAAGCGGCTGCCTTCAGCTCAGGTCATGATCCCAGTGTCCTGGGATCAAGTCCCTCATCAGGCTCCTTGCTCAGTGGGAAGCCTGCTTCTCCCTCTCCCTCTGGCTCCCTCTCCCTCTGCTTATACTCTCTCTCTCTGATAAATAAATAAAATCTTAAAAAAAAAAAAACCTACAAAAAACAACCACAAAACAAGTAGCAAAATGGTAATAAATACATACCTATCAATGATATACTTTGAATGTAAATGGATTAAATACTCCAATCAAGAGACATAGGGTGACAGAGTGGATTAAAAAACAAGACCAATCTATATGCTTCCTACAAGAGACTCATTTCAGACCTAAAGACATATGCAGATTGAAAGTAAGGGGATAGAGAAATATTTATCATGCAAATAGATGCCAAAAGAAAGCCAGAGTAGCAATACTTGTATCAGACAAACTAGACTTTAAAACAAAGTTTATAGAAAGGACAAAGAAGGACATGATATAATAACAAAGGAGATAATCCCAACAAGAAGATGTAACAGGTGTGAATATTTATGCACCCAATATGGGAACAACCAAATAGATAAAACAGTTAATAACAAACATAAAGAAGCTAATCAATAGTAATACAATAATAGTAGGGGACTTTAATACCCCGTTTACATCAACAGACAGTCTATCCAAATAAAAAATCAACAAGGAAATTGTGGCTTTGAATGATACACTGGACCAGATGGACTTAATAAGATGTATTTAGAATATTTCATCCTAAAACAGCAGAATACACGTTCTTTTCTTTTTTTTTTTAAGATTTTATTTATTTTTCAACAGAGAGAGACAGCAAGAGAGGGAACACAAGCAGGGGGAGTGGGAGAGGGAGAAGCAGGCTTCCCACTGAGCAGGGAGCCTGATGTGGGACTCGATCCCAGGACCCTGGGATCATGACCTGAGCTGAAGACAGACACTTAACAACTGAGCCACCCAGGCACCCAGAATACACATTCTTTTCAAGTGCACATGGAATATTCTTCAGAACAGATCACATATTAGGCCACAAAACATGTTTCAACAAATTCAGAAAGACTGAAGTCATACCATGCATCTTTGCTGACCACAACATTATGAAACTAAAAATCAACCATAAGAAAAAATCAGGAAAAAACACAAATACAAGGAAGTTAAATAACATGATCTAGATGATGAATGGGTCAACCAAGGAATCAAAAAAGAAAAAGTACATGGAAACAAAAATAAAAATGCAGTGCTCCAAAACCTTTGGATGCAGCAAAGTGGTTGTTAAGACGGAAGTTTGTAGCAATACAGACCTACCTCAGAAAACAAGAAAAAACTCAACCTAACCTTATACGTAGAGGAGCTAGAGAAAGAATAACACACAAAATCCAAAACAAGCAGAAGAAAGGAAATACTAAGTATTAGAGCAGAAATAAATGATACAGAAACTAAAAAACAAAACAAAACAAAACAGTAGAACAGATCAGGAAACCAAGAGCTGGTTCTTTGAAAAGATCAACAAAATTGCCATACAGCTAGCCAGACGCATGGAAAAAAAAAAATGCATATAAACAAAATCACAAATGAAAGAGGAGAAATAACACCACAGAAATACAGTTGTAAGAAAATATGAAAAACTATATGCCAACAAATTAGACAACCTAGTAAAACTGGATAAATTCCAATGAACATATAACCTACCTAAACAGAAGCAGGAATTCCGAAATAGAAAATTTGAACAGACCAGAAAGGAGGTTGATTCAGTAGTCAGAAAACTCCCATCAAAAGTCCAGAATCAGAGAGCTTCATCAGCAAATTTCTATCAAACATTTAAAGAGAAGTTGATAACCTATTTTTCTCAAACTATCCCAAACAATAGAAAGAGGAAAATTCCAAACTCATTCTATGAGGTCAGTATCACCCTAATACCAAAACCAGATAAAGACCTCAGTAAAAAAGAGAACTACAGGCCAATATCTCTGATGAACATAGTTGTAAACATTCACAGCAAAACACTAGCAAACTGAATCAAACAGTTCATTAAACAAAAACATTCACCACAATCAAATGGGATTTATTCCTGGGATGCAAGAGTGGTTCAGTATTTGCAAATCCATCAATGTGGTGCATCAGATCAATGAGAGAAAGGATAAAAAACAAATGATCATTTCAATAGATACAGAAAAAGCAGTCGACAAACTACAACATCAATTCATGATAAAAGTCCTCAACAAAGTAGGTTTAGAGGAAACATCCCTCAACATAACAAAGGCTGTCTATGAAAAACCCATAGTAAACATCATATTCAGTGGGAAAACCTGAGAGCTTTTCCCCTAAGATCAGGAACAAGGCAAGGATGTCCATTCTCACCATTTTTATTCAACATAGTACTGGAAATCCTAACTACAGTGATCAGACAATATCCAAATTGGTAAGGAAGAGGTAAATCTTCCACTATTTGCAGATGACATGATACTACATATAGAAAACTAAAGATTCCACCAAAAAGCTAGAACTGATGAATGAATTCAGTAAAGTTACAGGATACAAAATCAATGTACAGAAATATGGTACATTTCTATACATCAGAGTAATAAAGAATATACACTAATAATAAAGCAGCAGAAAGAGAAATTAAGAAAACAATCCTGTTTACAAAATAGTAAGATACCTAGGAATAAACCTAACCAAAGTGGTGAGTGACCGATACTCTGAAAACTATAAAACATTGCTGAAAGAAATTTAAGATGACATAAAGAAATGGAGAGACATCCCATGCTTATGGATTGGAAGAACAAATATTGTTAAAATATCTATACTACCCAAAGCAATCTACGGATTTAATGTGATCCCTATCCAAATCACAATAACATTTTTCACAGAAATAGAACAAAAAATCCTAAAATTTATATGGAACCACAGAAGAACCCAAATAGCCAAAGCAGTTTTGAAAAAGAAAAGCAAAGTTGGAGGTATCACAATTCTAGACTTCAAGGTATCATAAAACTGTAGCAATCAAAACAGTATGGCACTAGCACAAAAATAGACATAGAGATAAATAGAATAGAATAGAAAGCCCAGAAATAAACCCATAATTATATGGTCAACTAGTCTTTGACAAAGCAAGAAAGAATATCCAATGGGAAAAAGACAGTCTCTTCAGCAAATGGTGTTGGGAAACCTGGTCAGCCACATGCAAAAAATTGAAACCAGACGACTTTGTGACATCAAACACAAAAATAAACTCAAAATCGATTAAAGACATAAATGTAAGACCTAAAACCAAAAAATCCTAAAAGAGAGCATAGGCAGTAACTTCTTTGACATCGGCCAGAGCAACATTTTTCTAGATACGTCTCCTGAGGCAAGGAAAGAAAAGCAAAAATAAACTATCGGGACTTCATCAAGATAAAAAGCATCTGCACAGCAGAGGAAAAAACAAAACTAAAAGGCAACCTATAGAATGGGAGAAGATATTTACAAATGACATATCTAATGAAAGGTTAATATCTCAAATACTAAGAACTGATATAACTCAACACTCCCAAAATTTGACTAATCCATTTTTAAAAAGGTCAGTATACATGAACAGATATTTCTCCAAGGAAGACATAAAGATGCCCAACAAATATATGAAAAGATACTCAACATCATTCATCATCAAGGAAATACAAATCAAAACTACAATGAGATATCACCTCACACCTGTCAGAATGACTAAAATCAAAACCAAGAAACAATAAATATGGCAAGGATGTGGAGAAAAAGGAACCCTGGTGCACATTTGGTGGGAATGCAAACTGGTGCAGCCACTCTGGAAAACAGTATGGAGGTTCCTCAAAAAGTTAAAAATATAACTATCTTATGATCCAGTAATTGCACTACTGTGTATTACCCATTGAATACAAAAACACTAATTCAAAAGGATATATGCATCCCTATGTTTATTGAACATTATTTACAATAGCCAAATTATGGAAGCAGCCAAATGTCCATTGATAGATGAATTGATAAAGAAGATGTAGTGTGTATATATGTATGTGTGTGTATGTACATATGTGTGTATGTATACATATACACACACAATGGAATATTCATCCATAAAAAAAGAATGAAATCTTGGCATTTGTAATCACATGGATGGAGCTAGAGAATATAATGCTAAGCAAAATAAGTTAGTCCAAGAAAGACAAACACCATATGATTTCACTCATAGGTGGAATTTAAGGAACAAAACAAATGAGTGAAGGGAAAAAAGAGAGAGAGAGAGACAAACCAAGAAACAGACTGTTAACTGTAGAGAACAAAATCAAGGTTACCAGAGGAGATGTGGGTAGGAGGATAGGTGAAATAGGTGATGGGGATTAAGGAGTGCACTTGTCATAATGAGCACTGGGTGATGAATTATTGTATCACTCTATTGTACACCTGAAACTAATATAACACTGTGTGCTAACTAAACTGGAGTTAAAATGAAAAAATATGGTATCTCACTGACTTACATAAAGTATAAGGCATATTTTATCATTCTATAGATGAAGAAAGGTAAGATCTAGAGAAGTAGTTTTCAGACTTTTGTTCTTTTAATGAGACACGTTTAAGCCATAAGAATGTTCAAGTTTTCAACATACTTCAAAAACATTTTTAGATTATTAGGTTGTAACACAGACAAAAAGTAAGTTGTCAACTCTTGACTATAAAAAAGCACACACATACACAAACACAAAGTAAGTCTAAGTCTATTGGATCTATAGCAGTAAAATAAAATAACAATGTGAAGATTCTTATTAGTGCCTTGTAAGTATAGATACAAACAGATGTTTTTAATGTTCTATGTTTTTAGTGTTTGGGGATGTGTGCCTTAGTGGTTCAAGGAAGATATTTACATTCAGGGAAGTGGTTGCGAGTGAGTAAAGTTCATAACATAATAGTTTAGAAATGGTGTGTGGGAAAAGGTATGAATCTTGAAGCAAGTCATGATAACTAAACTGTTGTTTGAAAAGAAAATTGTTTGCTCAGAAGATAACTGATGTCCTAATAAAAGACTTGTTTGCTTAGATGGATAAACTCTTTGTCCAGATACATTTGTTTACAGGAATTTCCCGAAGTAAACAGTAAAATTATTAATTTACACCCTTATCTTCATGGAAAAGAATGATCTGGACAAAGTAATTATGCCAATTTGATACAAATGATCTCACTTCTCAGTCCTGATCATTAAGCTATGTGGATTCAAGTGGTCTCATCTCAATTTTCAAGGTTATAAATGATTCCCTTGATAAAAAGGTGATGATATAACATTCTGCCTCAATCAGGAAATGATATTGGAACGTAAATCATTGAGAGTGATGAATAACTCTAATTTTTATCATAAAATGAATTATTCACCAGTGTTATTTAAATGAAAAATGCTATTCTATCAAATTATTTATAAAAAACTTAGAATACAATGATGTAATACTCTTTTTTAAGAATCATTGCCTGAGATGCAAACTTAAATGCCAATAAATTTGCATGATGAAATTGAATTTCCTCTTTTCTAACACCAAAGGAAAGATCTGTTTTATAAGAATCTATTCCTATAATTATTATCACTCCTTCTACATATGAACCATGTACTTTAAAAAAAATGATTTCCTTTATGTACATATATCAAAATAATTTACGTTAAACACATATGAACACATACCTGGAGGTGTGCGCACTCACACACACACACACACACACACACACACACAGGAATTACTGTAGAGGCGCCTGGGTGTCTCAGTCGGTTAAGCGTTCAACTCTTGATTTTGGCTCAGGTCATGATCTCAGGGTTGTGAGATCCAGCCCTGCATCAGGCTTTGCTCTAGGTGTGGAGTCTGCCTAGGATTCTCTCTCTCTCCCTCTCCCTATGCCCCTCCCCCTTCCCATTCTAAAAAAAAAAAAAAAAAAAGTTCTTGAAGTATAGTAGGCTGGGTTTTGCGGTTCCATTACCAGTTTTTTGTTTTGATGAGGCGTTTGACAAATTCACTTCTCTGAGCGTACCTTTTTTTTTTCTTTTTCTTTTTTGTCTGTCTCGAAAATTAGGGCTTTGAGATTTATAATCTTTAAGATTCCTTTTCTACTGTCATCATTTTATAATGATGTGCTTGGGTGTATATATGTATGTGTGTTTTTTTGAAAAATTGTAAATTCTGAAATTCTGTAGAAGCTTAAGGTATAATTGTCATTAGGACACAGTAGGTCACAAGCAAGTTTTGTTTCTATTCTAACAACTTCATGAAATAAGAGTTGCTTTTTCAGATGAGCAAACTCTAAGTTTAGATAAATTGGTTTACACAGATTTCTTGAATCAAAGAGTAAAATATTTATTCATTGCCACACATGTCTAATGTCAGGTATAAGTAAATAGTAAAGTCTGTTCCGACTGGTAATGTCATAGGACATTTGGCATATAAGGTACAGAGAAGATATTATTGTTTATATTTATATCATGAACCTCTGGAGCATTTCTTAATGTCCAGATTGAAAGATGGATGAACCCAGAAAAATGGCATTTCCTTACATAGTCATAAATAGAGAAGCTTTTAGTTTTAGTTCAGTGAATCTTTTAAAATGTTTCCCAGGAAATCTAATTCAATTTGACAAATATATACATAGCACTTAATATTGTAGATAATAATTCAGTGTCCTAGTTGGCATGCCTTGGGATTCCTGTCCCTCATAAAACTATGCAAAGGTGCCATTTTTCCAGGGGAGTTTCAGTTCTTAACTGAAATAAGAAAAATGAGTTGCTTTCAATAATCTTTGTAAAGATTTAAGAATGACGTATGTGAAAAATCTTTTAAATATGAAATGCTGTGAATATAAAGCCTGGGATATAAATCAAGATGCAGAATACTTCTTCAGTCTTCATGAACAGGATGGCATCAACTTGATGCTCAGTTATCTTTGTCACCTGGAGCTTTTTGAGATGGAGACCTGTAAACAGAAGTGATATGTCTAGAATCTTTAAAATGTCACTAAGAAATGAGAGGAAATATCAAGGAGAATTATGACAACAAAGATTATATTTAAGGGATTACAGCATGTTGGAGCTCTGTGAAATATAAGAATGCTAGACAAATCACCTAAGCAACTGATATTTGCATGAAAGGAATTTTGAAAATTTAATTTCTCATGTGAAACAAAATTATTGTTAATCATCATAAAAAGTATTGATTGCCTCCCGTGTGTTCTGTGGGTCTAGATATTTGTTTTACACACATAGAAGGTTATGCTATAATTATATATCTTGTACATATTGAATTTCAATTACTGAAATGCGAGAGTTTCCACAGTACATATGTTTACATAATGAGGTCATTTTGAAAATAATCTTTTCCTTCTCTGCAAATAATACCAGAATATCTGACTTATTAATTTATTTATTCATTCATCTGTTTTTCAGTTACCTGCTATTTGTTCCTCATTGTTTTAGGCACTGAGAGTATTACAAAAGACTCCATTCCCTCGTGAATCTTATCATTCATGTAGATTCTAGACTTAAGAAACTGGGTTGGCTTATCAGCTATGATACTTCTGCATAATTGCATTTCTGCAAATGGTTTGTCCGCAGTCAATTTCCCAGTAGACCACTACAAAAATTATTGATCAAGCAAAACTAAGTTTACAGGCATGCCTCAGAGGTATTGCAGGTGCAATTCCATAGCCCCACAGTAAAGTGAATATTGTAATAAAGCAAGTCAAATAAAGGTTTTGGTTTCCTAGTGCATAAAAAGTTATGATTACACTATACTGTAGTCTATTAAATGCACATGGAATATCATTATGTCTAAAGAATATACAGACTTTGATTAAAAAAATACTTTATTGCTAAAAAATACTGTCATCTGAGCTTTCAGTGAGTCCTAATCTTACTGGTAGAGGGTCTTGTCTTGATGTTGATGGCTGCTGACTGATCAGCATGGTGGTTGTTGAAGGGTGGGGTGGCTGTGCCAACTTCTTAAAAGAGGACAATGAAGTTTGTTGCATCAGTTGACCTGTCCTTTTCACAGATTTTGCTGTAGCATATGATGCTGTTTGATGGCATTTTGTCCACAGTAGAACTTCTTTCAAAACTGGAGCTAATCCTCTCAAACCCTGCCACTGTTTTATCAACTAAATTTATGTAGTATTTTAAATCTGTTGCTGTCATTTCAATAATCTTCACAGCATCTTGACCAGAAGTAGATTCCATCTCAAAAAAATATTCCCTTTGCTCTTCTGCAAGAAGTAACTCCTCAGCCATTAAAGTTCTCTCTTGAGATTGCAGCAACTCAGTCCCATCCTCAGGCTCCACTTCTAGCTCTCCTGCTATTTCTATCCTACCTGCACTTACTTCCACTGAAGTCTTGCACCCCTCAAAGTCAACCATGAGGATTGGAATCCACTTCTTTCAACTCCTAGTAAGTCTGATATTTTGACCTCTTTTCCATGAAGCATGAATATTCTTAATGCCATCTAGAATGGTGAATACTTCCCAAAAGTTATTCAGTTTACTTTGCCCAAATCCATCAGAGGAACTTCTGTGACACCTTATGTGATGTATTTCTTAAATAACAATACTTGAAATTCAGAATTACTCCTTGATCCATGGCTGCAGAATGGAGGCTGTGTTGGCTGGCATGAAAACAACATTAATCTCATTGTACATCTTCATCAGAGCTCTTGGGTAGCCAGGTGCATTGTCAATGAGCAGTAATACAAGATTTTATTTATTTATTTTAGAGTGAGAGCACAAGCAGGAGGGGCAGAGGCAGAGAGAGAGAGAGAATCTCAAGCAGACTTCACGCTGAGCATAGAGTCTGACACAGGGTTCCATCTCACCACCCTGAGATCACGACCTGTGCTGAAACCAGGAGTCAGATGCTCAACCGAGTGTTCCACCCAGGCACTCCAATGAGCAGGAATATTTTGAGAGGAGCAGTAGATCTCAACTGTGAGCTCAGCATATTGAGTAAACCTGATGCACGATTGCCACAAACCTTCAATTTGTAAAAAATGAAGTATATGGAAAGAGCAGTAAAGTGAAGCACAATAAAATGATATATGCTTATATTTAATTTGCTGCTATAAGACATGGGATGTTAAGTTTTTGTGTCATTTTGGCCAGGCCGCAGTGCCTAGGTGTATTATGTTGAGTTATGGATGTTGTTGGAAAGGTATTTTCAATGTGATTACATTTGAATCAGTAGACTTTGAGTAAGCAGATTAAGCTCCATAATGGGGGTGGGCCTCATCCAAATAGTTAAAGATCTTAAGAAAAAGATTGTTTTCCTCTGAGGAAGGGGGAATTCTGCCAGCAGAATGCCTCTGGACTTGAACTGCAACCTCACTTCTTCTCTGGGTTTCTAGCCTGGCGGCCCATCCTGTGGACTTTAAGATTTGGCAGCCTCCCCACTCACATGAGACAATTTCTTAAAATAAATCTCTCTCTATATATATAAATATACATCCTATTGATTTTGTTTCTCTAGAGATCCTGACTGGTACACGTGATAACACCATCTTGACAGAGTTTTAAGAGCATCTTCAGAAAGGGGAAGTCAGGGATGGATACATATAGCATTTCATTAGAAATGATTTCTTAATCTGAATAATTTTAAACAAGTGTTGCAATTCAAGGAACTAGTTTGGAATGGGCAGAGTTTATGGCACAATAACTCTGGATCAGTGGGTATAGATGAGACAAGTATCGATAGGCAACCTGCTAGTCCTGATACGTACATTATTTTAGTTGGCTCGAAGTGTTCAAGGAGTAAATATCTCCTAGAATAGGCAGGAAAGTTATTTTGCCTAATCTCAGGGTTTTTCATTGTTGTTTTTGCACAAAAATGGGAAGAAAAAGTTTTTCCAGAATTGTTTAGAACTAGGTTGGGAGAGTATGTCATTTCAGTTCTAAAATAAGAGGTTGGAGATAAAAGAAGTAGAAGAGCACATGGCTTTGGAAGAAAGAATCTATGGTGGCCTCTTAGAAATCAATCCAAGTATCTCTGATACTGCAAAGCAATCCTATCAGTGAATTACATGCTGGGTCACAAGTCAGAATTCCAGGTTGCCAGTTCTGATTCCATTTCATCCTAACTGTAGGATTTAGTAAGTCTTTTGACATCTCTTGAGTCTGAGTTTACTCACCTTCCTTATGGTATCCTGGCCAAGATCTTACTCAATTTTAAAATCCTATTATTTCCATGTTGTTGCAAATGGCAAGATTTCATTTTTTTTTTTTTATTGCTGAGTAAGTATTCTCTTGTATATATACATCTTCTTTGTTCATCTGTCGTTGGACATCTGGGCTCTTTCCATAGTTCAGCTATTGTGGACATTGCTGCTATAAACATTGGGGTGCAGGTGCCCCTTCGGATCCCTACATTTGTATCTTTGGGGTAAATACCCAGTAGTGCAATTGCTGGGTTGTAGGGTGTTATGCTAAGCGAAATAAGTCAATCAGAGAAAGACAATTATCATATGATCTCACTGATTTGTAGAATTTTTTTTTTTAAAGATTTTATTTATTTATATGACAGAGAGACACAGCGAGAGAGGGAACACAAGCAGGGAGAGCAGGAGAGGGAGAAGCAGGCTTCCCGCTGAGCAGGGAGCCCGATGCGGGGCTCGATCCCAGGACCCTGGGACCATGACCTGAGCCGAAGGCAGATGCGTAACGACTGAGCCACCCAGGCACCCCCAAATTTAAGTAACAAAACAGAGGATCATTGGGGAAGATAGGGGAAAAAAAAATCAGAGGGAGACAAACCATAAGAGACTCTTAAGCATAGGAAACAAACTGAGGGTTGCTGGAGGAGAGTTGGGTGGGGGGATGGGGTAGCTGGGTGATGGACATTAAGGAGGGCACAGTGTTGTAATGAGCACTGGGTATTATATAAGACTGATGAATCACTGATCTCTACCTCTGAAACCAATAATATATGTTAATTGAATTTAAATAAAAATAAATAAATCAAAAATAAAATCCTGTTATTTCCTTAATGGATATTAAAAATACAGAATACATAAGTATTAGACTCCTCAAAGGATGTCTGATGGAATGATGATGGAAATGAAAATTTGGGACAAACTAGATTATAATAGATTTCTCAGTAAGTAGTGACTGAAGCATTGAGTATAGAGATGATTATTTGAAGCTACCTTTATCATAGTCATTTAGTATATAATTGTGTTGCCCTTCCATTGACCACTATAAGTAAATAAGTCAGGAAATAAATATCAGGCTCTTGTGACTATGAAATTCAGTCATTGAATGGATGAGCAAATCTTTGCAATTGGAAAAGGTGATGTCAAATTCTATTGTATTGTTAAAACAAAAAAAAAAAGTTTACTCTGCTTGGTTAATACTACTTAATTCTACCTAATAAGGGAATTATTATTTTTGTAGGAAAATAGGAAGATACCAGGTTCTAGCAAAAAACAAAAACAACTATATATTAAACGATGTTAGAGAACTTAATGGAATGTTTCATGTTTACTTTTATAATTCACAACTTTCTGTTTTTTCATTTAGGAATAATTTTTGTTTTATTGATTTTCTGTGTGGTGGGATGCAGGGGTCCATGCACACTATTGCGGCTACTCATAGGGACTGTGGGCGATCTTATTTAAAGATATTTTGTCAGAACATCTGAGATACTTGCCAGAACAGTTTGGAGTGTTTTAGAAACAATCTTCTTTATTTTGGTTACATGCTAGGTAAATAAAAGTCTATAATGTATGTTATAAATCACGTGCTTATTTAGTAAAATTAACGTTGCACTGCACGGCATGCCCTTCACCTTTGCAGTTCGATGGCACTTGGATGACGAGGTGTTCCTGGAACAGGTATCAGCTGCTGCCTGTGCTATCAGTCTCCGACAGTGGTTCTGTTAATTATTTTGCCAGAGTGTCTGAGGCAGATAGCAATCTCTCCAAAAGAGCAGACAGATTTAAAGAGGCAGAATTAATTAAAATTGATTCACACATTCTGTCACGTATAGGTCTGCTGGGAGCCTTTCTTTCTTATATCCCTCCCCGTTCTGTGATGTTGTGCAACACGTTACAGGTGGGAATCCCTACCATGGGATACTAATTATGGAGCTTGAATGGGATTAGCCACAGTGACTGGCACCGTAATGCATGAAAGGATTTTAAAATTTACTTCATTTAAGGGATTTCATGAGGGACCAATTCTTTCTTCTAACTTTTATAAGTGGTTATTGAGAAGCTGACAAACCTGAAACCCCAAGGTCACTAAGGATTATTGGAAAACTTACAAATGAATTACACGTTTTAGTAGTTAATTGTTCAAAATCATATGCTTTAAAAAGAATGAAGTACTGGAAAGAAAGATAATGGAAGTGGATCAGTGTATATTATTATTTTTAATGAAGGAATGGGTATTATAGAATTTATACCTGAACATAGGAAAATAGCTAATAAGAAAATAACTTAATAGTCACATAAATTTTTTATACTATATGTAACTAACCATTACCAATTTATATCAAAAAATGTTATACATTTTTTGGCAATATTACCCTGACACAAAACAATCTAATCCTGAACACCATGGGTTATGTGTTCTTCACTAAGGAAATAGTTGATATAAATTCTAAGCTGCTGTAACAACAGCAACAAAAAAACCAAAACAGTTAAGCAAGATGAATACTTTCTGACATGTCTCCAGTTTGAAGATATCAACAGTGTAAATATAATCTTTGGTATAGCAGTTCAGAAGAGTATGTTGCAGGGCTGATGGTATGCCATCTTCAGGGCAGCTGTTATCTACGAGCCCAGATCCTACCTTCACATCTGCAGGGAGGAGAAAATTTACATGTGGGAATATTACTTCCAGGAAGGCAGGCGGCATGCTTTCTTCCTTTTAAGAGCTGGACCCTAACCTTGTATATATCACCTTTGTTCATATACCATTCACCAGCCATTAGCCATGTGCTGCTGCCCAGCTAAATGCCCATTTTAATGGAGGAAGCAGAGGATGGATATCAGAGAACAGATAGGATCCGTAGGAAATGAAAAAAATAAAAAATGAAAGGAACAATTAAAATCAACAAGTTGAAAGACTTCGTAATGGCCTGAGTTTTCTTTATATTTCTCATGATTTCACATTTTATATATTAAGTATCCTCATAAGAGTTAAAATTTAATATGGACTATAAATCATGATTTGGATAACAAAATAAGTCCTGTGAAATATTTTTACATATTACAAGATGTTGAAAATAATATTTTAGATAATATATAAAATAAGTATAGGAAGACATAAGGAATGGAATAGAGAATTAACTTAATTATTATATTTATCTTTTCAAATATTCTTTATTCCAAAAGTTGACTTCAATGTGTCATTCCTTATAATCGAATGAAGGTTTCTAAAGAGAATGTATGCCTCCCTGAATGTTACAAGTATAATGTGTAACAGCGTTATTACTATACACATAATAGTGTTTTAATCACTATTTGCTATTGTAACATGTGCTTATTCTTTTAAGAAACATGTCTAAACCGCTGAACATGTGTGAAAATACTGTTAGGAGCTTTGAGTAGTACACAAGGAAGTAAGACAGTCAGGACCCATTACTTCAGGGTACTTAAAAATCTGTCATTTTAAATTAAGGGATTTTTCAGGGGTGCCTGGGTGGCTCAGATGGTTAAGCATCTGCCTTCGGCTCAGGTCATGATCCCAGAGTCCTGGGATCGAGCCTCACATCGAGCTCCTGGTCAGCGAGGAGCCTGCTTCTCCCTCTCCCTCTGCCTCTCTCCCTGCTCATGCTTTCTCTCTCTCTCTCTGTATCTCTGTGTCTCAAATGAATAAATAAAATCTTTAAAAAAAAATTAAGGGATTTTTCAGATCAGCATCAAGTTTTTTTAAGGAAGTATTAGTGGAATTATTTAGTTCAAGAATTACAATTCTAATGGAAACAAAGATGTACTATTACCTCATAGATAAAACTTGTATCCTTTCTTGCAGTTCTAAGTTGCTTATCCAAAGATGTAGCGTAACAATTTAGAGCAAATTAAATGAGTGTTATCCTCTTTGATAATGTTTGTAGGCTACATGTGAACAAGTATATACCCCCAAAATGAAAGTAAAAAAACAAAACAAAACAATACCTTAGAAATATAATCTTACTGAATTTCCTATACATATGGATAATCACAGTTTAAAAATATAAACCTTGGGCGCCTGGGTGGCTCAGTTGGTTAAGCGACTGCCTTCGGCTCAGGTCATGATCCTGGAGTTCCAGGATCGAGTCCCGCATCGGGCTCCCTGCTCGGCAGGGAGTCTGCTTCTCCCTCTGACCCTCCTCCCTCTCATGCTCTCTGTCTCTCATTCTCTCTCAAATAAATAAATAAAATCTTTAAAAAAAAAATAAAAAATAAATAAAAATATAAACCTTGAGGGGGCTCATGGCTGGCTCAGTCAGTTAAGCATCAGCCTTCGGCTCAGGTCATGAGGTCCTGGGATCGAGTTCTGCATCGGACTCCCTGCTCAGCAGGGAGCATGCTTCTCCCTCTGCTTGCTGCTCCCCCTGCTTGTGCTCTCTCTCTCTCTCTGACAAATAAATAAGTAAATAAGTAAAATCTTTAAACTACATATATAAACCTTGAGAGTATCCTATGTTTGATACAAAAGGGGAACAATGTCAACAATGCTCTGAATTAAAAAAAAAAAATTCTAACAAAAGTGGTTTATTGCATAAATTAATATATATTGGCTTTATTTTTTAAATTTTATTTTAATTGGATTTAATATAATATATTTGGAATAAAAAGGATTGAATTATATTGGGATTTTTTTTTTTTTAAGATAGCCATGATTCAGAGGATGGTAAAATTTGCATTTATACCTCCTTGCAAATTGGGGCACTGTACTGAAAAACAGATGTGGAGTAAGTGTTTGTTAGCTTTTCTTCAAAGTAGTATTGTTTGGGGAAATTTATATTTCCATATGTACCCCTGACTTGGTTTATTTCTGGAGCAAAGAAAATTGATAGCTCTCTCTTGAAAGTAACCTGATGTAGAGACAGGAAAATAAGAACAGATTAGTTGCTCTTTAGTATGGCACTTTTGGGGTAAAATGTAGAGTTTTGCAGTGGCATCAATTCTAGCTACAGAAATACATGATTTGTAGCTATAGGAATCTATCATTTGTTGCTGTAGGAATTTATGATGGCCGATTTTTCAAATTTCACTCATTATTTTCATTTATACCACTTTTAATCATATAAAAACATATTCCTTGATTTATAACTGGTTAATAAATTGAAACCACCTAGAAGTAATAATTGCTTATTTTTCACAAGTCTTCTATTCCATAGCACACATGTATATCAAGTCACATTGGTTTAATAAAGTTAGATATTAGCATTGAGAAGAGGAGGACAGTGCCTTTGTGATTTTGGTCTTCTGAGCAAATAATGCCAGGATGACTGATGTAGTTTGAAGCTGTCAGACTTGGGGGCAGAGAGGGAGAAGCAGTGTTTAGTAACACTGTGGAATTCATTTTACTTTTTGCCTCCCACCTTCTTTCCACCCCACACTCAATAACTTGAGAATATGACTTCCCCGATGCAAACTGGATCAAGAACAAAGAATGCCCAACATT
>NC_138375.1:16474658-16497756 GCF_054177405.1 Leptonychotes weddellii | reverse complement strand
AAAAAAAAAAAAAAAAGAATGCCCAACATCACTCAGATTCACTAAATTGGGATGACTCTATAGCAGAAAGCTTCTTTCCAATATCTGGAAAACTATACTCCATACCCAAATAAAAATGTTACTCTTTAATTTATTCTGTTTCAAATCATTTTTTTCATGGCACTATGCTATGAAATCATTTTTTTAATCCCCGTCACCTATTTAGCCCACCTCCCTTCTCTATAATTAAGAATCTGTTTCTTGGTTTGTCTGTCTGTCTGCTTTTCTGTCTGTCTCTCCCCCTCTCTTTTCCCTTTTCTTGTTTGTTTTTTTTAATTCCACATATGAGTGAAATCATATAATATTTGTCTTTCTCTGATCAACTTACTTCACTTAGCCATTATACTCTCTAGCTCCATCCATGACATTGTAAATGGCAAGGTTGCATTCTTTTTAATGGCTGAATAATATTCCATTGTGGGGTGTGAGTGTGTGTGTGTGCGTTTGTGTGTGTGTATCACATCTTCTTTATCCATTCATCAGTCAGTGGACACTTGGGCTGCTTCCATATCATGGCTATTGTAAATAATGCTACTATAAACATAGGGGTGCATGTATTCATTTGAATTAATGTTCTTGTATTCTTTGGGTAAATATCTAGTAGTGTGCTGGATTTTAAGGTAGTTCTATTTTTAACTTTATCTTTTAATCATAAAATATCATGTTTAAATTTTCTAGTTTAAAATATAACAACATTCTTATGAAATATTTGTAATTTTTCTGATGATAGAACCATAACACTGCTATAGTCTTTGTCCCTTTACCATGTGAGAATATTACTGAGAAAGAAAATATTTGATTAACTAAGGAAGAAATTACTTTACATATTTTATGAAAGTATTTAGTCCTGATTTCTACTATTATTATTTTTTAAATATAAAGAAGATTATCATAATTGGATCATTTATTTTGTTAATGTTGAAGTGTGCCTTAAAGGTTACTATTTCAATAATTCATGTTCTTTTTTAGTGCTCATATTAGTTTTCTATTTGCTACTGTAACAAATTACCATAAATTTAGTAGCTTAAACCAATGCAAATTATATATTTTTATAGCTCTGCAGGTTAAAAAATTGCTGTGGGTCTCACTGGGTGAAAACTAAGGTGTTGGCAGGGCTATTTTCCTTCTGGGGGTTGAAGGGATGAATATTTTCTTGCCTTTCCAGCTCATAGAGGCCTTCCACATTCCTGGGTTCATGGCCTCTTCCTTCATCTTCCAAGACAGAAATCTTTCACGCTTCAGTCCCACCTCCATCCTTACATCTTTTTCTCTGGCTTTCCTTTTCTGCCTCACTGTTCCACTTTTAAGGCCCTTGTGATTAGATTGGTTTGACCTGATAATTTAAGATAATCACTCCATTATGAAGTCCTTAACTTGATCAAGTATATCAAAGTACCAGGAAAAGTACATTCAATGCATATCTTCAATTTATCAATCAAAAGAGAATTTTGAAGGTTTTATTTTTTAACTTCAATAATATGACTAAAAAGTCTTGGATATTATATCTGAAGCCAGTATTTTTTTTTACAAATTGCATAATGTCAAAATAAAATAACTACTATTAATAATAAGATACAATGTATATGTTGGAATTATAATGGAATAAAGTATTTACTGCCCTTTTCTTCATAAAAGGAAATTCCTTCAGCACCTTTCATTTATAGATAAAATATTACTGAGTTGGTACCATTATTTTTCCAAATTACAAATGGAGAAGCGGAGATTGAGAACAGTTACCCTACTTGACCACATTAATAATGGTGAATTAAGAATTATGTCTATATTTACAAATTAGATGTTCTTGATATCATTTCAGATATATATAATGTTGTATTTCTTCATACACTTTTCAACCTTTCAGCATAAGTATGCTTTTTTTTTGCTCATTGTTTTAAAAAAGTTAAAGATTGGAAAAGAATATTATCATAGTACAAAACTTAAACTGTAGCCCAGTTAGAATTTGCCGAAAACCTCAGAATTTATCATTGTCTTCATGTATTAGCCTCATAAAGTTGAACAATTTACAGCTGATAAGTTCTCTGTAACCTATCAGTTACAGGGAACTAACATAGAAAAACACTAGTGCTCCCAAACATACATCAGATTTTGAATAAAAACTAGTAAATGTAATAATGGGATGAATAATTATCTATGATGAAATTATAATAAAAAGCTGTACTGGTGAACTTTGATTTTAAATTTGTCACACATTAAATATTTTGTGACTGAAACTAGTAACCATAAAAGTGGAATGGGTATAACTAACTGATTATAAGGAACATATAACACAAAAGACACTAGAAAACAGTACTAAATACCTACCTTAGATTCCAATTTGCTTGTTCTTCCAGACGGGTCTAACTTCAAACCTCGTGTTTTCTGATAGAGATTATTCTCTATCTAACACAGGAAAACATGTGAGAGCATAAGGGGTATTTATATTCACAACATTGAGAGGAGTCCTCTGGGCCCTGTTTAACCTCCTGCTCTCTGCAGCTGATATTAGAGGGTCTCAAGTAGGAGGACAAGATTTAAATATTCATGTAGATATATAACTTACCGGTACAAACTCCTAATCAGTGTCTTTGGCTTTTCTGTCTTCTCTCCTTGCAGCCATTTTCCACATGGCGGGCAAGCTTGTGCAACCGCTGTGACCTACGTGCCCTCCACCTCTGTGTCCTTCTCCCTCCCTCCTCATGCCCTCGATGATTCCCCTCCTTCAGGGCTCACCTTAGACTCCTACCACCTGGATTCCAGAATCCTTGTTCTGCCCACCATTTGGATTACTCACCATCCTGTGCTGTTCTTGACTATTGACTTGTCTAAATCCCCATCTAGTGTGTAATCTCTGTGAACCCAGAGACACTGTTTTCAGTAGTTACTCTAGTTTCTAGAACAATCTACAACAAATATTCACTTAGTAAACACACGGACACCCTCTTTTGTTGACTGGTAACAGTGTAATGGCTTTATTAGTCAAATTTCTAAAAATGTTCACATTGCTGTTTTTTTTTGTTTTTTTGTTTTTGTTTTTTTTTTTTTTACTGTTTCAGTTGCTTCCATTAGATAGTTTTCACTATTTTGGTTTGGTAATGGATGGTTGCTAGGTTATTTCTGTCATTGAGATTACCAAGTCATATTCAGTGCTTTTGACCTTAAATAGTCAATCTGGATGATTATGTTTGAATTAGGCCTCACAAGCCTAAGGACTGCTTAATAATATACTTGAAGTTTATAAAAAGAATGTATGGATGATGGTAAACAGCTGTTCCTCCTTTTCACTAAGAGGAAAAAATGAGAAAATAGGCATAATAATTGCAACAGACCGGATTCGAGTTAGATAATAGGGACTTTGATTTCTGCGGTCTTTTGTTAGCAAAATAAATTTTGCTAAGAGAATAGTAATATTTCTTAGAGTTAAAATTTAGAGGACAGAAAGAGAATTAATCCAGGATACTTATCTTCGGTTCAACTACAAAAATATATATTTCAGCTATTTCTCTTTCTACTCCTTCTGTGTCCATTTTACTCCTGTACTCTGCATTATGCTTCTCATAGCAATTGGCTCCTTTACTTCCTGTACTTCCAATTGCTCAGCACATAATATCAAAAAATACTTATTTTTCTTTTGCAGCATATTAGGTCATCTCCCTGATGCAAATGTTCTAATGCTTTTGTTTTGCATTAATAAAATCCAGACTCCTCACAAAGGCCCATAAGACTCAATGGGATCTTCTCTTTATTTCACCAACTCATCTCGTACCTTACTCCTTCACTCCATATATTCAACCCATTGAATTTCTTTCTCTTCCTTGAATGTATCAAGCTTGTTCATATCTCAGAGTCTTTGTAATTGATATTTATTCTGCCTGAATGTGCCAGGTCTTAACACTCCTGGCTCTTTCTTGTCATTCTGATCTTTGCCAAAACATCACCTCTTCACGAGATACTTGATGCCCATTTTATTCTAGCTCAGGCTGCCTTCCTCTGTATCCATACCTATTAACTTCTTTGTTTATCTTCTCCACAGAAATTAACACTATACAAAATCATTATGTGTGTAGGTGTTTGTGTGTTTATTGTTGTCCTTGTCTGTCTCCTTCAGGAAAATGTGCTCTCCAGGAGAGACATCTTGTCTGTTTTCTTTACTCCTGCATCCCTAAGACCTAAAACAAAGAGTAGGCATAGCTTAATAAATGACACATGTGGAAATTCTCATGTTTAGAATACCAATGGATTCGAGAAAGATATACAGAAGAAAAAGGCATAATGTTTCATGAAAATCATTGTTAATACAGCTTTTATACTTTTTGGTTTCTTTGGAAGTCTAATTATTGAAGTCACTCTACTGTTAATTAATTTAGTACATGGTACATTAAGTTTTTTTTTTTTCACCTGTAATGTTCTATATTAGCAAATATTAGAAGAATCTCCATGGGTATTTGACTGCAAACATTTTGTCTAATGGGACTACCCATGGAGAAAATTTTATAAATTTATGCCTAAAACAATATTAATTATACCTGCCGTGAAGCAAAAGCAAAATAAATAGCAGCTGTTGCTGTAATATAATACATTTAGTTTTTAATAGCTAGTACTAGGTTTGCTGCTTTTTCTTTTGAACATCTCTAAGTGGAAATGATAGCAATTAACTTAAACTATACAGCATCTGTGAGCTGACTTGGTTTAGTCTTGTAGCTGATCGCTTTTCCAAAAAAATAGAGTCTAGCATCTGCCGGCCAACAGTGTAGAGAAAACTGTCCAAGTGGATTTCTATGTACCAATAGTCTTGGAGCAGTGGTTATGAAATGTTTATGTATATATAATGACACTTTATTATCCCACAAACAGTAACTGTGTATAGTAGTATCTTATCATAAGTGTTTTGAATATAATATGACCAAAATATCACTGGGAAGTGTCATAAGATTGCTGGTTGTGTTTTGCTACCTGGCAACATACCCAAACCAAATAACTTCAGAATTGTCAGTGAGCACAGGACACTGGTTTGGCGGCAAATATATTTGAATGATCAAGTGAAACTGCTTGCAAACACCTTCCAGATGGGTATAGGGAACATTAATATTCTATGCCATTGTTCTGTTCTATTTTAAGAATGATGATAAATCTTCCAGAGGTAACAGCTAACTTTATCTATAAAATAGCAATTTATATGGCATTTAGAGAAGTGATGTTAGTTAACTTAATATGTGAAAATAACCATGAATATAAAAGACTCCTAGCAGTATGTTGACATGACAAAAAGAGACCAACTGAGACCATGTATTCTGAGGAGACAAAAATAAATTACTTTGAAGACTTTATACATCTTAGTCATGATGTAATGATTTTATCTTTGTGCATTTCCATGCCACTCAAATATTCTCAAAAGGGGACCATGAGGCTCTCTTGATCTATCTTATAAGCACTCTTAGATGAGTGCTATCTTCAAGAAATTATATTTCCTTCTCTCTTACTTCCTCTTTGAGCTATGACCCAAATTTTCCATTTTATGCAAATTAAACCATTTGTCTCTACATCCTTCTCCAGTTTTAATACATTAACTATTCTCAGCACCTCAAGTCATTTATTATCCCAACACTCTGAAATTCAAGGTTATTTTATTTTATTAAAATATTTTATTTATTTATATTAGAGAGATAGGGAGAAAGAGAGAGAGAGAGCGCACAAGCAAGGGGACAGAGAGGGAGAAGCAGACCTCCAATGAGCAGGGAGCCCAATGTGGGACTTGACCCCAGGACCCCGGGATCATGACATGAGCGGAAGGCAGACACTTAACTGACTGAGCCACTCACGCACCCCCAAAGGTTTATTTTAAATGTTTAGTTTTTTATTTCAGAGTTATAAGCCTATCCCCATGTTTTCTCTCCCTACCTTTTTTGAGTATATATTTTCCTAACATTAAATATCAACTAAATGTTAACTACCCTATATGTATATACTCAGTTGAGACCTTTCTTCTGTGCTGCAGGGTGTCCTATCCATCCAGGTGTCAAATGGTTTTACCTTCACATCTTGCAGGTACTTCACTGTTGTTTTGTTGAAAACCTAACTCTTTCTTCCCATACTTTCCCAATCGACTTCGCACCCTGAATTCTGTACTTTAATAGTATCATCAGTATTCCTGATTGGACACTCTAGTATATTTTACATTATTCCATCTCTTACACTGCCCTAGATAGATTAGTTATGAACTCCTTCTCATTCTGACCTAGAAATACCTATTTGGATGTTGGCTCTTTTCTGTATCCCCATTACCATACCTTGTGGCTTGTATTTTTTTTTTTTTTTAAGATTCTATTTTTAAGTAACCTCTGCACCCAACATGGGGCTCAAACTTACAACCTCTGAGATCAAGAGTAGCACACTCCACTGACTGAACCAGCCAGGCGTCCCTATTTTTTTTTTTAATCCTTTAGTTTTATTCCATTGTTCTTGCCTTAATTAGGTTATCATATCCTCTTATCTGGACTGCTGCCTTGTTTTTCTAATTGGATTCTTTGACCATTGATCTTGCCTATCCAATCCAGTTACTTTTGTGATAGAGAAAGTAGATAAAGTTATAGCCACAGTTTAAAGACTTCAAATGGCTTGGAATTTTCCATAGTACAAAGCCCAATTTCCTTTACATGGTATTGAGGACCCTCCATAATTTGAACACAGTTCTCGTTTTCAGTGTTAGCTCCTGTGGTCCTCCATGTTCCAGCCCCAGGTTAAATAGTGCTTTTCTATAGTTGCTTTCCTAATCTCTGCAGGGAAAAAAAAATCCACGTGCTTCCACAACTTAAATACATCTATTATAATATTTAAATATGTAGTTATAACACAGCCTACATTTTTATCCATAGGAAAAATGTGTGCAGTAGGTTAAGAATGATGGTTTACCAGAGGGATATGTCCAAGACATAAAATGGTTAAGGAGTATGTGGTGAATGAAAGAGTGAGAAATTGATAATTCTTATGAATTGGGAAATTGCATGCATATTTAAGTGAGTATATGTGTGTGTTTATGAAACTCAAAAATAATGGTACATAACATAATGATTAAGCACTATTTGTAGTAGGATGCATACATATGGTAGGATAGAAGTATGCATTTCTGAACAAGTATCAGGTAGAGAGGCTACGTCTCAGTACTCATTTTCATACTCTACCAGAATTCAGTTTTGCCTTTTGTTTCATGAAGTAATCACCCTAAATGTATGTAAAAAAAAAAAAAAAAAGTTTATGACATACACAATAGATATTTAAAATCCTTGCCTTCCCCAGTTGGATTTCCTGGGGTACTAGATGTACTCTACTCATACTAGTAATACCAATTTGATCAACTTAAAAATATATACATTATCTTGTCTCTATGTAGTAAATCTGTAACATTTCTTCTTCCATTTTATAATCTGGCCCCTATCTTAGCATTTGGATCTTTAAGACAATTAAATCATTCACTCTAAACTAAAGAGAACTTCGGGAAATATCTAATATTCCAATTACGTTATTTGACACTTCATCAAAACATAAAATGCTGCAGGAGCTTTGCAAAACATTCATTAGGCATTCTGTGAATCAAAGAGGTTCAAGACAATAGGAAATTTTCTGACATCAGCACCATATGTCCCTTTCCAGTCTTTTTTTCACGTCATCTTCAGACGTGTTTCTCACTGAACCCCATTACCTGCAAGTGCTAGGCCCTCATGCCTCTGTGCCCTGGATTATGCTATTGCTTCTAACTATACTGTCAACCTCCTAGCAAATTACAGCTCACGTGTCAGTGTATCAGTTGTCTGCTCTAACACACCCACCAGAGCCAAATACTGCGCTGTTAACTATTCCTTGCAAGTGTCTGAGAAGAGTTCTGCTTAAAACCCAAGTCAGTAAATGGCCTTGCCTTCACCACAGTCATTCTGTACGACACCTCTTTGTGTCTGCCTCCCAAACCAGTGGGTTCCAGATACTGTGGTTCAAGCACATAGAACCTTGTATGAAGGCAATCCATAATTGATGAACTGAAGTCAAAGCGCCCCTAAAAACTAAATCCTTGAGAGAGATTATTTTTGTTTTCTTACAGTCTTACATTATATCCCCATCACAATGTAATGAAACTGCATTTCTTGAGAAAACGTTTGGTGGGAGGCACCTATTGACCGTGAATTTAATATTAAAATTTACCACATCATTAAAATATCTGCAGTGTCTACTAATATTTCTCTAGAATTTCATTTCTGTATCTATGATACTCACCGTTGAGTCTTTCATATATTCTAAAAACAGGTTGCTTTTGATCTTAAAAGTGTGCTTTTTCTCCCTTTGAATTATAAAAGATAGCCCAAGCCTTTCATTAAGTGTCTGGAAATAGTGTCCAAAAGAAAACAAAATGCATCTTTATTTCCATTCACACAATATTCTATACTGAGCAGGTCAAGGTTATGAGGCCTTGCTTTTATCTTGAGCTTTTTTTTTTTTTTTTCTCCTCCACTCAGGTCTCACAAAAGTTTTACTTGGGTTCTCATTTTCTGTGCTGCCAGTGTTATCTATATTTTGGGAGCACTTTGCTGTATCCAATCTACCCATTTGTCTCGTGTATTCCATCATCTTCTTTTATACAGAGCCACTTCCAGCCCTGAAAGTGTCTGAGCACTCTCTCCGATATTTCACTTAAAACAGCATGACACTGAAAATCAATTTGTCCGGTTATATAGAGAAAATAGAACTTATGCTCATCAGCACATTTGTCCATTTTCTTAAAAAAAAATAATCTTTATTTGTGTCTTGTGGTTTAGCTTTATACACATATTATTTGAAGACATTTAAAAAATAGTTTGTTCCTTGAAAATGTTTTAAACATTTATTTCTCCTAAACCATCCCAATGGCAAGGATCTTCACTTTGGCATTTCATCAGTTTTGCTCTAAGTGATTATAGCAGACAGGTGTTTTTTGTGGGAAACTGTTCTCTTCTAATTTATCTAGATGGAGACAAAAGCTTCTGAATTACCAGAATACAAGAATTTGGAAAACGTGAACATATCATTCTGCCACAGGTGGTTACAACTTTCTTACTGAATTAATTTTGAAAAATAAAACCATAATTAATAAGAAATTATTGATTCTATTCCATTACAGGGCAAAGTTAGAAACACTAGGAATTACAAATTATTTGAGTCACCTCTTTTGTAACACTCTTATGGAAGAGTAAGAGGACTAAAAATTTTGAAGCCACAAGAACTCTATATGAGACTTCAGTTATAATTGAACTGCTTATAATACCCATTTGAGCACAGTATTAATTTATTTGGACATTTGCTTTGAATGCTTAAATATCACCATAATTCTGACAATCACAAGTTATCAATTATGGTTAGAACCTCTCTGTAAGGGAAACTTATGATAATAGACATCTTCATTATTTTTCGTATTAATTTTTATGTGACCTTGCATTTTGAGTTTTAACTTATTCTTCCCCCATATTTAATGTTAAAGTACACATTGCTTTAAAGATTTGGAAGCACTGAGAGACGTGGGCTAGGATATCAGAATGAAGGTAGGTATCAGGAGGTGAAGGTGAAATGCAAGTTAACCAATACCCCACCCTAGTTATGCAATTATCACTTTTTTAAAATTTTCTATCGGGGATTCTGGTAGAACTGCATTTGGGAGGCTGCTATGTGTCTGTGTCTATCAGATAACGAATATATGCTTTTGTTTCATATAGTCATAGTCTGAGTTGTAAAAATTCTTTTTTTTTAAGACTTTATTTTATTTAGAGAGAGAGTATATGCACGAGCAGGGGGAGGGGCAGAGGGAGAGGGAGAGAGAGAATCACAAGTAGAGTATGCTGAGTACGGAGCTTGATATCACAACCCTGACACCATGACTTGAGCCAAAATCAAGAGTCTGACACTTAACCAACTGAGCCACCCAGGTGCCCCATTTAGTTGTAAAAATTCTAATGTAAACATCTGAAGCTAAATTTTCATATTGAAGCTTACCATAGAATTTTATAAATGTACTTTACACAGAACTAGGTAGCATGCTCATTTGATATATTGCCTTATGATACTGCGTTAAAAGATGTATAAGTAACAATTTAATCCATTGCAGTGACAGGTATTAGAAATTAAATGAAGAAGAGTAGATAAACATAATACTTATGTTTATTAAATTTCCAAACAATAATGTGTGGCTTTAAATATATGCAGTCCCCTGAAACAAGTTGGAAAGAATAGATACATGTACACCTGTAATGTTTAACTGTTCTTGTTGTTGGTTTTCCAAATCACAACACTAAATTCTCTGCTTTGGCAAAATTGACAACATATCCATATTTACACCATTTTTGACAAATCTCTACTAAATCAGGTCTACACATAGGAAAAGAGTGACATTTGCTCTGTCTTCCTTATGTCACTTTTTAGCACTACTCATTAGTAGAAAAGGAAGGTGACCTTATTTATTTTTAAATTGTTGCTATTGTTGTGGCATTTGGTGGAGTGATAATTGGATACTCCAAATAGCCTCTGAAGACCAATTAACAAAAGGAAGATATGCTGTGTGCCAGTCTGTGTTTCAGTTAATTGTCTACTTTAAGTGATACTAGGTATAAATAAAACTTCCATATATGCAAATTGTCCATGCTGTATTCTTACATTATACTTTGGAAAATCTGCTAAAATGTTTTCTTTCATTTGGCAGATGAACCAATTATTATATTTCACATTTGGGTCAAATATTTTATTTCACACACTGTAAATATTTGTGACCTTTTAAATTGCTGTGTCTTTATAAGAATACAGCTTTGTTGCTAGGACAACAAATTAAACACTCTTTTAAATTGTATGACTTTGACAGTCCTAGGTGAAAAAATGTAATTTTGAAAACAGATCTTCACCCATAGATCTTTACCTTTAACACAATTACAATTAAAAACATCCCAATTCAGTGCTTATTTATTAGTTTGCTTAACTCTTCATCTGAAAACTTGATATAAAGATGCTAATTTTTATCTATGGAAGAACAATGAAGAGATATTTGAATAAGAATGACATGACATTTGTGACATGATTAAGTGAACACACTGTAAAGCAAAAATAAAGTTTCATTCCAGGGTAAGTATAGGTAGGTCAAAGATGGGTCAGTAATTCTAGAAGAAGACCTAATATTTAGATATATTTAATATTAGAATATATACATATAGTTAGCTATGCGATAGTTAATTACTATGTTAACTATGTTCTAGGTTCTTTCCAAGTTTTCCTCACACATAGATGAACTTATTTTTAATACCAACCCCATCAGGTATGTACTATTATCCCGGTTCATAGATGACACAGAGACCAAGTATCTCTGAGCTTTCCTGGGGTCCACAGGTAGTAAGTAGCAGAACACGTTTTTTAACCCTGCACACTTCAACATTATGGTAAAAGGGACATTTCAAGTCCATGATAAAAAATGACCAAATTAATAAACGTATTTTAGTGGATTGCCCGATTGTTTGGAAAAACAGAAGTTAAATGCTTACCTGATAGCATGTGCAGAGATAGATGCTTAAGATTTAAACATAAAAACAAAACTAGGGATAGCTATCTATAAAGTTTGTGGGAGAGGCATGTCTTTTAAGGTGAGACCCTAGTAGTACCTTTAAATTATAAAACGTTCTTAGATGTCAGGAAAAAAAAAGGTTTCTCAATAAAACAATGGGCTAAAAAGTATAAAAAGATGAATTTTTAATTACCAATTAGAAATAACAACCAAATTCAAATTAATGAATATTTTTAATGATAAAACTGGATTTGTGAATGTTAATTAAAAGCATTAGCCAGGATTTGATGACAAGGGGTCTGTTCTATAATACTGGTGTGATTCAAGGCAGTATATATTCTGGTAAGGCAATTTGTCATTCTAATGTCAAAACTATTAAAAAATATGCATACTCTTTGAATCATAAATTCTACTTCTAAGGAAGTATTACAAATACATTTCACTAAGGGAAGGTCTAACAGTAGAAACCTGACTTAATAAACTCCCGAACGTGACATACCATGTAAGAAATTCTTCAGGCAGTCAGAGACAGTTACAAGTCAGCTATGGTTAGTGTGAAATAATGTCAGCTATTAAAGGGTTTGATTGTTTTAATACAGATATTATATTTTTTCATGAGGTAGAGATAAAAATCACTGTAACAGAGAAGGATTTTAAAAATATCTTGCTGACTTTAATATGTTAATATATACTTAATATATAAAATATGATAAAGTTAATATTTTAATATGTAACTACTATGGGCCATAAGTAAAATAATCAGTATAATGCTTTATGTATAATTATCTTTAATAATTTATCTCCCCCCAGATATTAACCTGAACACACAGTCTTTGAAATAAGAATGCTAAAAATCTAGATGAGTGCAACCCAAAGAGAATAGCATTTTGTGTTAATATATTAACATTCGGGTGCCTGGGTGGCTCAGTCGTTAAGCGTCTGCCTTCGGCTCAGGTCATGATCCTGGAGTCCCGGGATAGAGTCCCACATCGGGCTCCCTGCTCGGCAGGAAGCCTGCTTCTCCCTCTCCCACTCCCCCTGCTTGTGTTCCTGCTCTCGCTATCTCTCTCTCTGTCAAATAAAAAAAAAAAAAATTAAAAAAAATATATATTAACATTCAAGGAGACAAATGTATCTGATCATTTTTGCATCATTTTTGTTACAATTTGTTATGCCAATACTTCCACCACCCAAGAATATTCTCTCATAAGATTTTATGCCTAATAGGAACAGAACCAACAGAATGTATTTATATAGAGAGACCTATATATTTACACACATACATATATATATACACACACACTTATACATATGTATCTAATACCTGTATAGATCTCTCTCTCTATTTTATATAGAGAGATATAGTTAGATACAGATGGATAGATAGATAGATAAATAGATAGAAAGAGATATAGTATAAGGAATTGGCTCATGTGATTATGGAGGCTGACAAGTCCTAAGATCTTCATGGTGAGTCAACAAACTGGAAACCTACGGTCTAATGTGTAGTTCTAGTTTGAGTCTGAAGGCCTGAGAACCAGGGAAACTGATGTCATGGTTCCAGTCAGAAGGCCTGCTAGCTCAAGACCCAGGAAGAGCTTATGTTTCAGTTCAAGAGCAGGCAGGAGAAATTCTCTTATTCAGCAGAGGATTAGCCTCTTTGTCCTGTTGAGACCATCAACTGATTAGGTGATACCCACCCACATTGGGGAGAACAATATGCTTTACTCAGTCTACATATTTAAAACTTCATCTCATCCTAAAACATCGTCACCCAAATACCCAGAAGAATATTTGACCAAGTATCTGGGCACTCTGTGGCCCAGTCAAATTGACACATAAAATTAACCATCTCATAAAAGAATGAGAATGTGTGTGTACCAGTGTATATATAGAGAGGTGTATGTGTATAATATGTATATGTAAAATAATATATACCATAATATGTAAGGTGGCATAAAATATGCAAATGTCATTTTAAAATTGGACAATAGATTTTAATATGTCCATTAATATGCCTGTGTTTTTTAGTTTGAGCTGCCTGCTGTGTTGGTTTGATAGTTCCTTCATTTTAATGTCCACAGTAGAGAATGAAGATTTCCTGAGTAGAGAAATTTTTACAAGTTATCTGTTTGACCATCCTCTATAGAGAAATGGCTGAGGAATCCATTTCTTATTTATTCTTTCTTGGGGACCTTTACACAGCCTTTCTGAAGATCAGGCCCACTCTGATTCTTTATTAGCTTGCTTTCTTTAGAGCAAGCCATGTGGACTCTTGCTTTTTTTTTTTTTTTTTTTGGTACTATTCCACCTTGGTTCTCTTACTCCTTATGACAGAGGGCAGAGCACACTCCAACCCCTCAGGTTCTTAGAACCTTTGTCACACTGAAGATAAAACTCTTGTTTTTGTTGCTGTTGTTTTGTTGTTAAGATTCCTAGTTTGTCTTCAGTCAAAATAATGACATCTTATATGGAAGTCTTTGTGGGTGACTCCCTGATATCCATTCCAACTTAAGTCATGGTAAGCTCATGCATCTGCTAAGGATTGGCCTAGGACCGAATCTTTGGCCCAATGATGACAAGTGTGGTGTAGAAGGAAGAGTGTTTAGAGATCTGTGGGACAGGGTCACAGCTTCCATGAAGGAGATACATGAAAGTGTTGCTCCCTTCTTCCTCTCAAATTTGCCGTATCTGTATATTCCTCTTACATCTGCTGGCGTCATCTTTATCACACTGAGGGAGGCTAGCTAAGCATCTTTTACACATTGAACATTACACAATGGAGGCTAAAAATTAGCCCAGGGAGTTCTTAAGATGCTACATCAGCAAGTTCTGGAGCCCACCTTACATCTAGACATCATGCTTGGGAATACAAACAAACAAAACTTCAAGAATTCTTATTTCAGGCAGTTTGGTTTGAGATTTTCTGATATTTGCTAATCCTAACAGATATAATGCTAATAATAAAAATAGAAAATATGGAAAATATGGGAAACCTACTTTGTTTCATTAAGTGTACCTTAAATCTCTATAAACATGAATATTTAATAATATAAAAGCAAAGTCTCTATATAGTTGCTACAGATTTTCAAAGTATACATAATCCCTGGACCTAATCTTGGGTATGTGTCATGAAAACTGCTCTTCTTCATCAAAAGTCCTCTAGAAATTCTTTCAAGTGGGCTTACTTTTAGACAGGATGATACACTCCAAGGAAAACAATGGATGCTACCTACATTCAAATACTCCCAAAACCTTACAAAGTAGCTCTCTTTTGAGTTATGCTAAATGTCAGTTTCAAATATTTTCTAAAATCTTTTCTTCTACATAAATAAGATGTCATATTGTAGGAGATTTTGAAATTAGAGTGGAGAAGGCACTTGAAATCTCATTGTTTCTGAAGTATGTTACACTTTGCTTTTATAAATAGGGCTATTTAAAAATATAGCAATATTTATTTAATGTGTTATTTTTCAAGACAGATAATCTTTCTTGCATTAAGTCTCATATACTTCATTTAAGAGACCAAAGTTCCATAGATAATACAGTCTCAGCCTAGTGAGTTGTAATATACAAATGTTCTTTGAATTACCAAACTGTTCAACTAAATCATTTCCCTTCCTGGCTCTAGGGAGATGGAATATTAAAACATGGGCAGAAGGAATCAATAATAGATACCAGGATATACATGACTGTGTTTGCCATACCTTTGCCCCAGTTAGAATATAGCCCAGCTATGTCAGCTCTAAAAATAATAATTTATATGAAGAAACAATTTCCTTGAATCCATATATACTATATAAATGTTATATTTTTTTAGATAATGGCCAAAAATAATCAAATTAATATAAATGCTTCCATTCATAAAAATCTTATTTTACTGTCACTTTGAAAACTTCAGTTACAGCTAATGTCTTTTGTGGTTCTTATATATGATCTAGGTATTATGCTTTCCTTTTTAAATAAAGTTTCAAGGAAACCTATTGTAAACATCAAATAAATATTTAATAATGACTTCTAACAGTCACTACTATAAACAGAATGAGAATCACAAACAGTAGCCTCTTGAACAACTCACCCTAAGACATATTTGAAGTTGAGTTTTTCTTGTACCTAATGAATATGTAAGTAGAGACAGTCTATTCAGCATAACTACATGATTGTGTGCATATAAAAGAACAACACTCTGATCATGTAGGAAATGAGGTTAATACTGAACAAATTAGTGAAGTAATTCAAGCAAAGAAAATCCCCTAGAATAGTGAATGAAATTCATGTTATATAAATGAGTGGCATAAAATTAAGGAAATAGAATTTCTTTTCCTGAGAAATACAGTGTTAGTTCAGTTTCCAAGTATGTAAGACCATACTGCAATGTAAGGAATCTGCATATAAATAAGGACATTTTGTTTCTTATTAGAGACTGGGAAGAATATTAATATCAATTATATGTGAACTCATTCCTGTTTGCCCAAAGCAAATTGTTTAATATTACAATTGAGAAATCATAAATTCCATTTAAATTTGACATCTTAAAATATATTAATCTATGATGAAGACATCCAACTTAATGTCATTCCTTTTTACATCAAGCAAGGTCTAGTAGCATAATGTTATCCCTATTTCATACATTTGAAAGGTTTAAGGAACTTTCTTAAGATCAAAGAGAAAGTAAATTTCAGCATCATGTTGGGAACCTAAGTGCACACAGTTCCGTTTTATTAGTTCATACTAGTATGAAATAATAATGGAGGCTAAAAGGGTCTATTGGGGGTAGGGGAAGGGGACCTAAAACAATAAATACGATTTGAGATGACAATCACTTGAATTATAATTTGGGCAATATGACATATCCCTTGAAAGTAAAATAAATTCAGTTACACTATCAAAAATGTTTCCTTTTACCTTCTAAATTATTTTTTCCATATAAAATGAAAAAAATAAGTAAATCAGGTGTATAATAATTTGTACCCTGAAGCTGTTGTGGAGCTCCAATTTTCAAGGTCTGACTGAGCACGTATTTAGTGATTCTCCCCCAAGAAACACTCTTGAAACATCAGAATAGAAGTATTTCAAAAGGCAGCAAATCAAACCAACTGAGAGTGGCAAGAGGAAAGAACAGCTGTAATCTCTGATGCATTTTAGGAAGACAGAACTCAGGGAGAACCACACTGTTGGATATGAAGGATCAAAGGATCCTACTCAGACCATTTACAGGAGAAGGCTCTTCTAGAAGCGGGAACTGTTTTTTATCACAGAAAAATCTTGGACTGGATAAATATGGACAACTCAACCAGGAAGAGCACAGAGATCAGAGTGATTTTCCAAAAGTCTTTTGAATGACATTTTCCGTATTTCTCCACATGTCTGCCTCTGCTTTCCCCTCCAGTGCCTTCCTCCCAAAATGTACAGTAGAATAAATTTCCTCCAGATGAAGCAGGAAAATACGTTCTTTCTTTTTAATGTTTCAAATTCAACCAACTTTTATTTAGGGAAAATATCTCTTAATGAATTGATTTACCTTCATGGGAGAAGGGAGGACTTTCAAATTGGAGATTGGAGCTCAATATATGAACTTCATTTAAAAAAATGGGAGAGCATGGAGTGCTTTTCTGACTATAGCTCCTATAAGTACTCCAAGGTAAAGCCACTAAAACAGTGTGCATCATCAACATAAAACCCTGGTGTCGCCCCTGACCATCAGTGACAAAAAGCCATGATTAAAATACTAGACAGGGGGCGCCTGGGTGGCTCAGTTGGTTAAGCGACTGCCTTCGACTCAGGTCATGATCCTGGAGTCCCCGGATCGAGTCCCGCATCGGGCTCCCTGCTCAGCAGGGAGTCTGCTTCTCCCTCTGACCCTCCTCCCTCTCATGCTCTCTGTCTCTCATTCTCTCTGTCTCAAATAAATAAATAAAATCTTTAAAAAAATAAAATAAAATAAAATGCTAGACAGATTACAATGATCCCAAATATATATTTCTTCATTAATGTAATTATGGAATTGTTTCATCAGAAAGTTGAGGAAATTCAGCACTAAGAAAAGGTAATGAGGAGAGTGAAACACAGATCGGATCCCTTAGGGAATAACGGAAACAAACAAGAAAAAAGGATCTTAAAGAGATTTGAATGAGTGAGAGGCAAGAAGATGGTCCAGTAATAGGCTCTCTTGGAACACGGCAATAGGAAAAAAAAAGTAACAGTTCTTACAATTTTATAGATAAGTAGATATAACTGGTTATAGATATATATACGTGTGTGTGTGTGTATCTATACATATATACATATTTAGGTAATAGGTAAGTAGGTAGCTAGCTAGTTAAATAGAAATGATCACTAAAATTAAAGTTAAGGAAGAATATTTAAAGAAAAATGCAGCGGGGTGCCTGGGTGGCTCAGTTGTTGGTCATCTGCCTTCGTTTCGGGTCGTGATCGCGGGGTCCTGGGATCGGGCCCCACATTGGGCTCCCTGCTCGGCAGTGGTGCCTGCTTTTTCCTCTCCACTCCCCCTGTTTGTGTTCCCTCTTTCACTGTGTGTCTCTCTCTGTCAAATGGATAAGTAAAATATTTAAAAAAAAAAAAAAAAAAGAAAAATGCAGTCTTCCAATCCAAAGTCTCACCCCACCCCAAGGACAAAAGAAAAGTACTCAAAGAGGTATATTTCTTTGAGATTTCCAAATATATAAATTTGTACATAGGCCTTAAAGTGGAAGAGGAGGTATTCTGGGGATTTGGGCTGGTGAACATTATTTTATTTGCTAATTTAGTTTGAAACTTAATCCTCAGTCGATTTGCTTTGTAATTTTTTTTAAATTTTATTTTATGTTATGTTAATCACCATACATTACATCATTAGTTTTGATGTAGTGTTACATGACTCATTGTTTGTGTATAACACCCAGTGCTCCATTCAATACATTCCCTCTTTAATACCCATCATCAGGCTAACCCATCCCCCCACCCCCTCCCCTCTAGAACCCTCAGTTTGTTTCTCAGAGTCCATAGTTTCTCATTGTTTGTAAAATTTTATAACGGTCTGTTATTAGTTATTCAGAACATTAAAAAAAAAAGAAAAAAGAAAACAAAAACAAAACAGAAAACCTGGAGACATCAATGAGTTCCTGATGCTTGGAAATATCTTTGGAAGGGGTGGTATTTTAACATGTTCAGGAATTAGTCTCTTCTCTGCATTTTCTAGTGTCTCTTCGTCACTGATATGCCAGCCACTGTCTTGCAAAGATACTTCTTCAGTCACTTTTGAAAAGTTGATAGGAAAATTGTACCTAATTTTTTTAGCCTTGGAAAATCAGTCTCTGCCATGTCAACACACTCTAGGCAAAAGAAGAAAAATGTGGCTACATGCCAATATTATACAAACCATTTTGATGATTTTTTTAAAGAGCCATCCATCAATTTAATTGCTTTTTATTTTTCATTTAACACATAATATGCATTTAATGTCACCAGTCTCTGACCTAATCTCATCCCTGTATTCCAACCACTCCTTGGGTGGATTTCCATATATTTAGGTTTTCTTTAATTTCTTTCAACACTGTTTTGTAGTTTTTGGAGTGTAAGTTATATACTTCTTTTGTGAAAATCATTCCTAGGTAAAGTATTTTATTTCTTTTGATGATACTGTAATTGGAATTGTTTTCTTAGCTTCATTTTCAGTTTGTTCATTGCTATTATGTAGACAAACAATATCTGTGCAATGATATATCCATCAACCCTGCTGCTCTCATTTTAAGTGTTCTGTATAAAAGATCGTGCTATCTGTAGATATAGTTTTAATTCTTCCTTTCCAGTCTGGCTGTGTTTTATTTCATTTTCTTGCCTAATTTCCCTGACTAAAACCACCATACATTGGTGAATAAAATTAACAAGACTGAACATCCTTGTCTTATCTCTGATCTCAGCGTGAGAGCATTTCATCTTTCAAAATTAAGTATAATATTGGCCGGGTTTTTATCAGATTGAGAAAGTTCTCTTCTATACCCAGTTTGTTGAGTGTTTTTATCATGAAGGAGTATTAGATTTTGTCAAGTACTTTGTCTGCATCTACTGAGATGATTGTGTATATTCTCTTAATATGATCTAATATAAATAACTAGCTTTAGGATGTTCAATGAGTCTTGCATTCCTGAGATAAATCCTACTTGGTCAGGATGTAGAATTGTTTTTGTAAATTGCTGGATTTTGTTAGCTAGTATTTTGTTAAGAATTTTCGTGTCTATATCTCTAAGAAATTTGATCTGTAGCTTTCTTGTATTTTTTTGAATTTTAATATTGAGGTAATACTGGCAATATAGAATTAATTGAGAAATAGTCTCTTCATTTCTATTTTTGAGAAGAGTTGGTGAAGAATTACTACTAATTTTCTTTAAGTTTTTGAAGGAATTCACCAATGAAGCTAATCTGGGTTTGGGCTTAATTTGTATGAAATTTTTAAATTATGAATTCAAACCTGGGATTTATTATATATCTATTCAGATTTTTTATTTCTTATTCTGTTAGTTTCAGAGTTTTTGTTGTTCCAGAAATTTGTTTAATCAAAATTATTTAATTTTTTAGTGTAGAGTTGTTCAGAATATTCCCTTATATTCATTTGATTCATGTAGGTAGCAGTGTCCCCTCTTTTATTCCTGATTTTAGTGGTTTGAATCTTTCCTCATTTTATTTTTGGTCAGTGTATTTAAATTATTTTTCAATTTTGTTTCTCTTTTCCAAAAAAACAACTTTTGGGTTTATTGATAGTGTCTGATTTTCTAGCCTCAATTTCATTAGTTTCCTCTCTAAATTTATTTTGTTCTGCTTGTTTTAGCTTTAGTTTGTTCATTTTTCTGTGTCTTAAAATGGAAGGTTAGGTTATTGATTTGAGCTGTTTTTTCCTTCTTAATATAATCTTTTGCAGCTATACATTTTCTTTAAACCCTAGTCTGGCTCATCCCAAAGGTTTTGGTGTATGTGTCTTCATTTTCATTTTTCTTAAAGTATTTTTAAAATTTCCCTTGCTATATTTTCTTTGACCCATTGGTTATTTGGGATAGTTTTGTTTAATTTTAACAGATCTGTGAATTTCTCAAATTTCTTTATCTTACTGATTTCTTATTCCATTGTGGTGAGAAAACACACTTTATATTATCCAATCCTTCTAAATATGTTGAAGCATGTATTATGATATGTAATTTATTCTGGACAATGTTTCCTGTGCTTTGAGAATAATGTATATTCTGCTGTTGTTGGGTGGGGTGTTTTCTAGATATCTGTAGGTATAGTTAGTTTTTAATGTTGGCCAAATCTTTCCTTCCAATGTACTGTACAATTGTTCTATCCATGTTGGATGTGGGGTGTGGCATTCTTGTGAGGTATGTACATATATGTAATTGTTATAGATTATTGATATGTTGACCTCTTTTCATTACAAAAAAAAGAAACCCTTTTTATCTCTAGCAAAAAAGTTTTTGTTTTAAAGGCTAAATTATCTGATACTAGTACTATCTACAGTTTTCTTATGGTGGTTCTTTTTTTAACATGTGTTTCTATCCTTCTACTTTCAATCTGTTTGTATCTTTGATTCTTAAATGTGTCTCTGCAGAGAGCACATAGTTTTTCAATCCAGTCAACTCTGACTTTTGATATTATTGTTTAATTCATTCACACTTAATGTTATTATTGATGTTTGGATTTATATCTGCTATTTTATTTTTTCTGTATGTTTCAGTTCCTTTTGTTTGTTTTGTCTTAATGCTTTCATTTTTTAATTAAGTGAAGATTTTCTAGTGTATCATCTTAATTATTCAAGTGATTTCTCACTATATTTTGAGTCATTTACTTAGTGCTTGCTGTAGAGCTTACCATATATATCTTAATTTACCAGAATCTACTTCAGATTTATTCAAGTGGGAATAGAAATTTTACTTCTCTGTATCCTTATCCCATATTCCCACTTTTTAAATGTTATTAGTGTTACGGAAATTGTATCTGTATATCTTGAAACCCAAAATACATTCTTATAATTAAACACTTTGTATAATTTTTAATCTTTTTTTAAAAGCTGAGAAAAGGAAAGGAGGGCAATTAATTGTTTATAGGACCTGTTGTATTAAACTTCTTATTTACCACTTCTGGCTCTCTTCATTAGTTACTATGAATTTGAGTTACCATTTGGTGTTATTTCCTTACTTCGACACAGCTTAGCTTTCACCTTTTTATTTTGTGCTGTAATTGTCAAATTTATATTATATATTATAGTCTCAACAATGCAGTTGTTTACATATTGTTTTATATAACTGTTTTTTAGTCAGTTTAAACAAGAAGGAAGAAATATGCCTGTATACTATAGTCTTTTATTATTATGTAATCACCTGTTCTGATTGATTCCTCTCCCACCATATCTCTGTGCCTCTGGTCCAGAGATGGGTGTGGGAACTGTGGCATGCTTTTCTTGGAATGACAACCTTGCTTAATGAGCAAGAAGTTGGGTGAGGGAGGAGCCTCTGGTGTTTTTTTCTTGTTTCTCCTAGGGTGGAAATTTAATGCTATGAGTGAGTTGGAATGAGGGCCTTCTGGGCCCCAGTATTCTCAGCCTGTTGCCTACTAGGTGGAGCTTCTACCTTGTAAGTTGGAACTCAGTGGAGGAGGAGATTCTGGACCTCTTAGCCTCTCTTGTCTAGAATAGAACCTCTGTGTGAGATGATGGGAAATGGCAGTGTCCTGCCCCTCCTAGGAAGATTCTGTAGTCCTGGACTTAAAAGCCAGGGGAAGATGAAGTCATGTATTCTTGGCTTCATAAATCACTGAAAATAGATCTTCCCTTATGATAAACTCGTGAGGCAAGGAGGGAGTAGAGCAGTTCTTGGCTCAAAGGCCATAGATTCTGGCTTTTCATACACAGATTTATTTATTTTTTAAATAAATCCCCCCCCCCTTAAAAAAAAAAAACTATGGTGTTTATTTTTTTAAAGATTTTATTTATATGACAGAGAGAGACACAGCAAAAGAGGGAACACAAGCAGGGGGAGTGGGAGAGGGAGAAGCAGGCTTCCCGTGGAGCAGGGAGCCTGATGCAGGGCTCGATCCCAGGACCCTGGGATCATGACCTGAGCCAAAGGCTGATGCTTAACAACTGAGCCACCCAGGTGCCCCTTCTTACACGGATTTAATAGATTTTATATATATATATATATATATATATATATATATATAAATATTTTTTTTTTTTTTTTTACTCAAAGTATGTCTTTACAATTGCACTACTGGGTATTTACCCCAAAGGTACAAAGGTAGGGATCCGAAGGGGTACATGCACCCCAATGTTTATAGCAGCAATGTCCACAATAGCCAAACTGTGGAAAGAGCCAAGATGTCCATCGACAGATGAATGGATAAAGAAGATGTGGTATATATATACAATGGAATATTATGCAGCCATCAAAAGGAATGAGATCTTGCCATTTGCAACGACGTGGATGGAACTGGAGGGTATTATGTTGAGTGAAATAA
>NC_138375.1:16463045-16474158 GCF_054177405.1 Leptonychotes weddellii | reverse complement strand
GTGTTCCATGATTCATTGTTTGTGCATAACACCCAGTGCTCCATGCAGAATGTGCCCTCCTCAATACCCACCACCAGGCTAACCCATCCTCCCACCCCCCTCCCCTCCAGAACCCTGTTTGTTTTTCAGAGTCCATCGTCTCTCATGGTTCGTCTACCCCTCCGATTTCCCCCGCTTCATTCTTCCCCTCCCGCTACCTCCTTCTTCTTCTTCTTTTTTTTTTCTTAACATATATTGCATTATTTGTTCTCTTTAGGCCTTCAACTGATTGGATAAGGCAAACCCACATTATGGAGGGCAATTTCTTACTCAAAATCCACTAATTTAAATGTATACCTCATTTAAAAACATTATCATAGAAACATCCAAAGAAATATCTAACAAAGTGTCTGCACCATGGCCCAAACAAGTGGACACATAAAATTAATTGTAACAGTTATTTAATTTATTTATACCTCATTTCTTACCTTTTATTACTAATATAGCACTTGGTTAAATGAAATAAAATGCACATAGTATAAATTAACCATTTTAGGTTAGCAATTCAATTGCATGTAATGCATTCATGATGCTATTCAATCATCACCTCTGTCAAGTTCCAAAACATTTTCTTTTTTTTTTTTTTTAAAGATTTTATTTATTTATTTGAGAGAGAGAGAATGAGAGAGAGCACATGAGAGGGGGGAGGGTCAGAGGGAGAAGCAGACTCCCCGCCAAGCAGGGAGTCTGATGCGGGACTTGATCCAGGGACTCCAGGATCATGACCTGAGCCGAAGGCAGTCGCTTAACCAACTGAGCCACCCAGGCGCCCCCAAAACATTTTCATCACCCCACAAAATATGTGTACCCGTTAAGCAGTTAGTCACCATACCCTGTCTGCTTTCTGTCTCTATGGAATTTTCTCTTCTGAATATTTCATAGAAGTGGAATCATACAATATGGGATATTTAGTGTCTGACTTCTTTCACTTTACATATTGTTTTTGAAGTTCATTCCCATGATAATATTGTAGCATGCATCAGTACTTCATCTTTTTTTTTTTTGAGAGAGAAAGAGATAATGAGAGAGAGCACAAGTGGGGAGGAGAGGGAGAAGGAGGAGAGGAAGAAGCAGACTCCCTCTGAGCAGGAAGCCTGACACGAGGCTCAATCTCAGGACCCTGGGACCATGACCTGAGCCAAAGGCAGACTCTTAACTGACTGAGACACCCAGGTGCTCCTACAGCTAAATATTAATTACAGTGCACATGTGTGTCACAATTTGTTTTTCCATTCATTTGTTGATAAACATTTGATTTGTTTCTACCTATTGGCTCTTGTGATTAGTGCTACTGTGAACATCTATGTACAAGTATTTCTTTTAGTACCTTTTTACACCTTTCTTGCTATATACCTACTACTAAAATTACAGAGTCATATGACAATTCTGTGTTTAACTTTTTGAGCAACGGCCAAACTGTTTTCTAATGGCAGTAACATTTTAGCAATGCACAGTTGCTTTGCTATTCTGATTGTAATTTTTTTAACTTTTCATGTTAGTGTGTTGAATTTCATTGATTGATTTTCGAATATTAAAGTAGCTTCTCCTTCCTGGATTTAGAAATCAGAGTGTTCTGATATCTCCACATCATCCCGCAACATTTGTTATTTTTCTTTTGTCTGATGTAGATGGAATAATGCCCCTCACCAAAAATGTCCATCTCCTAATTCCTGAAACCTGTTCATGTCACCTTACATGGCAAAAGACTTTCAAATGTATTTAAGTTAAATATAGATAGGAAAATTATCCTGGATAATTAGATGAGCCCAATGTAACCACAAAGGTCATTTAAAAATTCAGAAAAGAAATGTGAAGACAAAAGCAGAGTGTCAGAGTCAGAGAGAGAATTAATATTAATTACTGACAAAGTAGATTTCAGAACAAGCAGGATAGTAATAAAGAAAGGCATTACATAATGATAATGGGGTAAATTAACCATGAAGAAAAACAATTGTATATATACACCTCAAAAGAGAGTATCAAAATATATGACGTAAAAACTGACAGAAGTGAAAGGAGAAATAGAGAAATATATGCTAGTCATTGGAATATTCATTACCACTCTGTTAGAAATTGATAAATCAATAAATGAGAAAATCAGTAAGGGTACAAATGGCTAACACTCTTAATTAACTTCTTCTAATTGAAATGTATAGAATACTCCATCCAACAACAGCAGAAGACACATTCTTTTTAAACTCAAAAAAACACATTCTAGGTTAAATAGCTTAACAAACTTAAAAGAATAAATACCATGCAAAGTATGTTCTCATACTACATTTGAATTGAACTAGAGATTAGCAAAATGAAAATAGCTGGAAAAAATTCCCAAATATCTGTAAATTTAACAATGTATTTAAAAATAACTCATGGGTAAAAGATGTCCAAAGAGACACTAAATGAATTTATGACTAAATGAAAATACAACTTTTCAAAATTTGTGGTGGTATCATTGGATGCCTGTATTAGAAAAAAATGAAAGATCTAAACTCATTCAACCTTAGGGAATTAAGAAAAATTAAATCGATCCTAAAGCAAGCAGAAGAATAGTAATAACAAAAACCAGAGCAGAAATCAATGAAATTGAGTACAGAAAGACAGTAGGGATAAAAACAACAAACTATTCAAATGATTAATAAAATTAGTATGTTGTTAACCAGGATAACCAAGAAAAAGATGTTAGAGATTACTGATCAGTGAAGAGGGTTTATTCGTATGGATTCCCTGGACATTAAGATGATAATAAAAGAATGCTATGAACAAATCTGTGCTCACAAATTTGATAATTTAAATGAAATGATCAATTCATGAAGAATACAAGCTACTCAAATTTACACAAGGAAAAATAGGTAACGTGAATAACTCTCTATATATTATATAGAGAAAGTACCTGACACAGAGGGTTCCAATGGTGAATTCTATGAAATATTTAAAGTATAAATAATATCAATCTTCAACAATTCTCTTCAGAAAACAGAAGCAGATAGAATACTTTCAAACTCATTCAGTGAGGCCAGCATTATTCTAATACAAAATCAGATGAAACCACTACAAAAAAGAAAATCACAGACCTATATCTCATGAACATAGATATAAAATCCTCAAAATGATTTTGCAAACCAAATCCCGCAAGATAAAAAATAATTAGCCACTGTGACCAAATGTCACTAAATCCAGGATGAGAAGCTACTTTAATATTAGAAAATCAATGAAAGTCAACATATTAATATGAAAAGTTAAAAAATTACATGATCATAAATATTGATGCCAAAAAATACTTGACAAAATCTGACACTTATTCATGATAGGAACTTTCCACAAACCAAGAATAGAGGAGACTTCTTCAACTTAATATAGTCCATCTACAAAAAACTTATAGGTGGCATCACATTTAATGATCAGAGAATGGATGGATGTCTAAGATCAAAAACAAATCCGGTGTATCCCTCACTATACGTATATTGTACTGGAAATATGAGCTGGTACATAGCAAGGGGAATGACAAAGTATTCAAATTTCAAAGGAAGTAATAAAACAGTTTTCATCCCCAGATGACATGATTATTATGTTTTTATGTTATAATTGCCCAAATTGTTCATTTATATATGAACTTCCTCTTTTTCATATATTTGTTCCCATGTATTTATTTAAAGTCATCAATGGATGTCGCCAATAGAAATATAATTTGTGACATTTGGAGAATATAGGGTATCTGTTCCTCTTTGTAAATTAAAAAAATATATATATATATATAATTGACTAGATTATCTCAGAAACTCCTGCTGATCAAAGTGTGGATTTCTCTTGTCAAATGACTTCTTACGCAGTGGTAGTTTCCTCCACCTTACTCCAACACTAGGGCGTAGGTGCTGTAGGAGACAGATGCATAATGGAAGGGACATTCTGTTTCGTGGTGGTAGCAAAGAGGAATTTCATCATTCTAAAGCAGTGGATTAGCAATATTTGGGCAGAAGTTGTATACAAGTTATTCTGTACAGTTTTTAAAACGAGTCTTTGATCCTGCCAAAACTTGAATAGAACTACCACCCTTCCCCAAATGAAAGACTAGAGCCAGGCATTTACTGCACTTAATTAGATAATGTGTGAAAAGCTATGAACACAGAAATTGGTCTATATTCAGTTCCTTTTCTTGCTCTAGATTAGGATTTCTCAACAGTTTTTTTTTTTTAAGAATTTATTTATTTATTTGAGAGAGAGAGAATGAGAGACAGAGAGCATGAGAGGGAGGAGGGTCAGAGGGAGAAGCAGACTCCCCGCGGAGCAGGGAGCCCGATGCGGGACTCGATCCCAGGACTCCAGGATCATGACCTGAGCCGAAGGCAGTCGCTTAAGCCACCCAGGCGCCCTTTCTCAACAGTTTTTTACAAATGTAAACTTAGGGGTGTAATTTCTTTAATTTTTCCCCATTTTAAAAAATTATGAAAAAGATTATGATGTTCCTCTAAAAATGTTGGGAATTCGGGGGTCAACAAGTAACTCTACCATTTACTATACCAAAATACTGAATAATTAAAAACAACACAGAAGACCATCAGGTATCAGTCAATAATAGTGACTATCAGATGCCAGGTACTTTCTAAGCATTTGATGTTTATTAGATCATTTAAATTTTGCAAAAACTGGAAGAATGACATTGTAGGGTTTTTTCATTTTAGATTTTAGGAAACTGAAAAACAATGTGTTTAAGAAACTTGTCTAAAATCACACAGCTAGTCCAAACAGGAGCTAGGAATAACACTCAGGTGTAGTGTGTCTTCAGAGATTTAATTTTATATCAGCTAAAAATTTGGGAAGCCTGTGTAGGTGTTGTCAAATGGGCATATGGACGCTCTGCCAATCTTCAGACCTGGGTGGGGCACTCTGTTTCAGCATATGATAGCAAATAGAATATACCTTTTCTGCAGGCTGGCCAATTCTGAAACAGAAACAGAATATGCTGGATTAAGTGTTCCTTGGTTGCTTCTACCAATCTTACTAATCAAATCAAGTCACCGCTGTCTAGGAAGAACTAGTTAGGCCAAGTGTGTTTCTGGAAAACACATTTCTCCATAAGGAAATATGAGAAGTTTGGAGTGAATGCCCCCTCAACTAATAATGAGGATAACTTATAACTTATGATTGTATTTTATTTTATTTTATTTTATTTGTGATTTTTACCGTGCTACACAATGAAATGTTCATTTTATAGAGTTGGGCTTATGAGGGAAGAGGAGAGGCTGACTTTATATGGAAATGATATGTAGTTCATCAGTTTAAAGTTTTGTATTGGCAAAAAATATGACATCATGTGTGCATAAAAATGAACCAACACAGCACTCATAGATGTTAAAAGAGGAAAAAGTGGGAGAAATGAATCACAGCTTGACACACAGGATGATTATGCTGAACTAAAAAAAATAGTGATTCACAAAGAAAATGGCAATTTTATTTCAATAAAAAAAAATCACAGTTCATATAAATATATGTATTTTTTAACTTTACTGGTTTTTTTACACAATTCTTTTGAAAATATCCATAGCAATAAGGAATAAAAACTAAAAATGAAATTCATACCACATTTTCTTTCTGAAAATATTTAATTGATATCATAAAACTAAACAGTGATGACAAATGATTTAACCTTTTTACTCATTCATAGAACTCTGTGAATAACTTCGATTGGAATAAGCTAATTTCAACCTTACTTGAAAGTTCATTTAAGGTCTACTGGTATTTAAATTTGTGTTAGTTATCTAATATTGGTTCTTAATAAGGGTAACTTAAGATACTTCTCAGTGATTCTCTAGTTTTGCCATGATATATCTGATACACGAATTATTTCAGGTGACTTTTAATGATCTATGAAATAAGTTTTGTTTTATTTTATCCCTGTTGAAAGACTATTTTGAAAGGGAATGTATTGGTTTCCTGGGGCTGCTGTAACAAAGTCCATAAACTGGATGCCTTAGGACAACAGAAATTAATTGTCTCAGTTCTGGAGACCAGAAGTCTTTGCTGAAGGAAGCAACTTGCTTCCTTATGAGGGCTGTAATGATGAACCTGTTTCATGACTCTCTACTAGGTTCTGATGGTTTGCTGTTAAGCTTTGGCATTACTTGGCTTGTAGGTGCATTACCCTGATCTCTGTGCTCATTTTCACTTGGAGTTCTCCCTGTGTGACTGTACTCAACTTCTCCTTTTTAGAAGGACACCAGTCATACTGGCTTAAGAACCTAACATACTCCAATATGACCTCGTCTTAACCAATTCTATCAGTAATAATCCTACTTTAAAATAAGGTCAAAGTCTGAGGCCCTGCTACGTAGGACTTTATTGTGAGCTAAATTGTGTTCTCCCCAAAATTCATATGCTGAAGTCATAGTGTTAACCCACGACCTCAGAATGTGACTGTATTTAGAGTTAGGGTCTTTAAAGCAGTAATTAAGTTAAAATAAAGTTATAGGGTGAACCCTAATACAATATGATTAGTATCCTTCTAAGAAAAGTAGGGTAGGTCACAGACATGCACAGAGAAAAAGACCATGTGAAGTCACAAGATAAACGTAGCCAACTACAAGCTAAGGAAAATGGTTTCAAGAGAAACCAACCCTGGAAAATACCTTGTTCTCTTATTTTGAGCCTCCGGAGTTGTTAGAAAATGATTTTCTGGTTTTTAAGCTACCCAGTCTGTGGTACTAACTAGCAAACTAATATAGCAAACTAATACAGATTTAGTAAAGTAATATAGACTTCGACATTTGAATTTTTGGTGGATTTTGGTGGATACAATTCAGCCTTCTCTCATGATTCATTCTGTTTGCCCTTCAATAGTTACTAGATATATATATATACACATATATAATATTTAAATATATATATTTAATATATAATAATTATATATTAAATATATATTTGTATATATGTAAATATATATTTATATATCTAAAAACTATATTAGCTATATTAAAACTTAACTCTTCTCTCACATTTTCTTTGTTTTTACTTCAATATTACTACATATATTTATATATAATATTTATATATATAAAACTATATATATATAATATATTTGGTTATTTATACTGACTTACCTTTAGTTATGGTCAGTACTAATTTCATGTTTAAAACAATTCACCTATAGCATTTTAATTGTTTTAAGAGGCAGATTATTTTAGCTGAGCAGTATCATAGTTGTATGTAAAAACTGAAGGATGTTTAAATTAACAATTTCTCATTGAAAATTGATTCATAAGGCAAACACAGATACAGTTACTGTGATTTAGAAGTACATTTAATTTCAGTATAAGGAAAGACCCTCCAAGAATTGAGCAGTCATAACCCCATTGCTTGTCGCTTACAGAAGTAAACTTGAAATATTAAGAGATAATTGAATATTCATTGACAAAGCTTGTCAAAGAATGCAACTGAGTTTTTGTGGAAAGTAAAATTGGATTGTCTCCATTCATTCTCCAAGTCAAAGATTTTAGCCTTTTGTCTTAATAAAATGTGTATTTTCATTTTTATATTTGTATATATATTTTATATTTCTATATATTCTGATAATCACTACTGATATATCCATCTCTCTACCTATATGACAGTAATATTATATCATTAAACACACCCATAGATACAGTTATATGTTTACACAAAAATGTGCATACCTTCATGAGCAATAGTAGGAATTTTTGGAATTGCTATGTTTATTACAACAGCCACGTGAGACACATACAGGTGCTCAAATCAGTTACGCACCAAGCTGCCATGGACTGAATTCCTGCCTAGAAGACATATAGGACATTTAAAAAATATTGTTATTAAATAAGTTTCAGCTGTACAACATTATAATTCAACATCTGTGGATACTAGAAAGTGATCACCCCCAAAAGTCTAGTTAACCACTGAAATCCTAATCTTTTAATGACAATAAGATGCTTACTGATTTCATAATCTGTAACATCCATATTTATGTTTTTGTTTTATCCCCATATTTTAAATAGACTTGACTTTTAGATACCAACTACATTTGGCCTACAATTGCTCAGAAAACACTGGTTCTCAAACTTGGTTTCACATGAGGATCACTTGTGGAGTTTTAAAAAAAATGATGACTGGGTCTTATTTCCAAGGATTCTGATTAATTAGTGTGTAGTGAGGCCAGGCGTAGAATCGTTAAAATATCTCCAAAGGATTCTAAAGTGCGGCAACATTTACAAACCAGTCTTAAGGGATGCTTTTGATGAAAATGAGGTACAGGAGGAAGGAAACAACAGATCTGTGGGAGGAAGTGAGAACACTTGATTCAGGAGAAAACAACTTCCCAGTTCTTAGCACCAATATCTTTTTAATATTTTAATTGTGAAATGGCAAATAAAAAGTGAAGAATTTGGCTACACATATATGAGAAAATAATTTTTAGTGGCTGCTATTTCTTTTGGGTTTTAATTTTTGCCTATGTCTCTATTAGTGTATTTTTTTCCTATAGGGAATTATTTTTATGTTACTTCAATTCTAATGGAAAACTTTCAGATGACCAAAATTTTACAAATCATCCTTCCTGCATTTGATTTTTCCCAGTGACTTTTCCCCCCAGTGTGAGTTTCCACTCAGCTAAACACCAATTACTTAAACTTTAGAATTCCTAACTGTAAGATGAACGAATTATTTTCAACAGCTTTGTTCAAATCTCACAGATGGCCTTTTGTGCTTTTTTCTGAGTTCTTTATAATTATGTGTGACACTCTTCTTTGAGAATTGGTGTGAATGTACTAAAACATTATATTTCAACTTGAATTCAAACATGTTCAACATGGTTTGCCTTAAAATCTGCAGTCAAATCCTGTGTTTATGTAGCTGTATAACTAAGACTAATTTTTCTTACATTGTTTAATGCCTACTGCTGAAACATTTTTATAAAAATATTTTTACAGACTGATAAAAAAGTACATAGCTCATGAAAAACCGATCCCAGGACAAGACAGTTTGTCTCATTTAGGATAATGATTTTCTAAATATCTATTCCAGAGTTTTAAGAATAATCAAGGTTAAAGAATGATAGAAAGGCATAATTTTGTTGTGCGTGTGTGTTTGTTCTTTATTTAAATATCTGATTATAACTTATCCTTTAGATTAATATAGGCAGTATACAATGAGGTCCACTATTTCTAAAGATGTGTTTTCTTTGGGGATTAAAATATAGATGAGTAGGCTGCTTTCAATTTATCTGCATTTTTTAAGTATAAATATGTTTTTCTTAAGTTTAATAATAAAAATGAACATTCTGAAAATTAACATTTAGTATACATGTTTTATCATTCAAAGTGACTTTATATATTTTAATTTAATTCTCACAATAATTCAGTATTTTAGGTAATGGAGTTACAAGTTAATAGATGTCAAAAGTAAGTCATAAAGAAATGAGAAAATTTGTAGAAAGTCATAGAAGAATAAGTGAACACCTGAGATTTTAACCTTACTAGCCCATTACACAAATGGACAGTCTGATCCCCTATACTGGTCAAATGGAGAAAATTGTGAGAGAAACTTTTAAAGTACTGAGGATACTTAGTACTTTAAAGTACTTTACTTACTTCCTTACCAAAAGGAATTCCACTTTCAGTAATGGCAGAGTAAGTGTTCAGGCCAGTGTTTCAGCTGAGGATAACTAGAAAAACTAGAAAAAAATATTAAAAAAAAATGTTTCTGAAGGCATTGATGAGTGTGGTAAAATTATAGTCCTGAAGATGCTTCCACACCCTAGTTCCTGGGACTGTCAATATGAGAAGATATCATACCCATGCATTTGTTCAGGTAAACGGACATAATTAAGATGTAATTAAGGTTACTAAACATTGACTTTATAATAGGGGGATTATCCAGGTGTACAATTTCATCATATGAGCCCTTATGTTAGTCCTTCTGCAGAAGCAGAAGACATAGATATTTGAAACACAAAGATAATTCATCATGCCTTTGCTGGCTTGAAGATCCAGGGGACCATGTAGAAGGTATAAGAAGAAAATGACCTCTGTCAACAACCACTGAGTTTGGAAAGGATCCTGAGACTGAGAACCAGAGCCTTGACAACACTTGGATTTTGGGTTTATGAGGCTCATGCCGTCTCCCAACTTCTGACTCACAGAAACTGTGAGATAATAAGTCTGCATTTTTAAGGTGCTAAGTGTGTGATGAATTGTTGCAACAGTGCTAGAACATTAATACAGAGAGCTAACATAGTGATGAGGAACTGCTCGTCTAAATTTTAGAGAAGCAATCCATTACTCCAGTATGCTTTTACCTTGGGCATATTTTTTTTTTTAAGATTTTTGTATTTTGGGGGGGAGGGGCAGAGAGAGAGAGAATCTTCAACAGACTCCCTTATGAATGGGGAGCCCAGTGAAGACCTCAATCCCACGACCCTGAGATCAGAATCGGAGCTGAAATCAAGAGTCAGACACTTAACAGACTGAGTCACTCAAGCTCCACTACCTTGGGCATATTTACAAATCTAGAAGAAGAGACTGAGATGAAGCAATGCAGTTACACCTACATCCTAAGGAAAGTGCAAGTAGAGCCTGGATCCTACCATGACTGAGGGACTCCAGTAAAAATTTAAATTTTGGATGCTGGGCCTGAGGAACCATACCTTAGGTTTAAGACTGGAATAAGTAAAAGAGCTATCATGTGAGTTCTATTATAGCTTTCTTTAATCAATTTGAATGTGCCAAGGAATCTCATTCTCTAAAATTGGGTTAAGTCAGTAGATCTTAACTGGTGGCAGTGTTTTTGTTTTTTGGTTTTTTCCCAAGGGACATTTGGCAGTGTCTGGGGATATTATGGTTGTCACAACTAGGGGAAGAGGATGACATTGCTTTCTTTTTTTTTTTTTTTTAAAGATTTTATTTATTTATTTGACAGAGAAAGACACAGCGAGAGAGGGAACACAAGCAGGGGGGAGTGGGAGAGGGAGAAGCAGGCTCCCCGCCGAGCAGGGAGCCCGATGCGGGACTCGATCCAGGGACTCCAGGATCATGACCTGAGCCGAAGGCAGTCGCTTAACCAACTGAGCCACCCA
>NC_138375.1:16424168-16462945 GCF_054177405.1 Leptonychotes weddellii | reverse complement strand
GACATTGCTTTCTAATGAGCAGAGACCAGGGAGACTCTCCAGTCTCCTACAGTACATGGAACAGCCTCCCACAACAAACATTTACCAGTGCCCAAATGCTAATAATCCTGCAGTTCATAAACCCTGTTTTAAGTTGATCCCAGATAGCTGTTGCTTGCAGATGCCCAGGAGAAGCAAACACAAAACTTCTCTGGAATAATTTAATGTGATGCTAGTCCTCCAGATATTACGACAAACAGTTTTATGAATAAAATATCCAGTCTGAAGTAAAAATTAATAAAGCAGTTGAGAAGATAGGACAATATGAATGACAACATAAAGAAATATGACTATCAAAAGAGACCAAGAGAATTTCTTGATGAATAGAATCATCTAGACTTTATCTACCTTATTGTACTCAAAAGATAAATTAAAAGGTTAAAAACTTTGGCAGAGAACTAGGAAATATAAAAAGTCACATAGCAGAGTTGCCAAGTAGAATAATAGAAGTATTAAATAGAATTACTAGAACTAAAAAAAGTACAATAATTAAAATTAAGAATCCAATCAGTGGGTTTGTAAGTAGGGTGGAGAAGATAAAGAGAGAATTAATGGTGAGGAAGCTCTGTATCAAAGAAGCATGAAGTAAAAAGATAAAACTCACCAAGAGATATAAATTATATTGAAAGAGGGCGCCTGGGTGGCTCAGTTGGTTGGGTGACTGCCTTCGGCTCAGGTCATGATCCTGGAGTCCCTGGATCGAGTCCCGCATTGGGCTCCCTGCTCGGCAGGGAGCCTGCTTCTGCCTCTGACCCTATCCCCTCTCATGTGCTCTCTCTCTCTCATTCTCTCTCTCTCAAATAAATAAAATCTTTAAAAAAAATAAAAAATTATATTGGAAGTAGAATTAAAACAACTTACATATTTATTTGGAATCTCATAAGGAAATGGGAAAATAAATGGGGCAGTAGCTGTGTTTGAAGAGATCATGACTGAGATTTATTAGATATGAATGAAATAGTAATTTAGAGATTCAAAAACTTCAACTTTTAAACAGGACAAGTTCAAGGAAATTCACAACTACACAACTACTACTTGCAATATAAAAATGTCTGTAACAAAAGTAAAAGATACTAAAAAGCTGCATAAGAAAAATTATATACTACATTCAGATGAACCATTGAGAACTGACTTCTAACAAAAGAAGCCATAAGATCATTGAACATCTTCAGTGTGATAAAATGAAAAAAGAACCCAACCACCTAAAATTATCTGCCTATCTAAAATACCCTCTAAGGATAAAAGCAAAATAAATTCATTTTCAGACAAACAAAAAGGAATTTATTACCAGGAGATACAAACTTAAATAAACATAAACTCAGAAAAACATTGTATTAGTGTTTTAAAGGAGCACTAGATTCCAAAGATACTCAAAGCAGTGACAAGGCATGAAATGGTAAATATGTGGGTAAATCTAAATGAGTACTGACCGGATACATAAAGTCATATAAATAATATACACAGAAAAATATAAGTTATGGATGCAGTCAATAGTGTTCTAATTCTGTTGTCTTGTCTGGCAGGATGAATTATAGTTCCAAATGAACTAACTTGCACTACCTTCTTTTTAGCTAATAATAAAAAAATAAATAGTGATTAAAATCTGAATCTTCTAAATCTTTCAAAAATATTTAATCAAGGAAAATATGTACTAAAACAGACTGATCAACAGTCAAGATAATATAAGCAATTGATGTTCTCCTTAATGTTTTGTGTAATTCTACTTAGTACTGAATGGAAACATTTATGAAAGACCTGTTCGAGATCTGTCCATTGAGTTTTCTATTTTGCAAGTTTCATCTTAATTCTTAGTAACATCCCTGATAACAATGAAAATGGAAAGCTGCTGTTCATAATCCATCTAATAAACAGAAGACATATTTTTAGATGCAGAATGGTGATAACCTCTCCCATTTATTCATTTCATTTTATTTTAATAATTAGTTAAAAGATACCTAAAAAAATACTTTGAGAATGCTAAAGAAATGTATATCTGCATAATGTTATTTATTTTTAACATAATGTTTATAAAATAAGACAATGAGTAAACATTCATGGAGTTTTTATATGAATGCATAGTCTACTGCTTCAGCAATCACTATAGGTCCTGTTTGTATTGCTTCTAGAATGAAGGTCCGAAATTCTTTGTTTTTCTGGGAGGAAGAGTATTCTCAATCTCTCCAAGAATCTATTCAATTGTATTGAAATAAGCATAGAACATTTGTGAGCTTTGAAGTGTTCTCTTTTGTATGTTCAGATATCACAACATATCTAATAGAATGGCCAAAACACAAAAAACACTGAGACCACCAAATGCTGGTGAGGATGTGGAGCAACAGGAACTCTCATTCACTGCTGGTGGGATTGTAAAATGGCATGGCCACTTTGCAAAACAGTTCGCAGTTTCTTACAAAGTGAAACATACTCTTATCATAAGATCTAGCAGTAGTGCTCCTTGTTATTTGCCCAAATGAGTGCAAAACATATATCCACACAAAAATGTGCACATGGATGTTTATGGCAGCTTTATTCATAATTGCCAAAATCTGGAGGTAATGAAGATGTCCTTCGATAGGTGAATGGATACATAAACTATGGTATGTCCAGACAATGGAGAAATATTTCATAACTAAAAAAAACTGCTATCAAATTGTGAAAGGCATGGAGGAACTTTAAATGTATGTTATTAACTGAAAGCAGCTGATCTGAAAAAACAACATACTGTGTAACTGCAAGTATATGACATTCTGGAAAAAGCAAAACTATGAAGATTGTAAAAGCAATAGTAGTTGCCGGTGTTGAGACAGGAAGGAGTGATTAATAGGCCAAGCACAGAGGATGTTTAGGGAAATGAAACTATTTTATATGATGCTATAATGGCAGGTATATGTCATTTTACTTTTGTCAACACCCATAAAATACACACCACCAAGAGTGAGCCTTACTGAAAGACTTTGGGTGACTTACAGACTTTAGATGACAATGATGTGTCAGTGGAACTTTCTCTACGCTCAATTTTGCTGCGAACCAAAAACTGCTCTAAAAAAATAAAGTCTATTGAAAAATAAAAATTATAAAAAATCATTTTTAAAATGAGTACATGTTATATATCTTTATGCTTTAAAAGAGAATCAGAATTTGGGGCACCTGGGTGGTTCCATCGGTTAAGCATCCAACTCTTGATTTCGGTTCAGGTCATAATCTCAGGGTTGTGAGATCAAGCCCCATGTCATGCCCTGCGCTAGGCAGTCTCCCTCTGCCCCTCCCACCCACCTCTCTAAAAAAAGAGAGAGAGAAAGAAAATCAAAATCCGTGGATCTTTATGTTTTGTTTCTGCTATCCACCTCATGACCCTAAAAGAATATACATCTATTAATGTCCTTTTCTTTGGAAGCAGGAATTATAGACTTTGCATATTACTTCAGACAATTCACACAGAATGAATAGATAAGAGCCAAGGATAAAACAGAATGAGCTACCTTAATTTTAGTGCTGTAGTAAACAGTTTTCAGTTTCCTGTGCCACAGTAAAAAATGTTCATTCCTCATGGTATCAACGGCCAATAGTGTAAGTTTGGATAGCACTTTACAGTTGACAGAGCATGTTCACATAATATTTATTTATTTTTTACCATAAGCCACTAAATTAGAGGGTGCAAGTCATAGACCTATTAGGGTGGTGAGAAAATTGAAGCTCAGAAAGAGTTCATATGTGATGTCATACAGCTAAGAATTGTGTTCAAATCTGAAATTTCTTTTCTCTCTTACTGTTGTACTTCATAGAAACAATCAAAAAAGTTGATATATGTCTCATAAAAATTGCCTTAAAGATCACAGAATCCTAACATGTTAAAATTAAGTTGGTAGTATTTTATATTACTGAGAATGTGATGAGCTGAGTCTTCTCATAGGCTCCTGATGAAACTAAAATTGGTAAAATTCTATCAGAAATTAAAAAAAAAGAAATCATTTGAAAATAATTATAGAAAAAAATTTTTAAGTTCAAAGTCATTAATACAGTAACAGGATATTTTTTGCAGCATTATCACAGCTGAATTCATGATAGCAAGAAAAGGGAAGCAATCTAAAAAAGAGGAATGATTGATTAGGTGAGCCATAACATCTCTAAAAGATAGAACGTTATGTAGCCATTTAAAATTATATTTTGAAAAATTTGTTGTGACATCAAAATACAAATTTTTGGGGGGGTGGAGTCTGATGTGTTAACAGTGGATGACTCTAAACTCTCCATTATAGTGATTATGAATTCAGACCCCAATTCCAGAGTGCCTGAGTTCACAGTCTGTCTTGGGCAATTGCTACCTTCGTGATGCCAAGGAATTTACATAAATTTCTGTGCCTCAGTTCGCTCAACTGTAAAATGGAGAAAATAGTAGCTCATACTGATCATGCTGTTGTGAAAAATGAGAAACTAGACATAAAGAGCTTAGAAATGTTCCCCAAACATGATATGTTTAATGCTCGAGTTTTATTGTCATCACCCTATGAACTGAGTGTATGCTTATTATATTTCTTCTCCGTCAGATTTCGTTTCCAGAAACTGTACTTTGAAAAGCCAAAGGAAATTATCCCTAAAATCACTTTCCTCCTTCCCCTTTCCCACTTGTAATTACCCAAATAAATCTTAAAAAAGAAAATGAGAGAAAAACAAACTACCTTTTCTTCAAGTTAATGCCTCTGAGTTGAGAATCAACAGTGAAGGTTTTAAAGGCACTGGGCTTCAAGAACAGTGATTGTGCCATGGAGGGTCCTGAAGTTGTAGATCTCTGTCTAGGATGAGGGGCATTTGGTCGTCTTATCTGTCCATGGGCCTTCACAGACATCTTCGCTCTTAGCCCTGGACTGAACTGTTTTATATTTAGTATTCTCATAGATGTTTTTTCTATTCACTATTAGACCCCAGTTTATGTTTTTTAACTTTTTTAAAGAGTTTTTTTTTTTTTTTTTTTTTGAGAGAGAGAGCGCAGGCATGAGCTTGTCGGGGGGGGGCAGGAACAGAGGTAGAAGGGAAGGCATAGTCCCCCGACTGAGCAGGGAGCCCTACCAGGGCCTGGATCCCAGAGCCCGAGATCATGACCTGTGGCGAAGGCAAACGCTCAACCGCTGAGCCACCCAGGCGCCCCTAGACCCCAATTTAAGATAAAACTTTTTTTAAGATTTTACTTATTTATTTGACAGAGAGAGCACAAGCAGGGGAAGCAGGAGAGGGAGAAACAGGCTCCCCGCTGAGCAGGAAGTCTGACTGGGCTGCATCCCAGGGCCCTGGGATCATGATCTGAGCCACCCATGTGCCCCAAGATTAAACTTGTAATTAATCCTCTTCCTTCTATAATTTTGGGCACTTTATAGGAAAACACATAGACCTATAATGCAGTAAAAGTGATTTCCTATCCTCTCTTTGTAATGCAGTATAATACATACATAAGGAGTGTGGGAAGCATGTGAGTTTCCTTTTTTTCTTCCAATACCTTTCTACCTTTTGTACTTTTGTAAATTTTTGAGATTTTCTGCAATGAGCATGCCTTATATTTGTAATAAGTAAAAAGGCTATAAGAGGGCGCCTGGGTGGCTCAGCTGGTTAAGCAACTGCCTTCGGCTCAGGTAATGATTCTGGAGTCCCAGAATCGAGTCCTGCATCGGGCTCCCTGCTCAGCAGGGGGTCTGCTTCTCCCTCTGACCCTCCCCCTCTCATGCTCTCTCTCTCTATCTCAATCTCTCTCTCAAATAAATAAATGAAATCTTTAAAAAAAGAAAAAAAAGAAAAAGGCTATAAAATGAAAGCCATATAAACGTGTTAGAGGAAAGAATTAGCAATTATCTTCTTTACAGTAGCATTATATTTTCTGATCTTTCTCAGAGTTATTATAAAGATATGTTGAATTATATTGCCCCTCAAACACAAAGTGCTTTTCAGTGTTTACAAGCTATATTTAAGGGATGCCCTCAGTGAAATTCAACTTCATTTAGGGTGATATTTTACAATAACTCTGTGCCAGAATGATGCAACAGGAATAGAAACATCAGAATTATACACTTTGCTCAGCTACGACTCAAGGTACGTAAACACATATGGGCAGAAACGCAAATCTAGCATCGGTTTAAGAGTTTTCCCATAGAGAGCAGTTATTTTCATCTGTACACTCATTCTTCCTTCATACTTGATATGCAAGCGCACACTATTTCCTGAGTGAATATGGATATACATCTGCTCCGAGGGGACATATGTATGAAGGAGCTAAAAACAGCAGCTATGTGTACTCATATTTGGCAAGACATCTGGGTGGATTTATTTTACCTAATTTAACTGCAAAATGTATATGTTTCACTTGAATTTGTGAATACTTAAATCAATTGCAGGCTCTTGATTCTTCCCTGGCTTAGGATTTATTACATTATGCCCTATTTTTAGTAGTTATAATTGAAAATATAATGGTAAGTCCTTGTGTATTTTAAGTGTAGACATTTAAAGAAATTTCACTTATGTATTAAGACCATGGGCTTTAAAATAAAGAGAGCTGTTTTTTTTTTTTTTTACTTAAAAGATTTTATTTATTTATTTATTTATTTATTTTTTATTTTTTATTTGAGAGAGAGCGAGAGCACAAGCTGCAGGCAGAGGGAGAAGCAGGTTCCCCCCTGAGCGGGGAGCCTGATGCGGGGCTCGATCCCAGGACGCCTGGGATCATGACCTGAGCCAAAGGCAGACGCTTAACTGACTGAGCCGCCCAGGCGTCCCTAGAATAAAGAGCTGTTTTACAATAAAGTGTGCCACAACATAGCTTCATTGCATGACTCTGTAAGGGATGGGACACCAACAACACACTCTTAAGTCTTTACGTTTCATGTCATTTACTTAAGACAGAACCATGCTGACTATATTCCAGGCAATGTGGTTGTTGCTGCGGGTACAGAGATGCGTGGAATGTGTTAGTGATTTCTAGGAGCTCACAGTGCAGGGGGTAAGCAGATAAATAAGTATGGCCCAATCTGGTGGGCTCTGTAATACATATTACAATTGTGTCACAAAGGTGAGAGGAGACACTCGAGGGTATAATCAAAAGCCAAAGGAGGACAGACATGCCACTGAAAACCTGTCCATAGAAGAGCCACTTTGGTGGCAGCAGAAAGATAATTATTTTATTTTACTTCATTTTACTTCATCTTATTCCATTTCATTCCATCCATTTTTTTTTAAGATAAATTCTAGTCCTGGGCCAGCAGCATATGGGGAGAGAAGGCACACACAGACTGCCTTGCCCCAGTGTCTTGTGTGTTGTAGAAAATGAGGCTACTATGCTTGCTTCAGCCAGGATAGGCTCTGAGAAGAGTATATGAAACCAGTTTCCCTCAGAGGAAGCTCTAGCACCCAAGGAGCCTGCTGTCCATTATGGGAGATACACATGCAAACAGATTATAAGATGAAGAACAGGGGCGCCTGGGTGGCTCAGTCATTAAGTGTCTGTCTTCGGCTCAGGTCATGATTCCAGGTCCTGGGATCGAGCCCCGCATCGGGCTCCCTGCTCGGCGGGAAGCCTGCTTCTCCCTCTCCTACTCCCCCTGCTTGTGTTCCCTCTCTCGCTGTGTCTCTCTCTCTGTCAAATAAGTAAATAAAATCTTAAAAAAAAAAAAAAAAGATGAAGAACAAAAATGCTGAAGTCTAAAGTCTTCAGAGGGCTGGGAGAAGCACAAAGGATGAAGTTGCTACCCTCATGGGCCAGAGGGGCGGGGGTTGTCAGAATACAGTTTAAATATATGATGTCTCTTGGTTTTAGACACGTTAATGTCAAAATTTCTGTATTTTAGGATTGAAGAAGTGCTATACCTCATAACGAATGTGAAATACCTTTGCAGATAGAGAGGAGGAAAGGTTTTCTGGGTTAGGGTAATGGTATATGCAAAGTTGTGAAATCGAAGAAAGAATATTGGGCCTTTCTAAGAAAGACAATTACTTTGTTATTGCATTGGGTATGTAGATGTGTATTTTAAATGGTGCACAGGAATATTGATATATATGAAAGTTTCATTATGACACCAAAGTTGTGTAATAATATTTTCCCAGAAGAAAGTCATTTAATTGTTATATTATTAAAGATACCTCTATTTAACTTGAAACACCTATGAGATTTTTTAATGTTTTAAGTATTTATATTTATTCTCATGGTGGACATTTTCTGAATTAATATTGCACACAATATCTCTAGTATATTGTATTTGTTTTCATTTTGTATTTTAGCAAGAAAAACAGCCATTAGATGTACCAGGTGTAGGAATGTTTTGGGTAAGAACTACTTATTTAGGCTTTTCTCTCCCTATTATTCCATCTGGAGAAAGTTCACAATCTGTAGCTATTCCTCCCCATCCCAAAGTGAGAAGAGGAGAAAGAAGGTCTCAATCAGAAAAGGTGTCTTTTCAGAATGGGAGACCACGTTTCTTAAACTTGACAAAAGTATTAATACTAATACGTTGATAGGCACTATACCATTTAATCCTCCCAAAAGTTATTTGAAATAGATGCTAATATAGCACCTGTAAGGATGAGTATATAAAAGCTAAATCTAAGAAAGAGTAGCAAGTTCAAGGTCACAGAGCCAATAAATAGGGGAGGGAAGAATCTCAGATCTTGCTGCAAACCATATAGAGTCTGCTAAGCTTTTAAAGAGGAATAGTGAAAATAATCGTTCAAGAAATATAAAATATTCACCTTTTCCCTGTCCTGTACCCTTCCCCTTAAGAAAGGTATGTAATGCCTTGCCTTCTCCTAGGCAAAGCAAATCCAGAAATCATGGTCCATAGGGAGGAAAGTTTAAGATCCTAGTCCCCCCAGACTGCCCTCATTTCGGATAACAGCTGTAAGTTTGGGGGCCTCAGGATCACTCTTGCTTTAGATTAGCTGGATATGAATTTGACAGTCCCTCTTAACCACCCTTAGGTTTGATAATTCACTAGAAGGACTTACAGAACTTGGTGAAAACCGTGTATTTACGCTCACACTTGGGGAAAAGATACAAATTAAATTCAGCCAAGGGAAGAAACTTACAAGACAGGACCCAGAAAGGGGTGCAAACTTCCAGTCATTCTCTCTCTGTGGGATCATGGGAACTTTTACTCTTTCCAGTCAGGATATGTGACAATATGTGAAGTACCACCATTCAGAGGCTTTGGTGTCTAGAGTTTTAACTGGGGCTTGATCACACACTGCCTTCTTGGCTGACCTTCACCTTCTAGCCTCTCCCAGAAGTTTGGGCTAATACCTTTAGACCTTAAAATCCCCCATCACAATTTACATTGTTAAGACTGTCTGGCAGCCAAAGTTCTAGTAAAATGAAGACATTCCTATCAGGCAGGACTCCTATCCAGAAGTCTAGAGATCACCTCCCAGTAATCGAGGACCAACATTCGTCACTACACAATGTCCTATGAGTTTAACCTAAAAACAAAACAAAACAAAACAAAAAAAACCCTAATATTTATAGTGCCTTTTAAAAAACCTTGATTTTAGTTCCTTGAATAAAAAATCCAGTGAAGTGTAACCTACAACAACAAAAGTATTCTCTTCTGTTCCCAGTACCAGCAGCACTAGAATTTCCAGGGTATTTTACTCCACGTCTGTGTAAAGTGCTTACTGTCCACAAAATACTAGAGCTCTCACTTTATCTGTAGAGGCGAGAGTGGGGTGGGTGATGGAAAGAGTATGATTTTTGGGGGGGGAAGAGGGTACAGAAGGAGAGGGAGAGAGAGAATCTTAAGCAGGCTTCATGCCCAGTGCGGAGCTAGATGCAGGATTCAATCTCACAACCCAGAGATCATTACTTGAGCCAAAATCAAGAGTTGGATGCTTAACTGATGGAGCCACCCAGGTGCCCCAAGAGTGGTACGATTTTTAGACTTGTATTTTCCAATTTATTTTTTTAGGACAAAGCACAATATAGCTTCCTCTAATCTACATTGTATTGCAGGGTATTTATATTACTCTCTAAAGACATAAACTGATGTTCTTCTCAGGAAATGGAAGTTGAGTATGATGAATTTGAGTAGTTTTCACAATAGATGTTTATCTAATAAACATGGATTAGCTAAAATAGCTATTCTTAAAACGCAGGATGCAGTCAGAAAGTAAATACATTCCTTGTGTCTAGGGCCCTGCTGTGAATTAAACATGCACATGATTTATGAAAAGCCCCCATGATAGAAAACTCTCTCAATTTAAAATAATTCTATTTAAGGAATATGCTTATCTTTCCTCAGTGGACGTAGATACTCATTTTTAGGCATGACCAGGAACAATGTTAACATTCAACAGAAAGGTCTAAATTAGACGGATATTAAGTACTATATAGGGCAGAGCAGGAAATAGTTCCCATGTTGCAAACATCAGGAACAACCTGAAGCATTGTAGCAGACAGGTCTCCTTAGAACAATAGAACTTTACCCCCTTCTTGCCCCCCCCACACCTTAGCAAATAATCCAAATATTTATTCCAAACAAAGTTAGCACCTCTCCAAGAAATGAATTCTGGAAAACAGATTTTTCCCATATTATTTATCTACCTCCCATTTCTAAACTTGACAGCTGCTTTGGATCACATTTGTACATCCTTTCTTTTTAGAGCATGTATTCCAGTTACCTGCATCCTCATCCACCCTTCACCCATCCATCAGTAAATGCTCCTCTACTCTCTTCCCTCTGATGTTGATAGTACTTTGGTTCTCACTCCTATTCTTCAGTTTTCTCTGTGTTGTCCATTGAGTCCTATCTATTTTAATGAATCAGGTTCTGTGCTCTGTTTTGAACTCTGAGAGACAGGTCCTCTTTCTCATCCTTTTCCATGGGCTCCAGCATACATCACAGTGCTTGGCACAGAGTCTCAACACATAAGTGACTGCTGAATCTGTGAGCAAGGGAGATAACCAATACTTTCAAATAAGTTTTCCTCAGGGATGCAGATGCATTCTTCGGATGGAATCGACCTATATTGTTCTTCAGTCAGCTGAATAAATGCTATCAAATTATAATTCATGAAATCATGCTTAGGCAGCTGAGGTAATATCATCAAATTATTTTTCAGAGAAACTGAAAAGATAAGTAACAAGATTCTTAGATTTACCGATTAACATATGATGTCTGAAGTAATACTGTGATTTTAAGGCTTAATTTTTGAAAAACCCTGAGTGTCTGTGCTGATGACTGTGGAGGAATATAAAGCTCTAGATAACAGATGTACCGGATGGCAAAGCTGATGTTATAGCAACCGCAAGTTTGGAAACATCACTTGTACTTTGCCCAAACACAAATTCACTTCCCACATGCATGAAATAAACTTCCATGGAATAGACTTCCCAAGGGATGATGGTTAGGGCCAGCATTCCACTTCAAAATGCATTTTGAGTACTCAAGTACTCAAAAAATTCCAGGTTAAACCCAAGAGTTTGATTCCAAATACTATGGAAAATAAACTATTTTGGCCTGAGTCCTTTTTTGGAACAGGTTTTCTGAAATAGATGGATCTCAATATGATTACATCGGATTTAAAATAATGGTCCAGGAGCATCTAGATTAGTTGCCCAAAAGTCTTTTGTTGGTTAAAACAAATACAAAAAAATAAAAATAAATAAAAATGGAGTTTTGATCCTGAGAAACTTATAAAATGTATTTTATATTTATAATAACATTAAAAGAAAAAAATAAGTATGCAACTCTAATCAAACAAATTTTTATCAGGGCAAATGAATATATGAAATTTTGGACATAATGGTTTGACGTGATTTTTGTTTGTTTTGTTTAGAGAGGGGGAGCAGGGAGGGGCAGAGGAAGAAGGAAAGAGAGTCTTAAGCAGGCTTCAGGCCCATCGCAGAGCCCGATGCAGGGCTTGATCTCATAACTCTGAGATCATGTCCTGAGCCAAAATCAAGAGTTGGATGCTTAACCAACTGAGCCACCCAGGTGCCACTGACATTACATTTTATGTCAAACATTTTTTTAAAAACATAATTGTGTTTACCATTATAAAATGTCCAGATTTCATGGGGTAAATATGGAAGCATTCTTGTCAAGGTAATAATAGTCTAGCATCATTTACTGAGCATTTACTATGTGTCTTGCACTGCTTGAAGTGACTAGGTTAAAATACTGATGCAGACGTAGGTGTGTGTACATAAAAAATTTTATGAAATAAAATTTAATTTGACTCAAAAGTCCTGCATAATAATGAGTGAATATTAGAAAATATGGACCTTAAATAGCAGCTTTCTATTCAACAAATTCAAGTTAACTTAAGCCTTAGATTATGGATTTGGTTTTGTGATGAATGACTCTCAAGTTTTCCTTTCAGAGAGTACAAAGTTATTTTTGTTCCATCAACATACTTAGTTCAAGTTTTTTTTTTATCAGTCAATCAACTATTAATTTTTCCTGTGTTATTTCACAAACATTTTTTTAGTTTTCCCTGAGAATTGAATAAGTTGACAGATTGTTTAGAAAAACCAATTAAAAACATCCTCTAAGAATATGTATATGGTAAATCCCATATTCCATTTAGTACAGATTCATTTACTGGGAATTCTTAATTCTAAACATAAAAATAAGATTTACATATTATTTTAATGATTTATAACAAAATCTGCTTATTAGCAAATTTGCAGAAACTTAATGCAAGCTTATGGAACTTAAGGGCAAGACAACATCTAACACACTTAAAAACAAGTAACTATATATTTTCCCCCCTAAGGATGAATTTTGTTTCTTAAAGAGGAAGAACTTTTTGAAGTCTGTGCTTTTTTTTTTTTTTTTTTTTTTGAGGGGTGTTGTTAAACCTTTTAAAATATTGTCAGGTAACATATGGAATGGCAAACCCTGTAGGACTATTTGCACATTCTGTGATTTCATATTAACTCCTTGCTTTTTGGTTAAGCAGTTAATTTTCCACCATGGTTTGACATCTAGAATCCACTGCAGATTTTCATATCATATTTCATATGACACTATGGCAATGTTTATATTTATTATTTTCTCCTTTATTAAAGTTTTATTCTTTATCATTAATTTTTCCCTGGATTTTCTTAATTTTACAAATCATTGTTTGGAAAGTACTAGGAGAAAGAATACTGTGTGATGCTCTAATGGAGAAGCAAACAATTTAAGATGAAGATCCTTAATTCTATGTGGTAAGAGTCTAATTGACACAAGACATTCATGCATAGTGACCAAATAGATATTAAAGAATAATAATAATAATAACAAATAAATAGGGGCACCTGGGTGGCTTAGTAGGTTAATTGTCTGCTTTTGGCTCAGGTCATGATCCCTGGGTCATGAGATCAAGCCCTGGGTCCTCAGGCTCCCTTCTCAGCAGGGAGCCTGCTTCTTCCTCTCCTTCTGCCGCTCCCTCTGCTTGTGCTCTCTCGCTATCTCTGTCAAACAAATAAATAAAATCTTTAAAAAATAATAAAAAAAGAAAAAATAACAAATAATATTTCTACTTTTTGATGAGTTATTCCACTCCAATAAAATTTCCACTTTTTGATGGGTTATTTATTTTTAATTGTGCCAGTAGCTTTCAAATATATTATAATTTTTTTTTCAAATATATTATAATTTTTAACCCTCACAACAATCCTGTGAGGTTATCATGAATCTGGTTTTGTTTTGTTATGAGGCTAAGGGCAGAATCCAAATAGGCATAGATTTTCCAACCCCAAATACGATGTCCTCTCCATTAAGGTTGTCAACTAGAAAAGGTAAAAGACCAGCTAATTGTGAGATAGAATTTAGAAATTCTCTTATTCTGTGATGGGAAGGTGTAGATTGCCTGTACCATCCCTGACTGTGTTTCTCTTTTGCAAATTTTTAATGTTTAGTTGCACCTGAAGTCAGAAAAGGCCATTATTACACTGTGTATATTAGGTAAGAACCCTAGCCCCCAAAAGGTTGAGATAAATAGCATTAGGAAGGAATTTCCTAATTCCAAACAAACAAAAAACAAAAACAAACAAACAAAAATAACAACTTATTGATCCTAGGTAGAAATCTTATTCCAAAAATCTTTGTGTAGCTCAGTTGTCCACAGCCCTTACCATCTTAGCTCGTCTGGCTGACAGTGTCCTTTTTCCTGTGTTAGAATCTGAACAGCACATGTGTGCAAGGATAATTTTATTCCTTGTGATGAATAAAAAATGTTTGGAAAGTCAACCCTTGCTTTAAATAAACCTAAATGTATTTTATTTCTCTTTACTCAAATGCAGAATATATTTAGTATGAAACATACTAACTTCTCAAAGTCAAAACTAGGAGCTTGAGGGTTTCTGAGGTAGACATTCTGTATTTTTGAAATCAATTTGAGTTCTATATTGATTAGGAAATAAAATTGACTATGAAACAGATGCAAAATAATATAAATTCGATGGAATATTATTTATCTTTCATGTAACAGTCTAGGTTTAAGCAATCCAATAGAGTTAATATTTTAGTTCAGGAACCTGGGCTGCTTTATTGTGTTGAAGTGCCTTTCATATGGTATGACTTAACGATATAAGACTTGTGATGTAAGGTAACTCATCTATGCCAAGTTGCATTGGCCAGAAATCCTATGTATAATCACACCTGAGTGCAAGGAAACTAGAAAATGCAGACTCTACTCCAGTGTGGCTATCTCCCAATGGAAAGAAAAAAAGAGGATCAATGTTTCTATGAGTATCATAGAACTACACCTCTCAGTCTGCCATACGCTCCATTACCTGAGCTCTCAATTTTCCTCTGAAAAAAATTGTATTGTAAACTTTATGACTACTTTGCTTCAGTGGTACTATGTCAACACTATATGGATTTCCACTTTTTGATGGGTTATTCATTTTTAACTTACTTCTATTCAGTGAAGGTGGGGTCTGTACATTAATTCTTTGAATTTCGTTGAGAATGCCTTATGACCTAATGTAAGAATAATTTTCACAAATTATCATTTATATAAGAGAAGAACATACATTTTTTAATTATGTGGTACAGAAATGCACATTAGGTCATGATTGTTAATAGTGCAGTTTAATGGGCACACATTAAAATCTCTGTCATTTTTTTCCTGTTTGATTACAAAATTAATGAGTGATATATTGTTAAATCTGTTAAGATCAAGGATGGCTCAATATCTCCCTGTAATTTCATCAATTTTTTTGTTGTACATTTTTCTAGGCTGTTTGTTAGGTGCACACACACAAAATTTCTGTACATTTCGGTCCAGTTTTACATGCTTCCCTGTGCCAAATATATTTAAATTAAAGACTATTTGTCTCCTTCTGGTTACTTGCTTGAATTATCATTTCCCATTCTTCTTCTTTTTTTTTTTTTCCCCAACAAATTTCATGAGGATGGGGCTGCGTTTAGGGATCCTCAGTGTATTTGCTTGTTTGTTCCCTTTCTCCCCATCAGCACGGGGGCCTGGCAGAGGCTGACCAGCTTTCTTGATTTCTCCTTTGTTGGACAGAAAACCGTCCCCCACCCACCTTTTCAAAGTTGAGTGGCCCTCTTTGTGTTTCCGTCTCAGTTGAAGCTGCCTCTTGCTGATGCTAAAGGTTTCCTCCCTCTCCTCTTTTGGCCAAGCATCCAAGGCCCTTGGTTGTGAGCACAGGGGAATGGCTAGAGTGGCAGTCGAAATGGCAGATTGCACGTCAGTTTCCAGGGCTGCCTGCTTCACTTTGTGTTGTGAGGATTTCCTAGAATGTTTTGCGAATTCATTTTATAAATATATTTATCCAGAATTTCTAGGTGTCTTTAAATTTTCATTTCTAAGGGATCTGCTCCTTTTTAATGTCATACACAGGAATGTCTTTGGATTATTTCATGCTTTTGCTACTCTCTGATAACAGCAAACGACATTTAGAATAATTACTCTTACATTTATGATACATATTTTTGTTTTGTTACCCTAAATATCTCTAGTCAATATCCTTTACTAAATTCAGAAATAAATCTAGCATAGGTTTTGATAGAGGATGGCATCATCAAATGTAATCTAAGTAACTCCAGCCACATATCCCTGGCCTCCACCACATACTGGGCCAATAATATTCTCTCTGTGCTCCAACCACACTGGCCTGAAAATGATCACACTTCCTTCTACCACAGTGACTTTGCACATCCTATACAGCTGTACCCTTAGCCTAGAAACAATTTTCCTTCCCTTTCACGCATTTCTCCAACCTCCTTGTGGCCAATACTTCCTCAAAAGAAACAACTCTGACCTCCCTTATATTATCAAATCACAACTATAATTTCTCAGCACAGCTGAAGGGATCTGAGAACAGCAGTTAATTCATATTTATGTGTGTGTGTATGTCAGTGTGCATTTGTGTGCCTTGAATGAATGTTGGGAAGGCATGGGCCTTGTGTAACATCAGAGTTAACTGTGTATCTCCCTTATGCACCACGGTGCCGGGTGTGCAGTGAATTGTACGTATGTATTAGTTTCATGAGTGAAGTACTGTGTGAATCTACCTGAATGACAAAGTGAGAGAATAGGCCTTGATAATATTTTCATTTTGACTGAATAGCATATTCTGTTTTTGCTCTCTCAGATGTGTTTGTTTACAAGAGACTAGTTGTGAAACACATCTAACATTGCTACCTCAGCATAATTTTACACCAGTCACTCTAATGAGAGTGGATTGGCTTTATTGTATCAGTTTTATAGCACTGCCTAATAATTGGAAAAGGACTAGATGATTTCCCCAATGACTACAGTTTCCCTGAATGAGCATAAGGTTATTTTTTTTTTGAGACTATTTGTTTTAGCGTCTGCCATACTTTTACAATCTAAAGATAACCCCCAAAATAAACTTATAACTAATTTTAACCTAGAAGAAACTAAACTCTAACATGAAATAGGAGACAACAGAGGATGTAAAATTAAAGTAAATGTTCTGGGTTTTCATTTTAGAAAGGATGGGTGCATTATATTTCAGATTTGAGCCCAGAGTAAATAAATAAATACTTTATATGTCGTAATGGAGAAACCAATTCCTTTCAATGAAATTTTCAAGAAAGTTTAATTTCCTCACAAAACAGTAATTTTTTTTGGAACTGTCGCTTATTGTGATGGTGTTTTTTATTGATGATGTTTGTTTGATTGTTTCTATTATCAAGAATGACACTGATGGTTCAAGACTTAAATGCACCATTTCTTCAATGAACTTAATATCTAGACTATAGATGGAAGATGGTACACAAAAATGACTAAAAAGTGACTTTCGAGGACATGGTAAATGTGGAAATAAGGGTGTAATCATAGTTAAAAGTTAACTCTCATTTCAGCAGAGATGTTTCCTATTAGTATTGCACAGTGAAATTTCAGAAAAAAATGAAAGAATTTAATTTGCACAAATAATTACATTAGCACAGTTAAGGAATATTAACAATTAGTCTGTATGTTCAACATGAATATGATCTTGCAGAGTTTTAATTGAAGGGATTTATGCATATTTAGCAGGATTAATGTTGTGTCTTTGTCAATAACTCTGTTGTGTAATATGGGTGGGTGTGATTAGGTTGTAATAAGGCCATTTCACAATGGGTGCATCCAAAATGAGGGTCCAGATGTATGGTAGGTGCAAATGGGATACTACTGAAGAAAAATGTTATGGTTGTAGAAAAGACTGTCTACACTTGGATATTTGGGTCTAGGAGAGAGTCTTAAAATGAACCTATCTCGTTCTTGCTTAAATTCATTTTGTTTTCCAGACACTAATGGGATATTAAAATGGGATTTTTTTTTCCCTTTTCAGAATAGTGGTGAAAAACACTATTCACCAAGGATATGATGAGACCACATATTGTAAAGAAATTAAAACCTTGGTTTCTCTGGCATTGATGCCTGTGGACAGCAATTAAAATGCCAATAACTTTTGGCTCAATAATTCAAATGGTGGAACTCTAATGTAATGAAAATATATACAGAGATGCTCATTATAGCAATGTTTATAGTAGCAATATATTCAAAACAAGTATTTTTCCACGGATGAAACACTAACTAAATAAACTATGATGCATTAAAATAGTTGAACCTTATATATTCTCTAATTGAGATATATAACATTCGTATACATGAGAGAATTTACATTAAGTGAAAAGCTGAAATATTAAATGGGATTTGGAAGACAAAACTGAAGAAAATAAATCATAGAAAAAATGAATAAGGTATAAAAAATTTGTATTGTTGGGCGCTTAGGTTGGACAGTCGGTTAATCATCTGACTCTTTTTTTTTCTTTTTTTTTTTGATGTAGTGTTCCATGATTCACTGTTTGTGTATAACACCCAGTGTTCCATTCAGTACATGCCCTCTTTAATACCCATCACCAGGGTAACCCATCCCCCCAACCCCTCCCCTCTAGAACCATCAGTTTGTTTCTCAGAGTCCATAGTCTCTCATGGTTCGTCTCCTCCTCCAATATCCCCCCCTTCATTTCTTCCTTCCTACTGTCTTCTTTTTTTTTTTTAACGGATAATGTATTATTTGTTTCAGAGGTACAGATCTGTGATTCAACAGTCTTACACAATTCACAGCTCTCACCACAGCACATACCCTCCCCAGTGTCTATCACCCAGCCACCCCATCCCTCCCACCCCCCACTGCTCCAGTAACCCTCATTTGTTTCCTGAGATTAAGAATTTCTCATATCAGTGAGATCATATGATACATGTCTCTCTCTGATTGACATATTTCGCTCAGCATAATACCCTCCAGTTCTATCCACGTTGTTGTAAATGGCAAGATTTCATTCCTTTTGATGGCTGCATAATATTCCATTGTATATATATACCACATCTTCTTTATCCATTCATCTGTCGATGGACATCTTGGCTCTTTCCGCAGTTTGGCTATTGTGGACATTGCTGCTATAAACATCGGGGTGCACATACCCCTTCGGATCCCTACATTTGTATCTTTGGGGTAAATACCCAGTAGAAGCATCTGACTCTTGATTTCTGCTCAGGTCATGATATCAGTGTTGTGAGATCAAGCCCAATGTAGGGCTCCATGCTCTGTGCAAAGTCTGCTTGGGATTTTTTCTCCCCATCCCTCTGCTCCTCATGCTCATGTTTTCTCTCTCTCTCTCTCTCAAATAAATAAATCAACCTTTACAAAAATTAATATTGTTTACAATAGTACCATTGGTTCTATATGATTTGCTTCCATTCGTTGAACATTTTAGTTTGTGATTATGTTCTGTAATGACTCTGTTACTCTTATGGGATATAAATGATGAAATATTAAAATCAGAGTATATGTTTTAAATACTAAAATTGAAAAATATAAACATACATGTTCTTTTCATTGAAGATAGCTAAGGGAATAATTATAAGTTAAAGCTGTTTCATTATTAATAGAAAAATTTAAGAACAACCTATGTATACATACTTTAAAAGACATAAAATGTGTAGAAGTTAAACGGGATGGACATCTGTATCTGCCAGCAAAAACCTACTAATTTAGTTAATGCTTTAGAAGTAAGCAGCATGAGCCAACTACACTCTATCTCAAAAGAAGTTTCTTTTGTCCAAAGCACATTTAAGGCTTTGAGATACCAATTTTGCAGCAGACATTTCCCAGCTATCTGAAATCTCTCCAAAATTAAATGACATAAATAACACATGTCATACCAGGTTTTATGACAGTTATTCAAGGAAAAATGCAAGTAAACCATAATGTATAGAAGTACATTTCCATTCACCTCATTATAGCATTTTGATAAAGTATACCATTAGGATAGGACAAAAATAATGCTGAAGAAATTTTCATCATTTTTAGTCTTATTAACTAACACATAAAAGTAATGATTAAATACCAAACAATGTGGTAATGTTTACTTTTTCCGTTTTATTATATCTTTTTATCCCTCTGTGCATATTAAAAAGAAAAAAAAAGTAATTATCACCTCCCTTGGTGGCATACATAGCCTTATTTTTTCAGCTGTGCCATTTATTGAATTTAAGGAGTGCTCTCTATTTTTTCCTTCCCCAAATACTTTAATATTGGAAGTGTTTTAGTAATTCCCATTTTGAGTTGCACAAATTGAGAAATATATATGTGTGTTAGTGTGTGTGTGTCAGTATTTTTTTAATGTAACCCTTTTTTCCTCCAAAAAGATTTCTTTGACTCTGTATTGTGAAATGGAAGCTAGAGAGTTTATATTGCTATCAATTTCTTATAGAATCTGAAGCTGAGAGCTAGGTGACATGATTTTGGATTTGTTATAGAAAAGCAGTATGTTTTACTGACCTTGTTAATATCCTTGCTGCTCAACCATTCATTAACTTTGTAGCCCTGAGCAAGTATTTTTAAACTTCCTGCATTTAAATTCCTTCTGTATTTTGGGGAAATACAAATTACTACCTGAGAGAACTGATGTAAAGGATATACATACACACACACAATATACATAATATAGATAATATATATATATTATATGTATAATATATATATAATACACATAAAATTAGGCAGATCCATGTGGTATACAAAGATTAATAATTTATTCAATTAGATTTTTTATAAATTCATTTAATTAGATTAATAATTAATTCAATTAGATTTTTTTTTTGTAAAACCAAGGAGACAACCTACAACCTATCTTTCTTTTTTTTTTTTTAAGATTTTATTTATTTATATGACAGAGAGAGACAGTGAGAGAGGGAACACAAGCAGGGGGAGTGGGAGAGGGAGAAGCAGGCTTCCCGCTGAGCAGGGAGCCCGATGCGGGGCTCCATCCCAGGACCCTGGGATCATGACCTGAGCCGAAGGCAGACATTTAACGACTGAGCTACCCAGGCACCCCCCTATCTTTATTTCTAACATTATATTGTTTATACATGGTATAAAGAAAATGAAGTTTTGTGAACCCAAAGTGCAGTATCTAAGACAAAAAAAACCTATAATGAATGGATCAGAAAATTCAGCTCTCCAAAAGGGGAAAGCCACAGTATATATCACTCATCTGATAATGCAAATTCATCATCCACCTTAAAATACTTGGATTCATAATACTCTGAAGAACATAAAAGATGTTGACAACCTTATCATTACTGATAAAATATTATTTGTAACTTGTTCCAGGATACTAAATATATTACAGTCCCTCTCTATCAGTTTATGTAATTCTGAATTACCTATTGTTAAAAATTATAAATATTCTAACTTTTTTTTGTAAATTGCCATATGTACTAATATTAGCTGTACAAAACCCAGCCTTAAAGTAAGGTTTACTCCTTCCCAGTTTCTTGCATGTGAATTTCTTGCTGGAGCTTTGGAACTTTAGTTATATAACCCTAATAATTTATGTAATTTCCCTAGGGAGTATTTCAAAATAGTTCTGCCTTAGCTGAAAACACTTTTGACTGCAAATAACAGAAAGTAACTTGAACTGGATTAAGCAAATGGATTTTATTACAAGTACATAGGGCCATTTCACAGTCTCCAAAAGCAGTAGCGCTCTGTAGCCAGATACTACTCTCCCCATTTCTTTGTGTATCATTGTTAGCATTCTCTCTTAGCAGCTTCTTTCTGCTACTTCTACTACCCTTCCATATACTTGGGGGAAGATGACCAGAGTTTCCAAGTTTAGAAATCCTCAGTTGCAACACTATTGGAATCTAATGATGAAAAATGTGGGGCACCTGGGTGGCGTAATTGGTTGAGTCTTTGTCTCTTGTTTTTGTTTTTCTTAAGATTTTATTTATTTATTTGAGAGAGAGAGAGAGCACAAGCAGGGAGAGTGGAAGATGGAGAGGGAGAAGCAGGCTCCCACTGAGCAGGGAACCTGATGCAGGGCTCGACCTCAGGACCTCGGGATCACGACCCCAGCCGAAGGCAGATGACCAACCAACTGAGCCACCCAGGTGCCCCTGACTCTTGTTTGAAGCTCAGGTTGTGATCTCAGGTTTATGAGATCCAGCCCCATGTTGGGCTCCACACTCATCATGGAGTCTGCTTCAGATTCTCTCTCCCTTTGCTGTTCCTGCTTGTACCCTCTCTCTAAATTAAATAAATAAATCTTAAAAAAAAAAAAGAGAGAGAGAGAGAAATGAAAATACTGTCAAATTTCTAGTGGAGAAATTTTAAATACCAGAAATTAAAACCCACATCAGTGATGTGGAGAGCACATGGCATAAAGAAAACAATTTTGAGAATCTACTCTATGCTTCTTTTAGGTGTGAGGCCAGTTCTCAAGGAAAGGAGGTATGTCATGCTGAACAGCCACTCCAGCATACTTCTGCCGTATTAGCCTTAACTATTTGTCCATGAGTCTTAATAAAAACAGCATATATACATTATTGCATTGATTTTCTTTTTATTTTCTTTGTGAAGAACCACTGCAAAAACAAGGGGGGCATTTAGGATAGAAAATAGGTTCCAACTTTTCCTATGAAAATTATGCTTTCTTAAAGTATCATTGTCTTTTCTATGATTCTCAGCCCTAACATTTCTCTTTATACACACACACACATATTCTTTTATTTTGACTCATTGATTAGAGCAAGAATACCAAATTAACCCCATAAAGGGGGAAATGTATAAAGATGAGGCTCAAAGAATTCTGAGGATACTTAATTTTTTGCCACATTTTTCTTAGCTTTGACTGGCATTTTGGGGATAGCACTTCTTACAAGGGCTTGATTTAACTTTTCACTTAGACACTCACTTTGTCTATAATTAATTTTGAGTACCTACTCTTTCAGGAGAAAAAGGTGCTAAGTATTGTAAAATAACATTTTAAAATAGTTTTAACAAGGAGTCAAAAACTTTGGTGAAGGACCGTTATCCTGGGATAATGTCATACAGATGCTGTAGGATGTTAGTACGAATCAAATTCAGAGAAAAGAGAAATTGTGCAAGGCTCTACTGCTCAGAAGGGGAGGGATGATATTTCCAGCTGGGAGTTTAGATGGATAAGGATAATGTGGTACCCACGTTGGGGAAAAGATTACCTAAAGACACACAAAAACACAGTGTGCATTAGTGTGAAGCAGAAAGATCCCTTTGACTGTAACACAGGTGTTTATACACAAACTGAGGAAAGAAAAGCTGGAAATGTTAGTAAGGATTACAGTGTGCATAGATATGTGTTTTTAAATGGCAAAGATGTGGGCGGTTATCCTGTAAGAAATGGAAAGCTAATAAAAATTTGTGAGCAAAGGAGTGAAATAATAGATAGGAGAGATAGTAAAATTCATCTTTGTTCTTTGTCAAGTGGGGTTGAATCAGGGAAGGGAGAATAAGAAGAAAAAAGATTGTTGCAGAAGAAAAATTTATACATTTATCAACGTTATTTATTCTTACTGCAACAGGAGGTAATAAGGTTTTAGGGGAAAGATGATGAAGTTTGGAGCACGACTGGATAATATTATGTCCAATAATATTATTGGAGCCCCTTAACCCAGCCCAGATGAGGTTCAAACTGCCTCAAAGATTTCTACAAGGAATATATACAACAAAAAAAATTAGAAAAAGAAAGTAAAGGCTGCTTTTTATTGTTATCAAGCTTGTGTCCTGATCTGCAGGATAAAGAGCTTTGATAAGCTCGATTTGGAAAAAGGACCAAGCCAGAGGGAAAAGAAAAAAATTTGTCTTATTCCATAGCCCGTCCTCATATACTGGAAGGTATCACATGCTCACCAGCTACATGAGAAGTCCAAACAGATCTATGAGACAAAGAGAGATTGATTGATCGTGAGAGAGGGAGAATTCTTAGGACATTGCACCAGTTAGTCCTTCTGGGTTTAAAAAAAAGAAGAAACACCAGAGAAGGAGGTGGTGAGTAGTAGTAGAACTTGACCAACTTGACCAGGCAGGAATTGCAGTCTGGGTGGTGGGAGATTGTCAGAATTTGCCTTGTTGTTCCTATCAATATAATAGTAGAGGAGACAGAAGTTCCTGAACACCTCTCTTACCATTGTCAGTGGGTACAGGCCTTAGGCTGGATAAAATATATGACTAATAAAATAATATTCAACATACCTTGAGCAGTCGATGTGTGCTTGCGCAGTCTAATGGTAACTCATTCAATTGTTATTATTATCATTAATTATGTGGGAAAATTGAATAACATAACAGTTAAATAACTATCCACAGATTGCAGAGTTAGTGGAAGAGGTGGGATTCAAGGATAGGCCTTCTAGCCCCAGAACATGTACTTAACCATGGTATTTTCGGGGCGCCTGGGTGGCTCAGTCATTAAGCGTCTGCCTTCGGCCCAGGTCATGATCCCAGGGTCCTGGGATCGAGCCCCGCATCGGGCTGCCCCCTCAGTGGGAGCCTGCTTCTCCCTCTCCCACTGCCTGCTTGTGTTCCCTCTCTTGCTGTGTCTCTCTCTGTCAAATAAATAAATAAAATCTTTAAAAAAAAAAATAACCATGGTATTTTATTATATTACCAAGGAAGAACTGGGGGGAAAAAAAAACCCTCCTAAAACTCTAAACCACCTAAGAAATGCTGAGCAAAAGGCAAGCCTCCATCTTCAAATCACTACCAAAGAAATTAATTGTTCATGCATGCCCACATTCATGATGCTTATTTTGTGCCAGACAATAATCTTTAAACTGAAGATGCTAAAATGATTTAGACAAGGCAATTCCTTGTTTTCCAAGAGTTTGTATTCTAGAAGGAAGAAGTCCAAAAATAAATTATTTCAAAGAGTGTCAAGTACTATGAATAAAACAAGGATTTTATTCATTTACCCGAAAAGTATTTATTGATTACCTGCTATTTCTTGACACCCTGAGACAGTGGTAATACAACAGTAAACAAAGAACAACAGAATCTAGCCCTCAAGGAGCTTGAAGTCCTGCGTGAGAAAGTTCACAGTGAATAAGCGATAAACATTCTATCAGACCTCAGTAATAAAATGGCAAAAAATAAAATAGGGAGATTTTAGGAAAGATGGGAACGCAGTGACGGAGTGGATATTTTATTTTTTTAAAGATTTTATTTATGTATTCATAAGAGACAGAGAGAGGCAGAGGGAGAAGCAGGCTCCCCACTGAGCAAGGAGCCCGATGTGGGACTCAGTCCCAGGGCCCTGGGGTTCATGACCTGAGCCGAAGGCAGATGCCCAACCATCTGAGCCACCCAGGTGCCCGGGAGTTGATATTTTACACAGCATTTCCCATCAAGCCTCCACTAAAAACCTAACATTTGCCTGATAACCTTTAACATTTGAAATATTTTACAAATTTGTATGAGTGATGTTTTAGAGAGTACTAGAAACAGATCCTGTTTTAGGTTGGGTAGTGAGGGAAAACCTCTTCAGAAGATAATGTTTAAACTGAAATTGAAATGAAAAATCCTGGTAAGATCTGTGAGTAAAGGGTTTTTCCTAGATTGATAGAGAACTAGCAAAAATAGGCTAGGTTTTGGGACTTGAAAGATATTAAGAATCTAGAGCAAATCCAGAGTGGCTGGATTTTACTTAGGGAGGATGAATGTAGTTTTAGTTGAAGTCAGAGAGAGAGGCAAAGTTAGCTTATGTAGGATTTTCCATGATATTGTAAAAACTTCAATTTTATTTTTAGGACAATGAGAAGTCATTGAAAATTTTAAGCTGGGAAGTGACAATGTGTTCTGGTTTTGTTTTTAAAAACCACATTGCTCTAGAATGGGGATAAGATGATGGTGCTTAAGACTAAGACTGTAGTATTTAAGATTGTGGATTTGGAGAGCATTAGGATAGCTCAAGTTATATTTGGAGATACTGCTATTTATGGATTATAAATCAAGGAGGTTGTCACTAAAAGGAACATTTGGGGAGAACATGGAAAATAACATTTGATATATTGTATATGGGGCACTTGGGTGGCTCATTCGGTTAAGCCTCTGACTCCTGGTTTCAGCTCAGGTCATGATCTCAGGGTCATGGGATCACTCCCCACATCAGGCTCCATGCTCAGCACAGAGTCTGCTCGAGATTCTCTCTCCTTCTCCCTCTGCTCCCCCCCACTGCTCATGCTGCTCTCTCTCTCTCTCAAATAAATAAATAAATAAAATCTTAAAAAATATATTGTATTTGATCACTTTGAGATGACTATCAGACATAGAAATGGATGTGTCAACTGGGAAGTTGGCTATGGGAGTCAGGAGCCTCTAGAGAGGCTTGGCTGGTGAAATAAATCTGGAAGTTTGGGGCATATGGATAGAATTAAATCCATGGGATCTAATCAGATCGACTATAGAAAGGGTGGGTGTAGAAAAGGTTAATAGGTTAATGACCAAACTCTAAAGAAAAACTCACGAAAGGGAAGAAAGGAAGAGTATTCAAAGTGAAAGGAAGAATCTGAGCTGCATTTCTCCTCCTTATGTAGAAACAAGCAAGAAAATGTGAGGAGAGATGTCCTGAGAATATTTTACAACTTCCTACTCCTTAAAAAGTCTTTTCAGCTGCAATATCAATGCTCACAGTGATGGGTCGGCTTATGTCTCATGTGTCTGGGTATTCAAATGTGGCATTACTAGACTGAATATGTGAATGATGCCGTCAACAGTCTAGGTTATTTTTATCTGTTTGTTACTACCAATATTGGTTCTATCCTTAGTGTAGTAAACAGAAGATGGCTTATAAAACAATAGCTGTTGGATATCATTCTATCTATGATATCCGGATTCAGGAGTACTCAGCGAGAAGCAGCCCTTCTCTTGTGGTTTCCACTTAGGAGAGAAGAAACTTTGCCAGAAGTTACTCAGCCTATTTCACTGTGCAATTCATAAGCCATAGTTAATAACATAGACATGTTTGAAGTAATCCCTGGCAATAGGTAAGGTAATATATTGAGAGCAAAGCCAAGTCCTATTGGAGTTGGGACTGCAGGCAGCCACCTTGAACACATCCCTCTGCGGTGTTGGGGAGGGTTCCTAAGCAACACCAGAGTTCTGACAGGAAATCCGAATGCGAACGCATGAAGGGGTGCTCAGTAGGTAACCTGTAGCATTCAGTGCAGGTCATCTGTCCACTGATATTTGAAGGACACAGAAAAAAAACAAAAAAACAAAAAAAAACCAACGTGTTGATGAAAGAAGAGCCCGGAGGATATTTTTTAGAGAGTTTTAATTTGTTAGCATGTCATTAGTGCTCCCAGACCAAAAAGCATACACAACAGGTGTGGTCTTCTAGTTCATCTAGCTGCATGAGATGAGCATAATACAAGGACAGTAGACATTAATATGATTCACTCTACTCTCCCTTCTTTGATGTTTGTTGAAGCTCATTGGGCCATCTTCTGATTGTGATGTGACTTTTCGTTTGAATATATCTATGGAAAGAGAACATTCTTTCCAAAACAGCAGTGTTTGTATCCCTTATAATACCTTCTGCCTTACACCTATATTTACATTTTGAGTTTGATTACGTGTATTAATGCTCATACGTTGATCATATTTGTGTATTTTGGCAAAAGGTCTCTGGCACCCTTCACGGGACCAGCTCACAGGCACTGAACCATGTGCTTCATCCATAGGACCCTATTTAGTATCCCACAAGTCTTCCCCAGGCACCCCTCTCCTCCTGTTTGAGGTTTTTTGTTTTGTTTTGTTTTTGCTTTTTTTTTTTTTAATTAATGCTACAATTCACATGTACTTTAGAGATTTTGTATGGCAAAGCCTTTTCGATATTTTAATACATCAGTAAATCTTAGATAGGACCCATGGGGAACCCTTTCACACTAAGTTCTACTTTCTAGTGAATTGTATTAACACAGATTTATTGGTATCATTTCTAAATATTTTTTCTAAACTGAACCCTCTGTGACAAAGATAACCACAACTCTAAACATATATCTGCATTTATTAAATCACTAATGAGTTTTAGGATCTAGAAGATAAATACAAGGGGGCGATTTTAGAACACTTTGTGTTAAAGAAAAAAAATGAAACAAAACACCAGATATATAAGTAGGTCTGAATCGTCTCCTTTTATTGCTCTTTTAGCTTTTGATGCACACGAGAAGAAATATGTAAGTGCTCACAGCCTTTTATTTCTTTCTTGTTCACATCAGTGCTGTAGAGGCAACACACTGAATTATTTTTCAGATCAGTCCGCAGCATACACAGCTTACTTTCTGTCTTAATAAAAAATGCATATCAAACACCAAGAAATACAGGCGTCACAGCTACTACCTGGCAGTCTTAGGTCATTATTTCTTTTTTCTCATACTGTTTATATCCGTACTTTTTATATGGAAATAGATAAAACCCCTCTTCCTTCTCCCACCATAAAGCGTGTATACAAGATTGTTTTTAAAATTGTCTAATCCTCTCTCTATCTCTTTCACACACACACACACACACACACACACACACACACACACACACAGTATACATCTATACATCTAGGGATTGCATGCAACTAGATGTAATGCTTTCCAGTAACATACTTTGTAGGTGAGCATGGCGATGATTAAAACTTGTGTGATAGACATGCTTAGGCAGATTCATCCTTTTAGTCATCCATGAAAAAGGCATGCTTGTGATTTTTCATATGAATATCACAAAGTTATTTTCAGGCTCTAGGGAGTTACCATGGATGAAAGAGTCTAGAATTATGTAAGTCAGTAAAGCTCTGTTTTCCTGGTAAAATGCCTTCCTTTATGTGCCCATTGAAAACGTGTGACCTATGTGATAGTTTCCAAAATTGAAAGTGAGTTTGATTGTGTTAGTCTGCTCCATTGCCATAACAAAAGCCACAGACTATATGGCCTAAATAACAGAAATTCATTTTCTTACGGTTCTGGAGGCTGGAAGTTCAAGATCAAGTTGCCATCTGGATTAATTTCTGCTGAGGTCTCTCTTCCTGGCTTGTAAATGGTTGCTTCTCTCTTTATCCTTACCTGACCTCTTCCTCCTTGTATAGGGACGGACATCAGTCCTATTGGATTAGAGCCTCACCCTTATGACCTAATTATCTCCTTAAAGACCTCATCTCCAATTACATTCACATTGGGGATTAGTGCTTCAATGGGTGAATTTGGGCAGAGGGGGCATAAGTCAGTCTTTAATACCAGTGTTTTGCCAAAACAATTGGGACTTTCTTAAAAGTGAGTAGTTGACTAGGTGACAATAGGTGTGCTCCTCAGGATATGTTTCCTCTTATATAAAGCAGGGTCTCGCTCTGAACTTAAAATGTAATATCTCTGCATCAAAGCCCTTTGCACTGTCACCTGAAATCAACTCTTCTCTATAATTTAATATAATTTGCTTTAACTGTTCCATCTGAAAAAACATAGTAAGACTACAGTAGCCTGACATGTCATCAAATGACAGTTTTTATAATTGTAGCCTAAAAATATCCCCTATCTGAGCTACCACGTGGATCTAACTCTGGGCCCAGAATCAGTAGTCCAGGTCTAATGGAATGTGGCTTTTAAGTCACTTCAATCTATTTTATAAGATGGGAATTATTTTTAAGGTTTTCTTTGAAAGTTAAGTAATTGATTTGTGTGCCAGGGATCTGATGTAGACTTCCTGCTAGTTTCTTTCAATAGCAATGGAATTCCTGGCATTTCAACCTTGCAGTATTATGGAGAATATGACATAAAACACTGCATGCATACCTGTTTTAAAAACACTAAAATGAGATGCTGATACTGTTGTAATGTGAAGTAAAAGATTTATTGGGGTGACAGAAAGGACAAGAGGAGAAATCATTCTAGCTGATAGAAGGCTACAGCTTAAAAAGAAGCTTACTTTCTTTTAAGAAACGTAGGGAATCATGGAACACTACATCAAAAACTAATGATGTAATGTATGGTGATTAACATAACATAATAAAAAAAAGAAACATATGGTTATAAAGTTACCTATGGTTATGTGAATAGAAAATATGTACTGATCTACACTCTGATGAATGTAAAAATAAAAATGAGTATGTTAAAAAACATTAGCCTATGAAAAGGACTGAATATAAATAATATGCATCGACACAAAATAAATGCTAATGGATACTTGACAGAACTTGATATGTATTCCTGACAAGAATAGAGAATTTCTGTTCTCTCAGTAAAATCAGTAGGCTCTTTTATTTTGATGCATGAGGAAATAATGGTGAAATTAAGGGGAAAATATGTTTTTAAAGGACTAACACTGAAATCAATTTTTTTTGGTGGGGTTTAGAGAGTAGTAGTATTTACAGATAAATTTATGTAATTTAAAAGCCAACTGAAAGAACCGGTATTTACTGAGTAAGTTTGTTGGATTATTAATATTCATAATATTATGGTGAATTAAAATAGTGAATGGACAAGTTTAATTCCTAAAGTCATCCTTGAGAAAATAGGGAGAAATAAAGCTTTACTAAGATATGTATATAGCATATAGGAAAAAAAAATCTTCCTGAAGATTAATGAAGAAAAGTTGAATATATGGATAGTAAGTTTTAAGATGCCACTAAAAAATATTATCCAAATTCCAAGTATTGTGGATTTAATCTCTAAAATCCAAGTGATTTCAGTTAAGTGTCAACAAAAATTGTTAGTTTATTAAAGAGAATAAACAAACAAAAGATTGTCAAGAAGATATAAAACTTAGAATAGCAAAGATTTAATTCTGTATTATAAGTAATTTAAAAATACATTATAATATTCTTGGTGTGCCTAGGTGGTTCAGTCTTAAGCGGCTGCCTTCAGCTCAGGTCATGATCTCAGGGTCCTGGGATTGAGCCCCACATCGGGCTCCATGCTCAGGAGGAAGCCTGCTTCTCCCTCTCCCTCTGCCTGCCCTCTGCCTACTTGTGCTCTCTCTCTATCTCTTTGTCAAATAAATAAATAAAATCTTTAAAAAAATACATTATAATATTCTATAGTAATGAATGATATTAATAATGGGGAATTGAGTTAGGGGCATAAGAGCTATAGGAAACTATATTGGTTTTGTAGATATAAAAACCATTCCCTAAGAGGTTTATTTGAAAATGTGTTATAATTCATCAATAATCTAAATGAACAAGTACCAAAATAGAAATACTGTTGTGGAAAAAAAAATTATAAGAAACAAGTTTCAGAATACAGAAGAAATGATTACCTAGTAAGTGTATCATCTAAACAACTAGGGGAACAACAAAGTATTCAGTAATTTTGTTAAGCAATTATTTGGAATTGGAGAAATATTCTCACTCAACATATCAAAATTAACTTTAAAATAATTTTAAAATCCTAGTATAGGAATGAGGTCATATCAATAGCATGATCAAAGTAGGTAATATTTTATTAGGTTTTAGGATGTAGAAGGATTTTCTAAGGAGAAATTAATGGATGAAAGTTGTAAAGAAAATACAGTCATTATCAGAAGCAGTTTGTCATTTTATGTCCAAGCTTTAACAGTCTTTCTTCTAATTTATCTGGTAATTCTAATATTGCAATTGATCCTTAGGTAAAAATATCCAGCATATAGTTATTTTATATAGAAATAACTAAGCATTTTAAAATGGTGACATAGATAAGTAAGTCATGAAACAGTAGGCTATTATGCAACCATCAAATAGGTAGTCTAAAAAATGTATTTCATAATGAAGCAAATGCATAAAATTTGTTTATGTATACATAATATATATACTATATAACTTCATTAAACACATTTTGTTTGACAAATTATACAACAAAAGTTTGTGGTTTGGGGTGCCTGGGTGGCTCAGTTGGCTAAGTGTGAGACTCGATTTTGGCTCAGGTCATGATTTGAGGATCGTGAGCTCAAACCCCATGTTGGGCTCTGTGCTGGACATGGAGCCTGCTTGGGATTCTCTCTCTCCCTCTCCCTCTGCCTCCTCCCCACCACTCCCGTGCTCATGCCCTCTCTCTCTCTCTCTTTCTCTAAAAAAAAAAAAAAATGGTAGGGTATCCTATTAAGTAAAACTGTTGTTTTATTTTATATATATAGCATATGTGTGTATATAGAACATTTTTGAATGAAACTTCATATTGGGCTTATGAATGATTTATGAATAATGTTCATTTATTCTTTTTGCTCAAATTTTCTAAAATATTTGTAATTTTTAAAAGAAGACAACACAAAATAAGGTGTTCACTTGAAAGAGATAATATAAAACCTCAATCTAAGTCCACTCCTCCTTTCCTTCTTTTTATTATTTCCATGGCCATTGTATTGTGGCTGGGTGACTGACATCCCCTGCTACTCTACCACATACACACACGCACACACACACACACACACACACACGGGCACCGTGCAATCATGCTTTTTCATCCAGTGCTCTCTACCTCGCACTTACTACTACACATGCCTTGTGAAAGGTTCTATATAAGAATTTGAAGAATAAATGAATAAAGACAAAATTACATTGTGTGTGTCAATTAAATGAAATCAAGCTAGGATGTTTTTAAAAGGTAGAACACACTTTGATAAGAAATCAAAACGTGGAGTAAGTCCAAAGAGCAGAGAAGTATTTAGTGTTTCATGTAAATTCAAATCTCAAACTCACTTTAATATACTATCTGCAGGGCGCCTGGGTGGCTCAGTTGGTTAAGTGACTGCCTTCAGCTCAGGTCATGATCCTGGAGTCCCGGGATCGAGTCCCACATCGGGCTCCCTGCTCAGCAGGGGGTCTGCTTACCCCTCTGCCCTCTTCCCTCTCGTGCTCTCTGTCTCTCATTCTCTCTCCCTCAAATAAATAAATAAAATCTTAAAAAATATATACTATCTGCAGTTGAGTATCTGTTATTAATCTTTGAGAATCAGTAGAAGAACATTAGAAATGGCAGAAAACATTCTGGACAGAAGGCAATAACTTATCCTAGGAGAAAATGGTAAGTTTAACCCTAGTTTGTATTAAAATTTTACAAATTCAATACTGAAACACATTGTGAAACAGCAGGAAACACATGAAGCAATTGTTAGAATCACACAAGAGTTTTCTAATAAATCCATTTATTTTTCCATAATGTTATTAAACCACTACTTCCAAAGAACACTCCCATCATGGTGGAGCATGTATGATCACTGATACCTTTTTTGTTGCCCTCTCACATTTTGGGTTCATGGAAATCATCAACTAATTGTGTTTGAAATCCTTCAAGATGAGCATACAGACACTGTTTTTGTTTTTGTTTTTTTTTCTTTCTTTCCTATTTTTTTGAGCTGGCAAATAAAATATTTGCCATCTTTGATGTTTATTTAATTTTTTTTCAAACTCCTTTAATATTGTACACCTGAAATTCCCCTGAATTGGGTTGAGGAGGTTAAATTAAACAGAAGTCTCACCTCCAAGAGCCTCAGGATCTATTCAGGAGCCAAGGAAACAATGAGCTGAAATGCCATTCAAAGAATATGTTGTTATGATAGACAAAGTGAAAAGAGAGAGAAAACATTTATTTATTTTTTCCTTTCTTTGTTCTTTCCCTTCTTCCTTCTTTATCATTTGTCTTTTTTTCCCCTTAATCCCCATGATCTCAAATGGCTTCTGCCTGGGGCATTCTCAGGTTTGAATTCTTTGAGCAGAGATTTGTTAGGTGTTGTTATACTCTGTGTAATGGAAATCATTATATTCAAAGTTTGAAATGTTTTTGTTCTATAATCAAAACAAACCTTTCAATTAGGTATTATGCTCTGGTTTTCAGCAGGAGTAATCCAGGATTCAAATAAGTTACATTCGAAGTTGTTTTGAAATAAATTTTGTTACCTCTTGTGCATATCGCAGGTACTAATGTCTGAACCCAGAGTCGAGGATTTCCACCATCAATTCACAGTTGCTGTGAAGAGCTACGCTATTATACTTGGGGAAGGACTTCTCACCATGTCCTGGTGAAAAGATAGTGAACTGTGAACTAGACTATATTACTATTCGCTAACATAGAATGTAGTGGGTTTAATAGGAACTAAAGAACACAGATCCGTGTAAAAAATGAGCAACGTGGAATGAAGCATTTTTTTTGTCCTAGTCAAAAAATGATAGTCAAAAAATGTCCTAGTCAAAAAATACAGTTTTTTTGTGTTTCCATTTAAAATGTTCTATGTTCAGCTATACACATGTAATTTTAAAACATTTCCTGACCTTACTGAATTTTCTACAATTTATACATGTGCTATTGCTAAGAAAAACAACAAATAAACAAAAACCTAAGTCAGACCTAAGAGATTTTATTTTAGTAAAATACCATGTCTAGCTAAAAGGAGATGAACCTCACTGCATGGCTCAGTGTATCAGTGGTATTGAGTTTAGGTCTGGGCCTCACAGCTGGAAAGACATTAACCGCCTTGTCCAGCGCAGAACCAGAATGATGTTGCATGACCTGGAAACTGTCTCTAAGAAATGGTGGGAAGACTGAAACTATAACAGGAAAGGAGAGTGTACTGGGGAAAGTGTGCACGGTGAGAAGAATCAAATCCTAAATATTGACAATGACTAAAATATACCAGCCAATGATCTTTAAGAACCTTATAATGGCTTGAGAGGTAAATATCAAGCTCAGAGGGATCAAGTAACTTACCTGAGTGGCACCAAAGAAAGGTTAATTCATCTTAGAAAAAAGGTTTCGCAGATTGTATATCTTTGGACTCAGTCCATTTTGATGTGGTTTGAAGTGGTGGGTTTGGAGCAGACAGCCAAGAAAGAATTCTTCAGATGTCTTTGGTATGAGAAGGTGGTTTTATAAAGCACAGAGACAGGACCTGGTGGGCAGAAAGAACTTCACTAGGGTCATGAGGGGTGGTCCATCATATACTTTCAAGTTGGAAGGGGTTAGGGATAGCACAAGCCTCCAAGGTATTTTGGGAACAAGGTTTCCAGGACCTCGAGGGGGCTAGCTGTTGTTGGGAAAAGGTCATTAACTGCTGTTTGCTAAACTCTCAGTCATGAGACCCTCCAGATGTGTATCAGTGGGCCATATGCTTGGAGGATGATTCCTAACATGTATCTTGGGTGTGGGGGTGGAGATAAAGGAGGTTTCCAAAGGGATTTTTATATGTTTAAAGTAGACTCTTAGGGGCGCCTTGGTGCCTCAGTCATTAAGCATCTGCCTTCGGCTGAGGTCATGATCCCAGAGTCCTGGGATCGAGTCCCACATCGGGCTCCCTGCTCAGCAGGAAGCCTCCTTCTCCCTCTCCCACTCCCCCTGCTTGTGTTCCTGCTCTCGCTATCTCTCTCTCTGTCAAATAAATAAATAAAAATCTTAAAAAAAAATAAAAAATAAAGTAGACTCCTAGGATCCTGGGATGGTTGGGCTGAGATTGTCTTTTGCCCTTAGCAAAGTGTGGACATTGAGGCAGCTGAGTTCCCAGGGGAAGGTCACTCTGCCCGTTTCAAGGACCTTATCAATGGGCTGTAAGTAGTAAGGAAATTTAATTTTTTCTTTTGCTTTTGTTTCCCACATCACATTTCTCTTTCCTCCATACCATTCTGCTTCCTATGATACATTCTTCTTCTCTCCCTGAGTTTATATCTAAACGGGGTGTCTCTCAATCAGATGGGGGCCCCCAAGTGTGGGGCGATGATCCGGTAGAGGCTGGTAGCACAGGCAGTGAAAGAATTCACCTGAGACCAAACAAAGGAGACAGAAGTTTATTGAACACAGGACAAGGGAGCCATGGTCAGGACCATAGAGGAGAGACTGTCACAAGGTAGTGGGTGAGAGCTGTTTTTAAAGGGGGAAGGTAGGAAGGTATGGCAACTTATGGAATTCTCCCTTTTTTGGTAACTTTGCCTAGTTGCTAACCTATGGATATTTTGAGGTGGGTCTCCTGATGGGCCCATCTGTATTCCATTGCTCAAGCCTGTTTGCCCAAAAGTGGCCTCTACTCTCTCTCTCTCTCTCTATATATATATATAATATGATACAGATGAGGTGAAATAATTTGCTCTAACTATATACATATATCATACACATTGTAGTATAAACTAGTAGTAGTATAAAATAGACTATATTATACACATTATCTATACTGTTGTTTCTGTTTGGAGAACTCTGATACAGATATAGATGAGATCTATCTATATCTAGAGAGAGAGAGAGGGAGAAATTACAAGGAACTGAGTCATGTGATTATGGAGGCTTGGAAGTCCCATGATCTGCACCTGTAGACTGGAGACCCATGAAAGCTGGTGACATACTTTCAGTCTGAGTCTGAAGGCCTGAGGACCAGGAGTGCCAATAGTGTATGTGATGTTCTGAGGGCAAGAGGAGACTAATGTCCCAGATCAAGCCATTAGAGAGAGAATATTCTCTTCCTCTGCCCTTTTGTTTTCTTCGGGCCTTCAATGGATTGGATGGCGCTCATGAATTGGAGAGCCAATCTGCTTCACTGCTTTACTTAGTTTATTGATTAAAATGCTAATCTATTCTGGAAACACTCTTACAGATATGCTCAAAAATAATATTTCACCAGATATCTGACTATCCCATGGCCAAGTCAAGATGACATATAAATTAACCATCACATTATAGAATTTAATGAAATGCATTTTATTTATACTTACTTGTACCCATGAATTTGCTCATAGTCTATGTGATATTGAAGAATCAAATCCATGTTGTATTTCTACTTTGATGCTAATTCCCAAACACCATTACTTCCAACTCAGGTACTAATATATGGACAGTTTTTTAAATTAAATAGTATTTGAATAGAACTGAATATTTGCAGACTAAGTAGGATTTTTGGCATGTACCTGTCCAGTTTGAATCTCATGTATTATTCTAATTAATTCAATCTTGTTTTGAGTACAGAATTCTTGCAGTTTATGCAATAATCCCTCTGGAGCCAAACATAGAATTCTTAGTTATGTATTTCCACTTAATGTGGGAAAGTATCTTCCAATTTTAATACATTTTATTTTTTGTCTGTAACTACTTCATTGTAATGTTAGAAAAGGATCTCAAAGATATACTCTGGATATTGTGTACCTATTCCATATGTGACATCTTTGTAAGGGTTCTAAGAACAAGTATTTTCTTGGTACATTAATTATAATGTGACATGCATATATTCTCAGTAACCTGAGGACCACAGGTACTTATGATGGTCATATGGAAACTGCTTAAACATTTTCCATCACACAGTTCTTTATCCAAATATTCTCATTCCACCTTATGTGCCCATTCCAGAATCTCTGTAATTTCAAATGTTTGAAACCAGGACATTTTGCAAGTTCTCTCAGGATATTGTTGAATATTCTGAAGGGAAGATACATATTGTGATATATACTAGCATACTAGAGATCGTCCACAGTGTTAATGTAATTATGTATAGAGTTGTTGATTTTACTTGTATCTGGACCACCCTTCCTTTCTTTTTTAAAACATTTATTTTAGTTTAGGCTGTGAATATTTTTCACAGCTCTAGTTACAAAGCAGACTTTATTATTGCACTTTGAAATCAATCATTTAACACCTGCTCCAAAAGTAAATAAATCTTAATTGGCAGTTTTGTTATCATTCAAAACACCCTCTTCCTAATTAATTCAGGGTGAAATTCACAGTCATCATCCAATTCTAACCCAAGTGCCAAGAGCCTTAAAAATATGAGATTTTAGTAATTAATAGCATGGAGCATTATGCCTCCATTGATTGTGTTTGTGTGTATGGTTTTATATAAAGTTGTACAACATCCTATCATTTTTGGCACTCTTTTTTCATCCAATGCAACAAGAAAATATTTCTTCCATTTGCTTTTCTTGAGAAATTCCCTTTCAGTAGGATAATTAGACACTCTTCTGGTTTTCAATGATGAGAAAAACATGCAGGTTGGCAGATGGTATTATTGGTTATTGAGAAAAGAATATAATAGAAATGCTCCATTACTGCAGGATCCACTATTAGGTGGCCAGTGGATCCAAAAATCTGCACAAGATGAATTCAAAATTGGGGGGAATTCTTCTTTTTTTTTTTTCTTAACATGTATTGCATTATTTGTTTCAGAGGTACAGATCTGTGATTCGATAGTCTTACACAATTCACAGTGCTCACCATAGAACATACCCTCCCCAGTGTCTATCACCCAGTGACCCATCCCTCCCACCACTCCCCCATTCCAGCAACCCTCAGTTTGTTTCCTGAGATTAAGAATTCCTCATATCACATCTAAAACTAATGATGTAATGTATGGGGATTAACATAACAATAAAAAAGAATTCCTCATATCAGTGAGATCATATGATACATGTCTTTCTCTGATTGACTTATTTCACTCAGCATAACACCCTCCAGTTCCATCCACATCATTGCAAATGGCAAGATCTCATTCCTTTTGATGGCTGCATAATATTCCATTGAGTGTGTGTGTGTGTGTGTGTGTGTGTGTGTGTGTGTGTGTGTATATATATACCACATCTTCTTTATCCATGCATCTGTCAATGGACATTGACATTGGACATTGCTGCTATAAACACTGGGGTGCACATACCCCTTCGGATCCCTACTTTTGTATCTTTGGGGTAAATACCCAGTAGTGCAATTGCTGGATCGTATGGTAGCTCTATTTTCAACTTTTTGGGCAACCTCCATACTGTTTTCCAGAGTGGCTGCACCAGCTTGCATTCCCACCAACAGTGTAGGAGGGTTCCCCTTTCTCCGCATCCCCGCCAACATCTGTGGTTTCCTGACTTGTTAATTTTAGCCATTCTGATGGTGTGAGGTGGTATCTCATTGAGGTTTTGATTTGGATTTCCCTGATGCCGAGCGATGTTGAGCACTTTTTCATGTGTCTGTTGGCCATTTGGATGTCTTCTTTAGAAAATGTCTGTTCGTGTCTT
>NC_138375.1:16345203-16424068 GCF_054177405.1 Leptonychotes weddellii | reverse complement strand
TGTTGAGTTTGATAAGTTCTTTATAGATTTTGGATACTAGCCCTTTATCTGATATGTCATTTGCAAATATCTTCTCCCATTCTGTTGGTTGTCTTTTCGTTTTGTTGACTGTTTCTTTTGCTGTGCAGAAGCTTTTTATCTTAATGAAGTCCCAATAGTTCATTTTTGCCCTTGCTTCCCTTGCCTTTGGCAATGTTTCTAGGAAGAAGTTGCTGTGGCAGGAGGGGAAGAATGAAGGGGGGGAAATCGGAGGGGGAGACGAACCATGAGAGAAAATGGACTCTGAAAAACAAACTGAGGGTTCTAGAGGGGAGGGGGGTGGGAGGATGGGTTAGCCTGGTGATGGGTATTAAAGAGGGCACGTTCTGCATGGAGCACTGGGTGTTATGCACAAACAATGAATCATGGAACACTACATCAAAAACTAATGATGTAATGTATGGTGATTAACATAATAAAAAATTAAAAAAAACAAAGTGGGGGGGAAAAAAGAGTTTCTAGTCCAAATAGTTTACTATTATTTTTATTTGAACGCTGTGAGAATAATTTGAATATGCATGTAATTCTGTAATTAGTTTACATTATTTTATATCATTATAGCCATAGAATTTATTAGGATATTTTGTTTATCTAGGGCTTTACATCTTAATAGCATTTCCACATACCCTACCACACTTAACTCTCATGAAATTCCTTAGAACTTTGGCACTCCCATGCAACAAAATGGGCAAGTGTATGCAACAAAATGGGCAAGTGTATGCAACAAAATGGGCAAGTGTATGTAGGAGAGAACAATTCAGTCAAGGCCACATAGCTGTAAACTTGCAAAGGCTACCCGAACCTTTGATTGAGTCACCTGTAACTTCTGATTAAACAGCTGCATATTTGGGGCACCTGGTGGCTCAGTCCTTAAGCATCTGCTTTCGAGCCCCACATCGGAATCCCTGCTCTGTGGGAAGCCTGCTTCTCCCTCTCCCACTCCCCGCTGCTTGTGTTCCCTCTCTCGCTGTGTCTCTCTCTGTCAAATAAATGGATGGAATCTTTAAAAAACAAAAACAAAAAACAGCTGCATATCAGGGGTTCCCAGGACTGCCTCCTCAAGTTTGATAATTTGCTAGACTATCCCACAGAATACAGGAAAGTGCTTTACTTACTGTTACCAGTTTATTGAAAAGGATACAACTCAGCAACAAGGCAGTGGAAAAGATACATGGGGCAGGCTGTGGTGGGATGCTTCCACACACTCACCAGCACCTCTGGGTGGTGGCCAGCCCAGAAACTCTATGCATCTAGTTGTTTAGGGAACTTTGTGAGATTTCATTACATAAGCATGTTGATTAAATCGTTGACCATTGGTGACTGACTCAATCTCTAGCCTTTGCCTTCTCCCCAGAGGTTAGGAGGGTAGGGCTGAAAGTTGTAAACTTCAGACTTTTCTGCTGACTAGTCCTCATCCTGAATTGATTATGGTTCCACCAAGAGTTGCCTCACTAAAACAAATCACCCTGATCACTGAGGAAATTCCAAGGGTTTTAGGAATTCTGTACGAGGAACCAGGACAAAGACCGAGTATCTTTTTCATTATACTACACTGTGGGACACTGGTCATTTAGGAGCCTTCAATACACAAATGAATGATGTTAATAAATGTGAGGGTATGGTATCTGCAGTCACATGAAAGAAACATAGCTCCATTAAAGGATCATTTTTTGTTGTTGTTGTTATAAGTCTGTATTTTTAAGTATGAATGACCTCATCAGATATTTCTTAAGTGGTATCTGAGAGTCACAGGGAGACTAATTAATTAATTAATTTAGCAGGAGGCAGATAAGAAAAAACACATTTTAAGAACAAAATTCTTTCCATAACTTCAGGTGACATACTGAGGAGAAAATTCAGAGGACAGAAATAGGTAAAGATACCCTCTGGAGACTTATTAAGAGGTCAAATGCAAGTACTATATGTTAAACATGATACTAGAAATTTTATATGTATTACTGAATTCAATCCTGAAAATTACTCAGGCACTTTTATCCATCACCCCCAACCTGCTAATGAAGACACTGAGGCTTAGAAGAAGCAAGTGTCTTGTTCTTAATTAACATGACTCTTCAACAAATGGTTGTGGGGTAACTGGATATTTATATGCAATATGTAAAATAGGACCCTTCCTCAAAACTCTCAAAAAATTAACTCAAAATGGATCATGGACCAAAATGGAAGAGCTGAACAATTTGAAACTCTTAAAAGAAAACATAGGAGTAAATTTTCATGAACTTGAGTTAAGCAAAGGCTTCGTAGCCATGATACAAAAAGAAAAAAAAAAGGCAGAAGAAAAAAATAGATAAATTGTATTTCATAAGAATTAAAAATATTTGTGCATCAAAGGACACTAACAAGAGATGAAAAGACAACTCCCAGTATCAGAAAAATATTTTCAAATTGAACATATGAGAAGTATATGCATAATATAAAAAGAATTCTTACAACTCAATAATAAAAAAGACAACCCTCTTTAAAAATAGATAAATGATCCAAAGATATTAAAATTCCCAATAAGCACACAAAAAATGTTCAATGTCATTGGGTGTCAAAGAAATTCAAATCAAAACCATAAGCAGAAAACCCTTCTCACCCACTAGGATGACTATCAGCAAAAAAGAAGACAATAACAAGTGTTGTGAGGATTTGGAAAAATTGTAATTCTTGCGCATTGCTGATGGGAATGCAAATTAATACGCTGCTTTGGAAACAGTTACATAGTTCCTCAGATGTTAAATATAGTGTTCCCTAATGACCCAGCAATTCTACTCTTATGTATATACCTAAGAGAAATAAAAATATGTACACAGAAACTAGTTCATAATTGTTCATAACAGCATTATTGCTAATAGTCAAAAAGCAGAAACAATCCAAATTCACACAGACTGATGAATGGATCAAAAAATGTGTTATATCCACACAGTGGAATATTATTTGACATTAAAAAAAGAAGAACTGAGGCATGCTACATAAAGGATGAAACTTGACATATGCTAAATGAAATAAACCAGTCAATCACGAAAGACCACTAATTATTGTATAACTTGATTTCTATGAAATTTCTAGAAGAGGCAAATTTATAGAAACAGAAAATAAATTAATAGTTTCTTAGTAACTAGGGGTGGAGCATAAGAATAGGAATGACTACTAATGAGGACGGGGTTTCATTTGGGTAATGAGAATGTTCTACAATTGTGGTGATGGCTTCACAACTTTATGAATATATTAAAGCCATAGAATTTTATATTTTAAATGGGCGAATTGTATGTTTTATAAACTATACTTAATAAAGTTTAATAAAGCCATTATAAAAATTATAGGATATGAAGCTAAGTTTTCACTTCAAATAACCAGATAAAATATGTGTGTAGAGGGACCACCAAATACCTATGCTTATCATTAAAAGTAGAAATAGTCCCCTTGGCAAAATTAATTTTGCATTTGACTTTTTGAGCCTATCAGAGAAAAAAACTCATGCCTTATGTCTATTCACTGAGAAACACTGGCATTGATTTGATTGAAGGTTAAGGTGTAGTTTGGTATTGACTGTGATTGAAGGTTAAAAGCCATTGACTCAAGGTATGTGTGTATTTAGGCACATGCATATGTGTGAGCTGCATTGTTTATGTAGAAGTCTAAACTGAATGAAAGCTCAGACATAATTCTTAAAAGACTAATACCAATTATTGTAGCCTTTCTATACACAGCCCTCTAGTTAGAGGGCAGGGGGAAAGTTTTCCTATTATAAATGCATTGATAAAATTTTTTGAGATATTTAGTAAGTCCAGATTTCTGTTTGTTTTTGATTCTTCCAGATTTTTGAAACCCAATAATAAGTCGCAGCCCATGTTTCCCATGTTACCTGGAATTATATTGTTTAGCTAAGTAAAAGTAAAGTAAAGTTAGTTTTCACTTCGACTTCATGATCACTTTGATGGCCATGCTCGTATTAATGAGTGTATGTCTAGACCATCAGCTTTTAACACACAAATATTTCTTCTTTCCTTTACTATGTTACTTAGGCATAGTGCTTAATCATGAGTTTTGCTGGTCAGAAACCAGGGACCTCAGACACACAATGTACTATCAGAATATTTGTAGCTGTTTCTTGCTTTCTGTTTGGGAATCATTGGAACAGTGGGACTGTTAGTAAATTACATGTTGCAGGATGTACATTGACATCCACAGCACTGTCGTCAAGTGCAGTCCTGTCACTGCCTTTTATTGACATCGACCTCATGTTAATGAAGAAGGATCCAGTTGAGTGACTAGAGAGTACCGATTCTGTACCTTATTCATGGAGGTCTTAGGGCAAAGGGATCTCAAGGTCACTTCCTGTGGCTAGATGCTCTGCACTGTTTCAGGTAAAGACGGGATCCCTAGAGCTTGGGTAGCATGCTGAATGTTGGAACTCTCTGTGCTTGTAGGGTATTATCCTAAATGAAACCTTTTCCCCTACTTTAAATCTGTCTTGCACAAGTTTCATTGCAAGTTGTTTGTCCAATTTCTTCTTGAGCAGGGAAGGTGATAGAAGCTAAAGAAGGGGGGAAAGATGTTGATTTATTTTAGGCACTTAGCTCAATTTGCTTTTACTTGTTTGGGAAATTGCTTTTTCAATGCAGAAAAATGTGTTGCAGTGAAGTAATTCCATGGGTTTGATGACACTGCAGTGTGTTTCTTCCCTGTATCTGTTACAAGAGTAAATGAAATGCACGGACAGCAGGATTACCATTATTTACTTCCTTTTATTGACTCTCTCTTTCTTACCTTCTAGATTACATGTGTGTTAACTGAAGTTACGGTTCACACTTATTTAACAGTATTGACTGAAATAACCCTGCATCTCCTCCAGTGAGGACTGATTTAGCCACAAATCACTGTTCCAGCTCTAAAATCATTAATCAGCCTTAGGCAAGATCCATTATGTGGGATTTCAGCATAGAAGAAATATTAACAGCTCCCTGGAAGAAACGTTACCTTCACATTGGCTGTGACTCCCTGCTGGAGCAGCAAATTACCCTCAAGTAATAATTATAATACATTAGTAGAGGTTTAATTTCCAATAAGTGCTGTCTGTTTAAGAAATGGCAATCTCACCATGGCTCAGAGAACAATAGATCATGTTATCAGCAAGAATAAACCTACATGGAATTAAATGAAAGATAATAAAAAATTCATTACAGTTTGAAAACTGTAGAAAAAGAGAAGCCAATGTGAGTTTCTCTATTGCATTTTTATAGAAAAACTTCATGTTTCTAGATCATCTCACTGGGTGATGCTAGGTATGGCTGTGAATTTTTCTTCTTTAGGTGACAGCAGAATTGTTAATTTACTAGTTAACATCTAGTATGACACGGTAGCAATAGCTTTTTTCTGAGGGACAGAAGCTATTGAAAAGACTAATAGAACTCTAGAGAAAATTCACTCTTGCACTAACTATGCACAGTGACCCACTTTTGGGATCCAAATTAATATTTCAGGAAATTTTTTCAAAAGTATAGAAAAATTAGAATTTTGTAGGAGAAATTCTCATTGAGAGAATTTACTTTAAACAGGCAGTAGAATATTTCTATGAAGTTAGACCTGTAATGGTTTAGAAATATAACTGGTTCCTATGAGGTTTTATAATCATCTGTGTTCCAGGAAGGCTGCAGATCTCCATTTAAAATTTTGAGTAGGGACACCTGGGTGGCTCAGTTGGTTAAAGCATCTGCCTTTGGCTCAGGTCATGATCTCAGGGTCCTGGGATCCAGTCCTGCATTGGGCTCCCTGCTCAGCAGGGAGCCTGCTTCTCCCTCTCCCTCTGCTGCTCCCCCTGCTTGTGTGCTCTCTCTATCTCTATCTCTGGCAAATAAATAAAATCTTAATAAAATAAAATAAAATAAAAGTTTGAATAGAACCTCTGTTGGGTACAGGGTACCAAATTAGGGATTTTTCTAGTGTATGTTGCATTCCACCTTTTAGTGTAAATTGTAAAACAAGCTACATATATTAATGAGACTTGCTTAACTTTAAGTGCAATGAATTTTATTTACAATGCTATTTAAGTTTTACCAAACTCTCCATTTCGTCCAAAATTATTAACTATCTAGGCAATGCCTATGAATACTGGTGTAGTAACAGGGATAGTCTGAAGTTTTGATGTTCGAAAGTGTGTTGTGCTGAAGGGGTCTGTATTGTAAAGGCATTTTTATTTTAAGAGCTGAACTCCGTTCTCATATCGAACAAGTTCTAGCACACTGCATAAACCAGATTATGTATGTGCCAGTGCATGAAAATTGTTCTCCAGGTTCAGTGAACTATTGATTTAAGGAATTCAAGGTGATTCCATTACTGGGTAAAGAGATTCATATTTTCTTAACACAGTAGAATTTGTAGTTTGATTTATGTTTCCATGAATGTGTATGTTTGGAGAATTTTTTTTCTTTTACATTGTTTGATGGATTTCATGTCATGCCATCAGATATAGAAACCAAAATAAAAGAAAACTGCTCTAAGTAAACTCTGCCCCATTCTATAGTAAATAATGCATTAAGATTGATTTGTACAAAATTTATCAAAAATGAGTGAAAAAAAGATACCTCCTCCTAATTCTATCTACAAATCAGATTAGAAATCTAGCATAAGAATTATCATGTATCCCCAAATCTGAAACAATTGCAATGTTTCAAAATTTAAATTTAGCAACATTTTTGGAAAACATATTGTGTGCATTTAGTTATATCTTTGGAAGGAGGAGTGTACAGAATTATGTAGATAATTTAAAAAGCTAAAGTCAGACTTTAGCTCTAAAACACCCACAAATTGCCCCTTTTATAGTTAAATATGCATCATCCCTCAAAAATGACTCCCTAAATTCATTAAACTAAGGTGATATGACAGATCACGATTTTGCAGCCCCCATTTCACCCAGCATGCAATGATCCCCACTAATTACCTGAGAAAATATGAGTCAGGCATGCAACTTATCAAAATGCTTTTACACCATGAAATTTTTTCCTTAGGTTAGAAGGAGATGAAACACAATTAAAAATGAACTTTACTGCTTCATGCTCATTGTTAAACTATGCCATTCAGTAATAAGAAAGAAATATCTAGACATTTATATATATATATATAGTTTTTACATAAGTAGATCCCTAAAGGTTTAATCACGTTGCTTAATAGTTATTGCTATTGTAACACAGAGTAGTACAAAGTGTATAATTTCGTAGCACTCCTGCATTACAGTGTAATTTTAGAGGTTGTCTATTTAGAAATAATTCAGGTTGTTTAATCATGCAGTAATTAATTACAATTAGTGGATTTCTCAGACACCTTCTACTTGAGTGCACAGCCCATAAGCATATATTTGAACATGAGTAACAAAATATCAACCTCAAAATTTTTAAATTTACATTTTAAAAATACAATGGATGTAAAGGAGTCATACTTCTCATAGAGAAGGGTTAAAATACTAGGGTTCAGAGAAGGTATACATTTGGTATATATTAAATGTATCATGATGTGATCTCAATCTGAAAATTTTTAAGGGTACAGAGGGTGAGGGTCAGTGAAGGGTGCATTTCAGGAAGAACGAGAAAGAAATGAGATTTGATTAAGAATGCAGATGAAGAGTAAGAGGTACATCCTGTTTAACTCCAAATGGCTTTCAGTAGCTGTTCAAGGTGTGTTTTGGAGGAAAAACTGAATTAGCCAGTGTCCTAACCAACATATCCTAAAAACTGATTATTAAGGGCTCCACAGTTGTCATCTGGTTCAGTTATGATTGTTGAAAGAATGGTGAATATAGAGTTAAACGACTGAATTTCATTCCAGACCCTGTCATTTTCCATCTTTGTATCTTCAGGCAAGCAATCAAAGTGCCCTGAGCTTTTTTTTTTTCACTTTTTACATAGAATAATACTACTTAAACTCATAACTGTTATTTTTCTAAAAAAGAGACGACATAGTGAATAATAATATGAATAATATAAAAAACAATGATGAACAGTAATTACAATAATAATAACACTTTAACACTCATTGAGTCAGCCTGCTGTTTTTCACTCATTACATTACCAAAACTATGTGAGATAATGTTACTGTCTTCATGTTAGAGAGAAGGAAATAGAGAAAGATTAAATTATGTGCCCAGATCACATGGTTAGTGAGTAAGGTAGGCAGGTAGGCACATTCAGGTCTGTCCAGGTCCAGAATCTAAGCTGGTTGCTAGAAAGTCTGTGTTGCTCTCTCCACTCCCTGTTGGTTGGGTATTGTTTAGATACTTCTAAGATAAACCTTATAGAACAATGTTATTCCCTGTTTACCATTTACTCCTGAAGGTGCTTGCCTTCTGGTTCACTGTTCACTAAACATCAGCTGGAGTAAATGAGGTGGTGAATGCTTGCAACCTAGGCAGATACGTGGTCTGGTGTTGTATTGAATCTCTATGTGCCAAATTCACACACACAAAAATCTTTCTTGTTTTATATGTAAACAGTTTATCTAACAGAAACAGTTCTTATTTTAGTTTTTATAGGTTAAGTGGATAGCTCTTCTTAATTTTACCTTATTAACATCTTTCTGCAATGTCTTCCAGATAGTAGCATCTAGAAAATGTATTGCCATCTGGAATAATTAGGTACTAGGGGGACAAAGGGTGATACTTCATATGCCTCCATGATTTTTAGTTATTATAATTATCTATTAAACTAAAATTTGAATTAAATGATATATTCTGTGGATGATTTTTTATTCAAATAATTTGCCCAAGAGATCTGCCCTATGCCCAAGTAATACCATCACTATGATCAGAAAAAGCCAGTATTAGGAGCCAATATATTAGGAGAATTTAGTGTGGTAGATAATCTATATACAGGCTTACCCCTCAGTCACACATCTTTTTTACTAAAGGATCTTGGAAAAGACAAATCCAAGGTTTAAATTTTTTTATAGGGTTAAAACTACATGGTGAGAGAATGTAACATTAAATTTGTTAAAATGCATTTTCTTTTAGAGGAAGAAAAGAAACAGAAGATGTTTTTGTTGTATGCAAAATTCCTAATTCTTTTTTCATAAATGTAAGACTTCATTCTGGTAGGAATATATGTGTATAATAATTCCAATTCACCAATTTTCCAAATTTATTTACCAATAAATCTATTCTGGCTTCCTAAAATTATATGTAGTAGTTTTTGTTAAAAGAATGATGACATCATTGCATTCATTTAGGAAATGAATTATTGAAATATGCTTTTAGTATGCCTGGAGGCATATATTTTAAGACATTGTAGTTATGGATTTTCATTGTAACACATAGCTAGCTGTTACTGTGAATATGCCTGGTCTGATTGCCCTATGGATAACCTCAAATATACTTCCATAAACTTGGAAGTTTAGCAGAGATATATTGATTTCTTAATTTAATGGAAAATGTCTGTGTAATATAAAATAATAGATTCATTTAATGTAGTTACATCTAAGAATACAGATTTAAAACTCATGCCTTACATGTACTTAAAGTGATTAATAATCAGAAAAGAGGTAGAGAGAACCTTCCCATGGTAAGACTAAAAGAATGAGCTCTTAATATTTGGAATCTCTAACTACTGAAACTATGCATTTTTATTGTCCTTTCCTTTTTCATTTGAAGATAGTAAGAAGGGAAAAATGAAGAGGGGGAAATCGGAGGGTGAGATGAACCATGAGAGACTATGGACTCTGAAAAACAAACAGGTTCTAGAGGGGAGGGGGTGGGGAGGATGGGTTAGCCTGGTGATGGGTATTAAAGAGGGCATGTACTGCATGGAGCACTGGGTGTTATACGCAAACAATGAATCATGGAACACTACATCAAAAACTAATGATGTAATGTATGGTGATTAACATAACATAATAAAATAAAATTTAAAAAAATAAAAAATAGGGGCACCTGGGTGGCTCAGTCGTTAAGCGTCTGCCTTCGGCTCAGGTCATGATCCCAGGGTCCTGGGATCGAGCCCCACATCGGGCTCCCTGCTCCGCGGGAAGCCTGTTTCTCCCTCTCCCTCTCCCCCTGCTTGTGATCCTGCTCTCACTGTGTCTCTCTCCATCAAATAAATAAATAAAATCTTTAAAAAAATAAAAAATAAAAAAATAAAAAATAAATTAAAATAAAAAATGTATGATTAGCTTGAAAAAAAATATCTAATTCTAAACAAGTCCAAATGTTAGAAAAAATATGTTTGGTTTTTACTTCTGGATTACCTCCTTTTATTACTAAGCAATAGAAGCAAAGGTTTTTAAGGTGACTGCAAAGTACGTTTTCTGTTTTAATTTTAGAGCTTTCTTTCAACACTACCTAGAATGGCATATTTTGAGTGACTTCAGAGGACAGAACTAATGTTCTCATCATACATCATCAATTTCCTTCTTTACGAATCATTGCTTCCTATGATCGATAAAAACGGGGAGTGCTGATTATTAGTTTGTTTCAATCTTTAAAAGAAATAAAATACTTTTAATCTTAGACAATTTTATCCTTTTATCAGTTATATAACATCATTAAGGCTATTATTTCTGTAGATTTGACAGTAGCACTAACAGATTTGTTAAACTATTTGGCAACATTTCATTGCTAAAAGCAATCCCAAGAAAATGTCTGTGCATAGAAGTTGCTTGTAGGCACGTTAAAGAGTTTACCATCTAAGAAACTTATTTAAATTTTATTTTTTTGTACAATAAATGTTGTTTTGTTGAGGATTTTCTAAACCAAGTGTATCCATTAAGATTGATTCAGGATTAAAAACTAATACCCAGTGACTGTGGCTAACTGAAGAAACAGTTATGCAGGGGTATTCGCAGGAGTGAAGGGAGAATTTTCCAGGCAGCTTTGGGAGGGATCGGTTCAGGCACATCAGCAGGTGCTGTTGGGGACCTCTTCATAGTATTCTCTCTCTTCTTGTCTGTGGCTCCACCGAAGCTTCCACAGTCTCTGATTAGCCTAGCTCAAGACAGGGGTCTGAACATTTGGCTCAGGAATCTGTGGTTAGGGGACATAGTCAGGAGCATCAATAAAACCAATCTATAAATCAATATAAATCTGTCACCCAATCTGATTTAAGTTTGCATCTGCCATCACCACTCAACTCAGATGCCATTTAGGCACTTTATTTGGCCAGTGTATCTATTTTTAATCAGGGTACTGAGGTACCTCAAAATTATTGGGGTGGAAGAAACTTTGGATTATCTAATCTCTATATCAAGATATCTGATAGGTTGGGGGCACCTGGGTGGCTCAGATGGTTAAGCGTCTGCCTTCGGCTCAGGTCATAATCCCAGGGTCCTGGGATCGAGCCCCATATCAGGCTCCTGGCTCAGTGAGGAGCCTGCTTCTCCTTCTCTCTCTGCCTCTCTTCCTGCTCATGCTTTCTCTCTCTCTATATATATATCTCTGTGTCTCAAATGAATAAATAAAATCTTTAAAAAAAAAAAGATATCTGATAGGTTGTATAGATGCACATATTATGGATGAGTCTAGTCTCTCAATGAGAGAACTATTATTATTATTTATAGTTAAAAAGAAGTAAAATATACACCTAATTAGTAGTAAAATTTTTTGAAAGTTTTTTTGACTCCCCGGAAAATATTAAATCCAACAGTTACCCTTGTGTTATGCACCTAGCTATTACGGAACTTACAACACTGTGGATGTTTATGTGGTTTGCTTACCATCTAGAGTTGAGCACAAGGTCTAAATCTGAGGAGAGTATGTATTACTTCTTTACATTTTTAGTACTTAATAGAATGCTTGACAATATGGTAGACTCCATCCCTTGTTAAAAGGTTGGTATTCAAAATGTTTTTTTTTTAAATCTGGCTGGAATCACCATTGAATAGGATTGTTCTTTATTTACTAAGCATATTCTGAGTGTCAGGTCTATATACAGCCCTGTGGGGGTGGTGGGGATACAGTGATAAGCAAATGGGGGTCATCTATGCCCTTAAGTCTGGGGGCAAGGGGATATAGACAGTTACAAAGCCCTACAAATAAGTGGAAAATTAGTTATACATTCTCTGACAACAAGTTATATCATGATGTGAGCATTCATGAAAGGGTCCTCATAGTTCTTTTTTTTTTTTTTTAAAGATTTTATTTATTTATTTGACAGGGAGAGACACAGCGAGAGAGGGAACACAAGCAGGGGGAGTGGGAGAGGGAGAAGCAGGCTTCCCGCGGAGCAGGGAGCCCGATACGGGGCTCGATCCCAGGACCCTGGGACCATGACCTGAGCCGAAGGCAGACGCTTAACGACTGAGCCACCCAGGCGCCCCTCCTCATAGTTCTTATCCAATAATTCTTTACAATAGTAAACATACAGTACTTTAGTTTTCTGATGGGTTTTGCCTCCATAAGGTTTATCCACTGTTTCACATCAATTTATTTATCCCGTATTATAAAAATTGCACACCTTATGTTTCAACAACAAAACCAACAGTATTGGTTGTATCATTTATGAGTGTGTGAATTTTGGGGGAAACAATTACCAATTTATAAGTTGGTATAAAATATAATTTATGAAAATAGTGCTATCTCTAAATATATTTTATTCAATGATTATGTTATCTTATGCTGCTTTGCTGCTTTCTGTGTGTCCTTTAATGGATCTAAAGGTCATGCTTTAATAATAAAGCAATAAAATGTAAAATTTAGTAAAATTATAATAATTTAGTCTCAATGTCACCAAAGCATATAAACTTGCTTGCTTGAATTTTAGCATCATTTGATTATAAGGAAATGAGCTTTTAATAGTCTACAGGTATTTATGTCTCCAGTTCATGGAACCACACAAAATTGTTCTATTTTGCTAGTGTCTTTACAAGGAGAAAACTTGTCAGAACAGTTTTCTGCTACATAGACATGGTCTCATAGACCTGACATTATTGGATAAGGAGATTCTGGTCTAAGGGATCTTCCATTTTTCTTTATTTTCTATGAGCTTGCTCACTCAAGTGCATCGTTTAGAAGTATCCGTAAAATAATTGATTTCTTCAATATCAGTTTCAGAGTGTGAGGATGGGATAAATCTTTTTCCTTTTTTTTTTAACTTTATTTATTTATTTGTCAGAGAGAGAGAGAGCACAAGCAGGGGGAGTGGGAGAGGGAGAAGCAGGTTCCCTGCTGAGCAAGGAGCCCCATGCGGGGCTCAATCCCAGGACCCTGGGATCATGACCCAAGTCAAAGGCAGCCTCTTAAATGACTGAACCACCCAAGTGTCCTCTCTTTTTCCTTATTAACATTAGTTTTTATTTATTTTTATTTATTTTAAAGATTTTATTTATTTATTTGTTAGAGAGCGAGTGGGCGAGAGAGAGTGAGCAAGGGTACAAGCAGGGGGAACAGCAGAAGGAGAGGGAGAAGCAGGCTCCCTGCTGAGCAAGGAGCCTGATGGGGAACTCGATCCCAGGGCGCTGGGATCGTGACCTGAGCCGAAGGCAAACACTTAACCAACTGAGCCACCCAGGCGTCCCTTAACATTAGTTTTTAAAAGGACCTTTATAGCAAGTGGTCAAGTTCATTGATGGAGAGGTGATGAAAGAACTCTGGAGACTGAGTTCATATTCACTTACATAAATAATTTCTAAAGGTACAATTAATAAGTATACTTAATTATCTATGGTTTGGGGACATCTGGTGAACTTAGGTAAATTAAATACCAAGGTAATCCACACATCTCATTTTTCCTTATAGTTAGAAGTAAGCTCCCTAGCAAAAACTGCAAGGTCTATTATTTGCAGTAAAACCCATTGCATCAAAAGTACATTAATAAGAAATCTGTGTTAAAATTGCTCCTGGATACGAAATTTTCCATTACTCAGTGAAGAAATAAAAAAGATACAAAGTTAATATTAATCAAGTAAGAAATAGTTCAGGAAGCATATTTACCAAGGGCAGCCTCTTTAAGACTATAGTCTTTTAAAAAAAACAACAAGATAAAAATGAAGTGCAAGTACTTTATATTCATTAAGTATTCCAGGAAGAACTTTTATTTTGCCAAAAGTTGTTACTGTACTTAAAATTATGATAGGTGTGTGAAACAATATAATTGTATTTGTTTAAAAAGAAATAATCAAGTTTGTTTTTAGTGAAAACACTATGAAATGTTCTTAAGAAGGAATTATCCAATTGACAATATAAAATCAAATTGTGTTGCATAATTTACACTCTAAGTACAATTATGATCGCAGAAGAACTGGAGGCAGCACGATAAGAGCTGGAGTATTGACAATTGGCTTCTTGTATAAAGAATTTATGAAATATGAAAGACTGGTTTATAATGAAGATTATATCAGTCCAAGGAGGAAAGTGAAACAATGTCCAGAGTAAAAAATTATGAAGACTATAGCTATCTTGGAGAGAAATTGGGGGTGGAAGTGGGTTGTAGGCAGTGCTCAGAAATGGCATTAGGTATGGAATATAATGCAACATTTTGGAATACTTTGAGAATTAGGGAAATACATTCCGACTTAATTCATATGGTTAAAATTGTGTTTTAGTAAGCAGTCATGGAATATGGTAAAATTCAGACCCCCACAAACTTAAACTGGACATTGATCCAATCATTTTCAATCTAATATGTCTGTCTTGCAACATATGCTTGAGATTTATCTATCTTTTTGGCTAAAGACAGTCTTTAATTATGATAACATGTACACTATCATAGATGGTAAAACACAATTAAAAATCAACAGTAACTGGGGCGCCTGGGTGGCTCAGTTGGTTAAGCGACTGCCTTCGGCTCAGGTCATGATCCTGGAGTCCCGGGATCGAGTCCCGCATCGGGCTCCCTGCTCGGCAGGGAGTCTGCTTCTCCCTCTGACCCTCCTCCCTCTCATGTGCTCTCTCTCATTCTGTCTCAAATAAATAAATAAAATCTTTAAAAAAAAAAAATCAACAGGAACTAATTGTCTAGCTTCATTTGTTGGAGAAAGAAGAGGTGGCTCTTGCATATACATATATAGAAATTGTTTCAGTGAAGGTGTAAGATGCAGGAAGCTTCCTAGATGAAACAAGGTGGGCAGAGGCAGTGACTATGGCAAAATAGACACAGAGCAGAGATGTGATTTTTTTTCCCCTAAAAAACACCAACGTGTATCCCAAAAAGAAAAATAAAAGGGGAAAGTGAAGGTATTGTGTAACAGTCACAGAGACTTACTGTTACTGGCCAAACACTTTTCCTCTGCCTCCTTGACTCACAGTTAGCTTGCCTTTTTTTGCAGTCTTTCTGAGAATATGGCCTCCTAGCTAAATTTTAGCCGGTGAAATGTAAGAATGGTAAGCAGTATTTCTGAGCTTCGCTCATAAACATCTTCTTCTATTTGTGTGCTTCTCAACCTGGGGAGATTTTTCTCCTTAGGGGCATGTGGCAATATCCAGAGGCAATTTTTAATTGCATCTAATCTGTACAGGTTAGGGATGCTGCTAAACATCCTACCATACAAAGGAGAATCCTCATGACAGAGATAATCTGATCCTAAATGACAATAGTCCTGAGGCTGAAGAACACTGCTCTGTTCTATTTGCCCTATTGCTTCCAGTATATTTCATGTCGAGAACAAACTTGAAAACCAGATATTAAGAAATTTGTGAGAAAAAAGTAAATTTCTGTCATTACACTTCTTAAAAATATTTTAATTATAGTAGTAATCCTAATTTAACTAAAAGAGAAACAGATTAATTTACTGATATGCACATGAGTATCATCAAGGCACTTCCTCCAGTGGAAGGTGGCTGGAGGAAGAATCTTAAGAGAAAACTATATTATAAACCTACTACAACACAAATTAAAGATTCCACTTGATTTAAAACATTGAGAAGTTTAATTCTGAATGATATTTAGAGTATTGTAATGAGAAATGGAAAGAAATAAACACCCACATTACTCAGGTGAGTGCAAATTAAAATAAAAAGTCTACGGTTATTTTAAAAATGTATCACAACTTGAAAAGATACGTAGTCTAGTTGGAATTCATATCGAGGAAAGATTTATGATCAATGTCATAGTAGTATTTATCATAGGGAATACCCGTAAAATATCACAATTTCTGAAAATAAGATAGCTTAATAACCCTGTATGGAGTGTATCAATATGATGAAATATTTCCAACCATTAAATATCATTGGTATTTAAAAATGCCATATCATACTATATAGAAATATATACATGTCAACTAAAAAGGATTTATAACCCAAAAGGAGAGCAGTAGTTATGTCTAGGTGATAGAATAGTGAGATTTTTTTTTTTAATTCTTCTGTATTCTAAATGTTATGAAAAATTGTTATTTTGGTTAATCGTAAAATCTTATTCTAGAAAGCGGCCTTTAAAAAGCTGCAAAGTCTACATCTTGCTCTAAGTATGAGGCCTCCGAAAAGCACTGCAGGACTTTGCTTGTGGTGCCTCCCACCACTGTTTACTTACTTACTTACTTACTTACTTGTGGAACTTTGTCCTGCATTTTACCCTTGCTTAACTCCTGTCACAAACATTATGGCCAATGGTCATATTAAAAGGCCAAGAAAAATGGCTTAATCAATAGTGAAAATCAATGCATAGAAGAATAATAGAGGTGATATAACCAAATATATAATGTACAGTCTCCTACACTTCATAATCCTGACCTCTTTCTACACCATTATAAAATTACTATATGTTAGAAATAGGCTTAGCTGTTCCTAACGCAACACCCAAATCACAGTGATTCACATAATAGAAAATGTATTTTGCTCATATAAGAAGTCTTGTTCATCCATGTTGTCACAAATGGCAGAATGTCCTTTTAAAAAGCTAAATAGTCCATTGCACAATACTATGTTTTCTTTATCTGTTCATCGGTTTATGGACATTTGGATTGTTTCCATATCTTGGCTATTGTGAGTAATGCTGCAATGAACATGGGAGTGTATGTATATGTTCAAAATCATGTCTCTCTAGATCAATCTATCTATCATCTATCTATATATCTACTACCTATCTATCTATCTATCTATCATCTATCTATTTTCAATTCTTTGGGATATATATACCCACAAGTAGAATTGTTGGATCACATGGTAGTTCTTTTTTAATTTTATTTTAGGAAGCTCCACACTATTTTTCATAGCTGTTGCACCATTTCACATTCCACCAGCAAGGCACAAGGGTTCCAATTTCTCCATATCCTCATGAACACTTACTATGCTAAATGGAGTAAGCCAGTCAAAGAATGACAAATGCAGCATGATTCCACTTACATGAAATATCTAAAGTAGTCAAACTCATAGAAGCAGAGAATACAGTAGTTTGCCAAGAGGTAGGGGGAAATGGAGAGTTGCCCTTCATGGGCATATACAATTTCTGTTATGCTACTTGAAGAAGTTCTAGAGAACTACTATACAACATGACATTTAGCAGTTAGCAATATGGTATTGTGCCCTTCAGAATTTGTTAAGAGGGTAAATCTTATCTTCAGTGTTCTTACCATGCACGAAGAAAAACCCAACAAATCAAGAAATTAACAGGGGGACACAAGGAAACTTTGGGAGGTACTCAGAATAAATATATGAGTACAGTATCAACTCTTCCTTTGCATTCAATCTGCAAGTGATAGGGGAAGACAAAAGGCAAACAGTTCTTGCAGTATGAGCCTGTGCCAAAAAAAAAAGAAAAAAAAGTTTTGCTGGGAATCAGCAAGACCCTGTTTATATTTCACTGGTCAGACCTGAGTCACATGGTCATCTTTAGTAGCAAGAAAGACCAGGAAATGTAGCATTTTCATTGCATGTATTGTAACCTCTAAACTTCCTTAGGAAGAAGGAAGGGGCAAGTATAAATTGGGTGGGCCACTAGCTGTATGTGCCCAAAATACACATACCCTGAATCTCCAAGACCTCTTTTCTCAGCAGTCTTCTCCCTGTCAAACGTTGTCCTTATGGTAAGTGTCTCCAGTTAGCCATTAAAACTATTACTGTTTCCTTGAGTTTTGAATGAGCAAGTTTGTCTAGTACTAGTTCCTAAGTTGTAGCTTCATCTTGCAGGCTACATAAATAACTGTATTTTGACCAATCCACAGATCTGTTTAAGGAGAAAATATATCAGTATGCTGTGTTTGAGAATGTATTCTTAATGAAAAATGGCTAAAAGGGAAAATGCAATTTTATTTTCATCAGCCCCAGAGGAAAAGAGCAAATGTTATGATAAAATCCTGGTGCCTCAAGTTAAACAATAAATGCTGGCATGATTGAAAAATATGGAGGTACCTAAAAAATCTGAATACAGAATCAAACCCTGTGTGTGTGTGTGTGTGTGTGTGTGTGTGTATGTGTAAGAGAGAGAGAGTGAGAGAAAGGGAGGAAAGAAGAGCGATTGAAAAAGAGAGGAGGGGGGGAACAGCACAGATGACAGAGAGAGACAGAAAATATAGAAGTAAAGTTAAAAAGATTATACAAAGGTTTACTTTTTCTATAATAAAAAGTAAAAGCTGATAATAAAATAAATTAGACTAAATAGCAGAATTTAAATGAAGGGCAAAAGTGGGGGGATGTTCATTTTTATGGAAAAAAAGACGAAGTAGTGTTTTCATATTTGCTGAACCATTATGGATTTTTATTTTTTTATTTATTTTATTTTTTTATTTATTTTATTTTTTTATTTATTTTAAAGATTTTATTTATTTATTTGAGAGAGAGAGAATGAGAGAGAGCACATGAGAGGGGGGAGGGTCAGAGGGAGAAGCAGACTCCCTGCCGAGCAGGGAGCCCGATGCGGGACTCGATCCAGGGACTCCAGGATCATGACCTGAGCCGAAGGCAGTTGCTTAACCAACTGAGCCACCCAGGCACCCCATTATGGATTTTTAAAACCCTGCCTGATTTGAGCGATTAGGATGTTTTTTTCTTAATATAGTCTAAATTTTCTCTTTTCTTATAATACACAGAATGAAATAATCATTTTGATATTAAGTGCATTTCTTTCTAATTTCTTGATATAACCTAAAGGTACATTTGAATGGGAAAAGAAGTAAAAGCAAATGAAGTAAATTGCTGGCAGTGTTTATTGTCAATATTTACATCAAGCCTGGGACATGCTTATCTTTAGAGTACACTTCAGATCTTCAGAGCAAATAGGTAAATAGCCTTAAATTTCTAGGAAGCTTTTTATCATTAAATTAGAGGCGTTGATAAAAGTCAGTTCATTCTGGATGTGCTGGGGCTCATCCAGCTCAGAACATAACTGTTCATGGTCACCTAATTAGAAAGTATCACTTAGATCCTTAGAGCAGAAACCATAGTAATGCAGATCGGATCATTCTGAACCCACACAGCCTCAAGTTTCAGAAAGTGGACAGAAAGAGCTCAGAGCCCAATGGGGCTACAACATATCACTGTCAGTCCACTTATTCCTAACTACGGGTGGTGAAAACTGTTGCCAAAACTCTCACATTAATCCCATTGCCTAAAGCAGCTGTCTACTTAGAATAAAATTCCAGTGTGTCTTCCTATCCATATAAACTTCCAACTCGCACACATACACAAAGATTAGAATACAGAAATGGAAGAAGAAAATGGAGGGCAATATTTCATTGAGAATTCACAAAAGGAAATCAGAGTTAACACAGCAGAAACCCTATTAAAAGGAATTTGGTCTTATGTAAAATGCCAAGATATATGATTCTTTTCTTTAGAGAGACACAAAATCTTTCCTTGAAGTGCTATAGAAAGCAGAGAAAGTGCATATTATTTAATTCTGAAGTTTCTGCTGCACATTCTGTGTAGAAGGGCCATGTGAGCAAGCTTCCTGATTGAGGAGTGAGCGGAAGCGGGCATGGCATGGATGGTGCACAGACGGGATGATTAGCTGAGGTGCAGGTTGAGGCAGGGAGTCCGGGAACAGCATCTGCAAGGTCTTGTAGGCAGTTTGTTGTTTACCTTGAAGAGCTACACAAAACCACTAACTTACTGTAACTTTAATAAAATGTATTTAATGTGCATGCACATGTATAACTATAATACAAACATTAATTATTTTATTTGCCATTGAAGAGTTTTAGATAGTTTGTATGGCCAAATTTTTGTTTTGAAAATACCACACTTGGTGAAGTTTGTAGAACATAGTGAAGGCAAGAATGCATCAATTTAAAAAAGGACCAATGAGGTGACTTTTGCAGTAACCTAGATAAAAAATGATTGAGACTAGTCAGGGATGGGAACAGTCTTACACCAAAACAAAAAAACAAACAAAAAAATAAAACCTGACTTGCATATAGGCTAAACATTCAGGAGGCATTCAGAATTAGTCCCAAATGTGTGACCTGTACTGTCACATTTGTATTGGTTTCTTTTTTTGAGTAAGAAATATAAAAGGAAAAAAGATGTAAGGAATACAGGATTTGGGAGGTTTGATAGGGGGTTAGTCCTTGAGATGCTGATTTTGAGGTTCCTATAAGGAAGGCATCTGAGTAGAGATGGGTAATATGTAATTGAAGGATGAGTCAGAATACATCTGGGCAGGAGGTTTATTTTTGATTTTTTTAAGTATTTACTTATTTTAGTGAAAGAGAGAGAGAGTGTGTATGGGTGGAGCGGCAGATAGAGAGAAACTTGAAGCAGATTCCCCGCTGAGCGTGGAGCCCAATGTGGGGCTCGATCTCACGAGTGAGCAGGAGGTTTAAAATGGAGTCAATTTCTGATGATGATGAGATTGTCTAAGTAGACTATCTCTGACAAAGGAGAACTAGCTTAAAGATTAAACTGGCAGAATTCTCAGCATTTAATACCTGCTTGAAAGGAAAATGACAAAGGTTGAGAAAGTGTTCTCTGAGAGCTAGAGGAAAACAGAAATATTGGGCCAAGGAGAAATACTTTGCAAGAAAAGAAGATGGTTCAGATGGTCAATGGCCACCAGAAGGAACAGGAAGATGAATGAGAAAAAAAATCGATTTCGTGCAGCTTTTCAAAATGAGATAACTAGTTGTCTTAGTGTGAAGAAACCTTTTTAAAATGGAAGGAGTGGGGCGCTTGGGTGGCTCAGCTGGTTAAGTGTCTGCCTTTGGCTCAGGTCTGATCTCAGGGTCCTGGGATTGAGCCCCACATCAGGCTCCCTGCTTGGCGGGGAGCCTGCTTCTCCCTCTGCCTGCCAACCGCCCCCCGCCCCTCGCCAGCTTGTGCTCTCTCTCTCTCTGTCAAATAAATAAATAAAATCTTTAAAAAAAAATGAAGTGGAAGGAGTATGTCTAACTGATAAAGCCATGTCAATTCAGACATCCCCTAAGTGATGTTTTTATTTAGGGACGTGGGGAAGAGAGAGATGTATCTGAAAAGGGGATATATTTTTAAGGGATTTTTCACTAAGATGAGGATGAACTAAGCATTAGAAATACCGGCAGGAATTATCCTGTGAGCGGAAGAAGTGGAACATACATGAGAAAAAGTTGATAATCCCATAGCCTGATGTTGCTGAGAACATGGGAAGCAAAGCACAAAGGAATGAGAAACACCTCCTTCCAGACACCCATTGCCTGTGTAAACAGATTTCAAATTCAAAACCAAATAAAACACAAAAACAATAGGTTTCCTATGGTATACTCTGAAGATCTCCAGAATGCCTTAACCCTAAGACCTAGAGTATATTTGAAATTTCTGTGTGTTAAATTTTTGTTATTGTTATTAAATTAAATCTGTTTAGAGCATACATAAATAATTTATACAATTTAGCATAATATCTAAAATAGCTATACATATTTAAGTTGCATAGTTTTTTTAAAGGTAACTTTGGGATATTGAATGAATCACTCAAATAGTATAGAAATCAAGTCAATCAGGGCGCCTGGGTGGCTCAGTCAGTTAAGCGCCTGCCTTTGGTTCAGGCCCTGATCTGAGGGTCTGGGGATTGAGCCCCACATCGGGTTCCCTGCTCAGTGGTGAGTCTGTTTCTCCCTCTCTCTCTGCCCCTCTGCCTGCTTGTGTTCTCTCTCTCAAATAAATAAATAAAATATTTTTTTTTATTTATTTGAGAGAGAGAGAGAGCATGAGAGGGGCGAGGGTCAGAGGGAGAAGCAGACTCCCTGCTGAGCAGGGAGCCTGATGCGGGACTGGATCCCGGGACTCCAGGATCATGACCTGAGCCGAAGGCAGTTGCTTAACCAACTGAGCCACCCAGGCGCCCCAATAAAATATTTTTTTTAAAGAAGTCAAATCAATCGGGGTGCCTGGGTGGCTCAGATGGTTAAGCGTCTGCCTTCAGCTCAGGTCATGATCCCAGGGTCCTGGGATTTTGCCCCACGTCGGGCTCCTGGCTCAGCGAGGAGCCTGCTTCTCCCTCTGCCTCTGCCTCTCTCCCTACTCATGCTTTCTCTCTCTCTGTCTGTATTTCTGTGTCTCAAATGAATAAATAAAATCTTTAAAAAAAAGAAAAAAGATAGTTTAAAAAAAATTAAAAAAAAGTCAAATCAATCAATTTTAAACAATTATTTGACCTACCGTACAAAAAAAAAAAAAAAAAAACCTTTCTCTCATTTCTAAAATTTGTGATTATATTGAGCTAGGTTCTTTTTTATTTTTCAAGTAATTTAAAATGACTGTCTAAGAGCATTTTTCCTTATTTAAATACTTTAGGCAAAATTACGTATAAACCCAGGTTGAATTTCTCTGGGTTCAGTGTGTAATCCAGGCATCCATATCATCCGGGGTATCCTTGATCCCTGTCTCTGTTAACCTTAAAAATAACTCAACACTTCCCACATGCATCAGGATACAAGTCCACTCATATTAAAAGCAGGGAAACCACTGTTGATTTCTCTTTTGACAATTTGAAGAAGAGAAAAAGTACATGAAATATATTTCCTGACACACGACAACTGTAAATCTCATTAGACATTTGTTTCTGTTCGGTATTTCTAATCTGGCTTTCATTCTCTGATAGTTGTACCATCTTCTGGCCCTTCTCTTTATACTCCTTTCTTCTCTGTTTGTTTGCCCTGCCTTCTCTTACATCTTTCTCCCATGGACTTTGGGGAATAAATTTTTCAGCCAGAAAAATTGGTTTTCCCTATGAGAAGCTTGGCTAAAATAAACTTATACAATCAATATGTTGAGAAGAATATAGAAAGACATCCTCTTGGTGGGCTAATTGTGGGGCCAGGAGCTTTGGATTGGTGGATGATTGTGATGGGAAGCAAGCTATGGTTTATTTCTCTCTGTGCTGTATTATTGCCCATAGTTTCATGGGAAGGTTGGGAGTTAAAAACAAAACAAAAACAAAACAAAACAAACAAACAAAAAAAACCTGTTCTGTGAGTAATATTGCCATATCATGTAGATATTTAGCTATGTTGAAATTAAATCCATTTCAATGAAATCTAAGCTGTTCTTACTAAATTCATAGCAGAGCAGCTAAAATACTTATTTGAACTGCCTAGGTTTACAACCTGCTTATATAACCTTAGACAAATTGTTTAACCTGTCTATTGCTTTTGTTTTTTTCACAAGTAGAATGGAGACAACAGTGTTACACATTTGTTAGTGGTTAAAGGAAACAAATGTGTGAGGAACACGGTAAATATCCAATTACTGTTAATATTACTATTGCTGAGAACATAGTGTAACCAAACATATAAGGCACTTATTAATAACAGAAAACAATGCTTATAGGCAAATGCTGAGAACATGTTGTATATGTTAGAGACGAGATGAATTCAAAACTCAAAATTTACTGTTGAAGTACGAAAGTCCATTTAAGGGTACCCGGGTGGCTCAGTCAGTTAAGCGTCTGCTTTCAGCTCAGGTCATCATCCCGGGGTCCTGGAGTCGAGTCCTGCATTGAGCTTCTTGCTCAGTGGGGAGCCTGCTTCTCCCTCTCTATTTGCCTGCCGCCCTGTCTACTTGTGCTCTCTCTCTGTCTCTCTGTCAAATAAATGAATAAAACCTTAAAAAAAAAGTCCATTTAATATTTCAATTGTATTTTAATGCCTTTTAATACTATGTTAATTATGTTGATCAACATATGAAAAAAGATTTTATGTCTTACAGTTCTACCTTCTTCAAAAATGTAGACAGTGAGGCTCTGGTCACTTATGTGACTTGTATAAAAAGGTCACAAAGCTGTATGACAAAAATTGTCTAGGTTAAGAAAAATGTAGCAAGTTTTAAAATATTGAAATAGGACCAAATTGAGTAATTCCTTGATTAGTTTGGGGTTTTATATGTAATTATGTTACTTGAACAAATATTAAATAATAAAAACTCTATACCAAAAAAATTGAACAGCATAGATTTGACTTTTTTTATTCTGGAAATATGCTATAGTAAATAATTCTCAAAAGTCAAAAACTTCAAATAATAGGAACAAATAACAATTCTCTTTTGATAACATTTTATGTGCATAGCACACTTCACTGTGTATGCTTTACATGTGTTATAGTTAATGCCCTGGCCTCACTGTTGAAATCAAATTTAGTTTTTCTCTCTCTTATTCTCCCCCACCCCCTCCTTTTTACTAAAATATTACCCATATCTGTTTTTGCCTTCTTTCAACCAGGTTCCTGCAGAAAAAAACCCAAAACATTTGGGCGTATTTTATTGTAATTTGTTTAATGTTGTAACATTAAATCTTCACTGAATTAAACACAATTATCCTTATAACATACCATGACTCTTTATGTATGATCCTAAAATCTATATGGATGAAATTAGGACTTCAAAGGAATTACTAAAGTTAAAAGAAACCTACAGAGATTTTACTACAGTAAAGTAGGTAATGGACTGTCATTTTAACAAAATATTCTAAATCAGCAAATGTTATGAACAGGAAACAAAGCATTATTACAGTGAGCACTCATATGAGGCACTAAACTTATTCTCAGAATAAGTACTTGTTTGATAAGTTCTTTATAGATTTTGGACACCCAAAGAACAAAGAATCCAATCAAGAAATGGGCAGAAGACATGAACAGACATTCTTCCAAAGAAGACATCCAAATGGCCAACAGACACATGAAAAAGTGCTCAACATTGCTCGGCATCAGGGAAATCCAAATCAAAACCTCAATGAGATACCACCTCACACCAGTCAGAATGGCAAAAATTAACAAGTCAGGAAATGACACATGTTGGCGGGGATGCGGAGAAAGGGGAACCCTCCTACGCTGTTGATAGGAAAGCAAGCTGGTGCAGCCACTCTTGAAAGCAGTATGGAGGTTCCTCAAAAAGTTGAAAATAGAGCTACCATACAATCCAGCAATTGCACTACTGGGTATTTACCCCAAAGATACAAAAGTAGGGATCCGAAGGGGTATGTGCACCCTGATGTTTATAGCAGCAATGTCCACAATAGCCAAACTATGGAAAGAGCCAAGATGCCCATTGATAAATGAATGGATAAAGAAGATGTGGTATATACACACAATGGAATATTATGCAGCCATCAAAAGGAATGAAATCTTGCCATTTGCAATGATGTGGATGGAACTGGAGGGTATTATGCTGAGCGAAATAAGTCAAATAGAGAAAGACATGTATCATATGACCTCACTGATATGAGGAATTCTTAATCTCAGGAAACAAACTGAGGGTTGCTGGAGTGGGGGGTGGGTGGGAGGACTGGGGTGACTGAGTGATAGACACTGGGGAGGGTATGTGCTCTGGTAAGCACTGTGAATTGTGCAAGACTGTTGAATCTCAGATCTGTACCTCTGAAACAAATAATGCAATATATGTTAAGAAAAAAAAATAAGAAAAAATAAAGATAGCAGGAGGGGAAGAATGAAGGGGGGGAAATCAGATGGGGAGACAAACATGAGAGACGATGGACTCTGAAAAACAAACTCTGGTTTCTAGAGGGGAGGGGGGGTGGGAGGATGGGTTAGCCTGGTGATAGGTATTAAAGAGGGCACGTTCTGCATGGAGCACTGGGTGTTATGCACAAACAATGAATCATGGAACACTACATCAAAAACTAATGATGTAATGTATGGTGATTAACATAACAATAAATTTTTTTAAAAAGGATAAGTACTTGTACTTGTGAACAGTAGTTTGCTTTACAGAATGTAGATTATTTACTGTTCTTCATAGTAGACTTTGGCGATGTAAAGGAGAAATTTCTGATTTAAAAAAAAAATAATATCCAGTGATGAAAAAAGTAAACTACAAATAATGAAGTATGGGATTTTAGGACATAGGTGGGCTGTCATCGTTATCAGTTGAATGGCTATCTTCAATCATGGGGAGACTGAGCTGTCTTATTTGTAAAATGCAAAGACTCACACTCAGGTAATTGTCGGCAGCAGTATGTGAGATTTTATATATGAGATAGACTGAGTGAATGAAAAGTATGGGATATGTATGACTCTCTGAGAAATAGTTATTTCTTTTTCTTCTATTTTGTGTCACTTAACTAGTTCTCATAGTTCAGTTAAACATGCTATAATTTTTTGTTTAGGTCATCTCTGATTTTTTTATTACTGTAAAGCTGAAATGAGCATAGTTGGGCATAAATTCTTTTTCCTCTATTTAGAATGTTTCTGGCTAAGTTCACAGAATAACAACCTGATCCCAGGTAGATAAATATTTTTTCAGTATTCTTAATGTAATTAGAAATTCCATGTTATTTATTAATAGGACAGGAGACTACAAATGGTCAATTTTAGAACAAAGAGCAAATTGTTTTTTTGCCATTGTTTTCCCTGACCTTGTAAAGAGATTTACAATCTGTGTGTTCTCCCAGTGGGGGAAGAGTGACTCTCTAGTTAGAATTATGCAAATATTGGCAGAATTCAGAGTTGTTTCTCCTTTTGTGCCCAGCAGTCTGATTGCAACATATGAACAAACACTTTCCTGTGAAAAGATATGGAATCCTGTGCCAGAACTGCATCTTTAGGGAACAGCTGACAACAAATTTCATGAACTTTTTAAAAGATATGCTGCTAATTAGCAACATTAAAATGACCTGTTTATACGTTGGCTTTATGCTATTGCTATAGAAATGAAATATTCGTGGGGCACCTGGGTGGCTCAGTCGGTTAAGTGGCTGCCTTCAGCTCAGGTCATAGTCCCGGGGTCCTGGGATCGAGCCCCGCGTCAGGCTCCCTGCTCGGCAGGAACCCTGCTTCTCCCTCTCCCACTCCCCCTGCTTGTGTTCCCTCTCTTGCTGTGTCTCTCTCTGTCAGATAAATAAATAAAATATTAAAAAAAAAAAAAAAGAAAGAAATGAAACATTCGTGTAGGTCAACTGATACTATTTTCTGCTTTTCTGACAGTTTGACTTTTTTTTTTTTTTTTTAACAAAATGTAGGCCAAAATATGTCACTGTTTCTTTTACAGGATTTATGTTAAGGCGCTAACATCTTTCTTCTGTTTTATTTCATGTCCTTTGGTTATGCCTTCCACTCCCACACAAATGCATTCCCCAGTTCCCCTGTATCTTCAGGATTCTTGCATATGAAGTTTTCAGGCAGCTATTCCCCTCCCTTCCCGCTTCCTCTCTCTGAATTTCTCTCTCTCTCAATTAAATCTTGGTATCACATGCCTTAATCTCTTAAGGCTCCGGTCTCCCCTGACCCCACATGACAATGTCCTTTTAGGTAACGATGGTATTTCTTAAACATAAGTTTTAAATTTTAAAAATAATCTCTTCCTCAAACCAAAGGAGTAGTATTGACAATTGATCCCATGTTGCTCTTCAGCCTTTTTCACAGTCCATATTCAGAATCCAACTAAAGAAACGTGTGGAAAAAAAAAAAGAAAATTAACTATTATAGTTTATTCTCTAAAAGTAAAGGAATAGGGATGCCTGGGTGGCTCAGTCGGTTAAGCGTCTGCCTTCAGCTCAGGTCATGATCCCAGGGGCCTGGGATCGAGTCCTGAATCAGGCTTCTTGCTCAGAGGGAAGCCTGCTTCTCCCCCTGCTTGTGCTCTCTCTCTCTGACAAATAAATAAATAAAATCTTTTTAAAAAGTGTATTTAAAAGTGAAAGAATAATTCTTGTTAAATATTATTTAAATGCCCATTTATTGTATAAATTGAAACAATTTTCTAATGCTAGTAATTAAGTTTTGGGAAAGATATCAGGGAGATTCAGCAAGTTGTGGAAATGAGTGCCCCAGGAGCCCAGGAATCTACATTTCTGGCCAGGGTTTTTACACTAAGTGGTAGAGTGACTTGATTCCGTATTCTGGTTCTTTGATTTATAAATTGAGGAATGGGTGACATGATTTCTAAAATTATTTTAAGATCTTAAATTTATAGCTAGGGCGTATTTGAAAGCAAAGTCATCTTAACTAGTCCTTAAGGTTAAAAACTTACTCTTGCATAGTTTAATGCAATACAGTATTTCTTAAAAATATTATCTGCACTCAGAATGTGTACTTGGAAATTTTCTTAAAATTCTGCGTTAGAGTAGCATCAAATAGCATCAGCTGTGATGAAACTTTTAAGGAAAACAAAATGGATGATTTTAAAAGAGGGATGGGTACTAATAATGAGGTTCTAGCATTGAACCCAGACATAAAAAGACAAACAGGAAAGAAGCTAATTTCTTTCAGGATATTCACTTGGCTGCAGCTAATTCTTTGTTAAGAATTAGATTAAGTGGTGGAGTTGTAGCTCTGAAATGATCATGCATTTACGTTGATTGTATCATCTCATTAGCTTTCTATTTGTATAAACAAGGTTTCTTTGCTTCCTCTAATTGCACATTAGAAGTATCAAGCTCTACTGGGTAGCAGAAATCCAAATTCTAAGACAGGGTCTACAGAGATGTAATTGCAAAGAATTTAGAAAGCTGCCCAATTCAGATTCCTCAATTCCTTAAAGTAATAAAAACTTAAAGCTGGTTGTTTTTTGTTTATACTGTTTTTCCTCCTGGACCTGACAACCATCACTCCTGATAGGGCGGGTACTCTCCTTCTTGTGTAATTTTTTGAGCACATCTCTAGCGTCAGGATACATCTATTTATGTGTTAAGCTCTCCCACTAGACTCTCTATTTCTTCATGATTGTTATATTGGCTAGTCTTAATCCAGAACTCAATATAGTTTCTCATATATAGAAACTGATCCATAATTTATCTTTTATTATTATTATTATTACTATTGTGTGTGTGTGTGTGTGTGAGAGAGAGAGAGAAAGAGAGAGAGAGAATGAGTCTGAGCCCTACCCTTTGGTTCTGCCATCAGGTCTTATTTCTTAAAATATAATGTTTTCTGCCAAAGGCATTTTCAGGAAAGATAATAATAACAACAATTTGAAGTTGAAAAAGTAGCACTATACAGAATTTGGTTTATATAGTTGATACTGCTGTTATTTTTTTTCCTCTCTGAATACCATGGTAACTGACCAAGGAATGAGTTTTCACGAGTATGCTCAATATGCTTTGATGATTGAGACTTTTAACCAATTACAATTAAGAAGATAAACAACTTTTATGTCAGCTAGAAAGAAATAAAACATACCAGTTTGTTCATTTTTTGCAAGAAGCCTTGATGAGACCATGCTCCTTAATCATCTGCTGATTATGAGAGAGGAAGCACAATCTGCACCATTTTGATGTTCTGGCTAGGCGATTTACTGTACTTTATTCCCTGACTGAAATTCAGTACTTCCGTCCCATGCTTATGCTGCTCTTTAAAGCATCTGCTGCTCGTCATAGTAGATGTTTTAGTTTCCGTTTTGGGTTTCCCATTCTTCTTTCTTTGAAATGATTATCACAAGTATACTGAAGGATTTTTCAGAGTTAACATGTAGCTGGTAACACGTAGTTAACATCCACCTCAAGGGTGGGGGATGGTTGGTAGCGCCTGGAGGTGAGATTAGCACAAAGAGTTTTCTGAGCATATTTGGCAACGAGTGTCCCTTACCAGAAAAGTTATTATCAATGATATCAACTTTATGAAGATTCTTTTGAAACAATTGTGACCTTATGTTGTTTACTTGATGGATAGTATGTGTCTCAGTACCTCTATTTTTGATTGAGATATAATTGATTTACAACACTGTGTTACTTTCAGGTGCCGAACATAATGATTTGATGTTTGTATGTATTGTGAGGTGCTCACAATAAGTCTAGTTAACATCTATTACCACGCAGAGTTACATTTTTTTTTCCTCGTGAGAACTTTTAAGATCCACTCTCTTAGCAACTTTCAAATATATGGTACAATACTTTTAACTATAGTCACCATGCTATGCATTACATTCCCAGGATTTATTTATTTTATAGCTGGAAGTTTGTACCTTTCACCACCTTTACCCATTTCATCCACTCTCCACCCTCCACCTCTGGCAACTGCCAGTTTGTTCTCTGTGAGTTTGATTGCAGCTGCTGTTGTATAGAGTCCACATGTAAGTGAGATCAAAGGTATTTGTCTTTCTCTGTCTGATTTATTTCACTTAGTATAATGCCCTCAAGGTCCATCCATGTTATTGCAAATGGCAAGAGTTCCCTCTTTTTATGGCTGAATAATATTCTATCGTGTACATCTCTTTTTTGATATAACAAAATTATAACTTTTTGTGACTCAAATAAATATGTTGATATTTTATAAGGAAAATAGAAACATAGTGTGTTATTTTAAATATTGTTAAACATCTAAAGGATGCCTGGTTTTGTGTTCATAAACAGAGATTATACATACGCATATGATACGTTAAAGGTTAAGTAATATATTTATTAATAGATATATGATTGTTGCTTATCCAAGTAGCATAAAGAAAGAAATATCAGTGCTATTTGGATTATTTTAGTGACCTTCATCCACATAGCCAATTAATTAGCATTTTAGCTCTGATATTTTAGTCATTCTTTAGCATCACCATCCTGAGCAAAACCAGTATCAATTACTGAAATATGCATAAGCTGCTCCCCTGTATTTCACTTGTCCCCCTCCAGAGCTCTACAAAGTGCCAGTCTATTGATTTACTTTTAAAAACAGCTTTATTGGGATATAATTCATACACCATAAAGTTAAACCACTTAAAGTGTACGATTTAATGATTTTATTCTATTCACACAGTTGTGTGGCTATCACCACAGTTTAGGTTAGGGATGTTTTTATCACGTTCTCCCAAAAAAGGTAGTCAATCACCATCCAACCCTCCTTCCTGCCCTTAGCATTCACTAATTTTATTTCTATCCTTATAGATTTACTTATTCTGGACATTTAATATAATTGTATTCCTACAACATATGACTTTTTGTGACTGGTTTCTTTCAGCATAATGTTTTTAAATGTTTTAAAGTTCATATCCACATTGTAGCATGTATTAACACTTCATTTTTATTGCTGAATAATCCATCATATAGGTATACAACACCATATTTATCCATTCATCGTTTCTTTGGGTAGTTTGTACATCTGAGCTATTATGAATAATGTTAATGTGAACATTCATATTCAAGTTTTTTATTTGGATGTATGTTTGCATTTCTCTTACCATATTTACCAGTGGGATTGCTAGGTCATATGATAATTCTGTTTAACATTTTGAGGAACTTCCAAAATGTGTTCCAAAACAGCTGCACTATTTTACTTTCCCATTCAAAATGTGTAAGGGTGTCAATTTATCCGTATCCTCACCAGTACTTGTCATGATCTTTCCTTTTGATGATAGCCGTGTAATGAGTGTGAAGTGGTTTTGATTCGTGTTACCTAAATGCTAATGATGTTGAACATACTTTTATATGTTTATTGAAAATTTATATATTTTCTTTAGAGAAATGTCTGTCCAATTCTTTGTCAATCTTTTCTTTAATTGGATTTTCTTTCTGTTACCGAGATGGAAATCTTTTTTACATATTTTAGATAAAATCGCCATATCAAATGTATAATTTGCAAACATTTCCCATTTTCTGGGTTGACTCTTCATTTTGTGTTGTCTTTGGGCACAAAGGTTTTAATGTTGATGAGTTCCAAATTATCTATTTTTTTTTCTTTTGTTGCTTGTGTTTTGGTGTCCTATTTAAGAAATGCTTGCTTAATCCAAGTGCACAAAGATTTATTCCTGTCTTTTTTCTATATGTTTATAATTTTAGCTCATCTGTTTATGTCTGTGATCCACTTTGAGTAAATTTTTGAATATGGTTTGAAGAAGGATTCAAACTTAATTTTTTGAATGTGGATAATTAGTTGTTGGAGTATCATTTATTGAAGAAACTTCTATCCCCATGAATTGTCTTGGTATCTTTTTTTTTTTTTTAAAGATTTTATTTATTTGACAGAGAGAGACACAGCGAGAGAGGGAACACAAGCAGGGGGAGCGGGAGAGGGAGAAGCAGGCTTCCCGCTGAGCAGGGAGCCTGATGTGGGACTCGATCCCAGGAACCTGGGATCATGACCTGAGCCGAAGGCAGATGCTTAACGACTGAGCCACCCAGGCACCCGAATTGTCTTGGTATCTTTTTTTGAAATCAGTTCACCATAAATATAAGGGTTTATTTCTAGAATCTCAATTTTATTCCATTGGCCTATATGTTCATTCTTATGACGGTACCATGCTGTATTGTGTACTGCAGAGTAATAAGTTGTGAAATGGGGAAGTGTGAGTCCTTCAACTTTCTCCCCACCCTTTTTTTTTTTATTAATTTTATTTTATTATGTCTTCCCCCTTTTTAAGATTGTTTTGTCTATTCTTGGGTTATATGATCATCTTAACAATTTCTGCAAAAAAGTCAGCTGAGATTTTGGTCGGTATTCTGTTAAATGTGTAGATCAATTCAGGGAGAATTATAATCTTCATATTAAATCTTCTGACCTATGAGCAAATGATGTCTTTTAGTTTACTCAGGTCTTCTGTAATATCTTTCAACAATATTTTATAGTTTTTAGTATATAAATTTTAAACTTCTTTTGATTAGATTATTCCCATGGAATTTATTCTTTTTGATGGTATTTTAATGAAATTTTCTGATTTGTATGTTCAGATTGCACACTGTTAGTGTGTAGAAATACAACTTATTTTTGTACTCTGATCTTGTATCCTATAAACTTATTGCATTTTTTTTATCAGTTCTAATAGATGTGTGTGTGTCGGGCGGGGGGTTGAGTGTATGTGCATTCCTTAGGATTTTCTATATAAAAGATCATGGCTTTTGTTAAAGGAATTTTAAATCTTCTTTCCAATCTGAAATCTTGTATTTCTTTTTCTTGCCTAATTGTCCTAGCTGGGACTTCCAGTACAATATTTCATAGAAGTGGTGAGAGTGAACATCTTTGTCTTATTTTTAATTTTAGGGGAAAGGCTTCAGTCTTTCACTATTAAATATAATCCTAAATGTGTATTTTTTTCATAGATATCCTTTATCAGATCAAAGAATCCCCTTGTATTCCTAGTTTGTTGAGTATTTTTATAATGAAAGGGTATTGGATTTTGTCAGATGATTTTCTGCATCTCTTAAGAGGATCATGTTTTCTTTTCCCCTTTATTCTATTTAATAATGCATATTATATTGATTGATTTTCAAAAAGGTATTAAACCAAAATTGTATTCCTTACTTAGACAAGTCCCACATGGTCATGGTCTACAATCTTTTTTTATATGCCGCTGGATTTATTTTGCTAGTATTTCATTAATAACTTATGTATCTGTATTCAGAGGTATATTTGTCTATTGTTTTCTTTTCTTACAGTGCCTTTGCCTGGATTTGCCATCAAGGTAATATTGGCCTCATAGAAGGAATTGGAAAGTTCTCTCTTACTTTTTTTGAAAATTTTAAGGATTAGCATTATTTCTCCTTCAAATGTTTGTTAGAATTCAATAGAGAAATGATCTGAAATTGACCTTTTCTTTGCAGGAAGGATTAAAATGACTAGTCCGATGCTTTTATTTATAATAGGTTAATTCCTATCTTCTGTTTTATATTGAGTCAGTTTTGGTAGATTGCAGATTCTTAGATTTTTTCTTTTAATTTCATCTAGGCTATTTACTTTAGTGGTATACAAGTGTTTATAGTATTCTTTTATGATCCTTTTAATTTTTTAATGATTTTATTTATTTGAGAGAGAGAAGACAAGTGGGGGAGGGGCAGAGGGAATTATAGTTCTGGATAATAAATTTGTGTTACTTAAGCAACTAAATTTGTTGTAATTTGTTACAGCAGCAATAGCAAACTAACACAGTACATTTGCTATATCCAAAAAATAATGTAGTTTTACCAGTTATCAACTTTAAATATTTTGTAGTATCCATTCCATTCCATCATCTTCTTTTCACCATATGATTTTACACATTTATTTTTTGTTTGATTTATTGCCCAAATAATATTTTTTTTCTAACTTAATTAGATTACGGTTAAATAATGGGCCTGTATAACACTAATCTTAATGACCCATGTGGCCTATTATTTGATCATTTACTATTAATTTCATGTTTTAGCTACTGGAAGTAGAATATTATAGTCTAAAATAGGAAAGATACAAATATTCTATAAGCCAGAAGTACATTGAGTTCTTAATATTTTCTATTTTGATTCGCTATATTTTTGTTGATACTATTTTTTAAAGAAAGGTTGTGTTTTGCTCAAATAATTGACAAAAGAGCATACTAAAATCCAGGTAATATAATTATTTTTGTATATGATTTTATGCTTCTGTTTAAGCTCTGTTTTTAGACTATGTTATTAAACACATACACATTTAGAACTGTTGTATCTTCTTAATAATCTAAAATTCTAATCATTATATATAGCTACCCTCTCTATTTTTCACTTATTATTTTTCCTCATTCCATATCCTTAATACAGTTCTTCCTCACTAGTAAATTCAGTGATACATTTTAAAAGTATATTTCAGTACCTAATTTGTAGTTTCATGTGGAATGACAGTTCTGGGTATCTATTCTTCTATGTTGATGAAATAAAAACCCCATTTTGTGACTTGCATTCTGACAATTTAATTTCATTTCGTATCATCAACCTTAAATATAACTAAAAGAAAACAAAACACTGGCTAATATGATATTCACCAAAATCTTGAAAGAATTTGTAGTAGGTTTCAGTGTATCAAGGGGGATCTCACTCCATAGCAGAATTAAAGACCAGGTTTTAGTGAGAAGCAGAGGATAAAGGTTGAAAACTTGCTATTACATACAAGTCAAAGGAGTTGAAGTATGTGTGTCGGTATCATAAAAGAAGTAATGAGAAAAAAAAAAGATTTAAAATATCAAAAAAGGATTGTATAAATTCTGGTTAATTTGTATAAGATACAAGGTATAAAAGTGTTACCTAGAAATGTGTTATTCCGGATTCAGAGACAAGATCATAAAAGTTAAATTGAAAAGCCAGATGTCCATATAGTTATGACTCTGGTCAGTGTTTAATATAAAATCAGCAGGAGCTGACATACTTTGGATCAAAGTTAACAGAACTTGCTGTGTGGTCTAGGCAATCTGCTCGGACAAATTCTCACAGAATTTGTGCCTCTTTTTAAAGCAATTATGCAGAATGGTTTGGTAATGTGCAACATATAAAATGTATAACCTTTCTTCATCTGAAAAGCAGCACAATATATGAAAGGCATAGAGGTAGAACAAAGAAAAGAAACCCTCACTGATATAAATGAATCTTTTCTGAGTCTACCATTAGAAATCTGGCTAACCCAAATAGGAGAAACAAATAATGGAAAATGGAGAGGGCTTTAGATTTCATGCTTAAGATAGTATTTTTTTAAAGGTATCTTTGAATAACCTACAGAAGCAAGTATCACTCCTCACTTACTGACCCCTTAGACTTAGATATTGAAAATCGCTTCTCGGCCTTTTGGCTAAGATCATGTGTAGAATTAGATACTGAAGAAATGTGAGATCTTTTCAATACGTAGGGTAATATTCAGACACCAAAGTACTCAGTTACTGAGTCCTGCTACCAGATGGGCAGCACACAATTCGAAGTTCAGACATGGTGGGACAAGAGCTTTCTGAAGGATGCCCTGGGTACTGACAGAAGCTTCCTAGAACTCCCCATTGTAAATCCAGAATGCTGTCTACATTTGCCATCATGAGCACATCCCGGACTGAGGCTGCTGTGGGTCTCAGCAATGTAGATAATAGAGGATTCCTAGCTCTGGGGCCCAGCTGGAAACCTGCTGATAAAGGTCCACAATAGCCTGAGGATGTAGCTATTCTCAACTTGCCATTGTAACAGAAAAAAAAGTAAAATGCTGTATAATCTAGTGGATTTATCTATGTTCTGGAAATCATATTACAATCATTATTCTAATGGAAAATGATACATTTTTCTGAATTCTGCAAACTAAATATTTTTTAACTTAAATAGAATCTGCGATATATATATTAAAAAAAGCACTTTAATTTTAGAGGCAGAGAAAGCTGAAATAAAAAAAAAAATAGAAACAAAACAAACAAACCGCTCAGATACCTTTTAGGAAACTGACCTTATTAGGCAAGTTGGTTAACATCTGATTCTCAGCTTCTGCATCTGTGATATGGGCATAATTTATCTCCTACATTCAGCTTAGCATCAATAACATATTGATGCCTTATGAATAGTATTAGCTATTGTTATCACTTTTAGGTTCTATACTTTTGGCAATTTATGGGAACAGTGAGAGTAATTTCCTGTAGTTGTAAAACTAGTATTAGGCCCAAGCTTGTGCTTTAGAAAACACAGATTACAACTTAAATTGCAAGTTATCCTGTAATTGGGTTATGGATAAACTATTTCTCTCTGTTGTTCTCCTTGCATGAAATGAATTAGTTTCTATGTTCAGACAGAAGTAAACAAGGGTAGAGTCTATTTAGTGGGCATTGTTCATGCAGAATCTGGATGTCAGTCAATATCAGGTTAAGAAATTGAAACGGGAAGTTCTGAAAATAATATCTGGTGCTGATAAGATATAACAGGATTGGGCAAAGAGTCAAACCATAGGTACAAAGTGGAAATGTGGTAATAGGCAGACCTCAGATGCAAAGATGCGTGCAACTTCTGGACCAAAGCCTCAAGAAAAATGTTAGTCATTATAAAGTAAGCAATGTAAAGTTTTCCTAAATGTATGCTCTTCCCTTTCTTTCCATTCCTTCCTTTTCTCCTTTCCTTCTTTTTGTCATACCAATAAGAAGTATTTATTATTGATATTCTTTGAAGATTTCTCTGTTTTCTTTTTTGGAAGACCTCAAATATACAGAAGAGTAAAGAGAATTTTTTTTTAGAAAATTCATAAAATTATTATCAAATGTTAGCTAGATATGCTTCGCTGATTTTTTCCTAAAGAATTTTAAATATAATCATAAGCATCCTGATTTTGCACCCTCAAATACTTTAGTATTCACCTCTAAAATATAAGGATGGCCTCCTACATTCACAATTACATTTTACACTTATTTCTTAATGCTATCTAATTCATTGTTCATATTCAAACATCCCCTATTTTTTCTAAAATATCTTTTATACATTTTTGTTTAAAACGGACATGGGGTACCTGGTGGCATAGTTAGTTAATTGTCCTATTCTTGATTTCAGCTCAGGTTGTGATCTCACGGTCATGGGATTGAGCCCCAAGTTGGGCTCTGCGCTTAGCGTGGAGTTTAATTAAAGATTCTCTCTCCCTCTCCCTCTGCTCCTCCTCCCCATGCTTGCATGCTCTTTCTAAAATAAATAAATCTTAAAAAAATAAAATAAAACAAGACACAAACAAGGATTACATATTACATTTTGTTGCTATGATTCTTAATTCTCTTTCTCCATTTTTTTCTGTAACATTGAACTGCTGAAGAGAGCACTTTAGTTGACTTGTAGATGTTTATTCAATACAGTTTAAATATCTTGACACCAATACTTCACAGGTGATGTAGTGCCCCACCTATTATTTCAAATCACACAGCATCCAAATCTCTGGTCATCTCACCCGTAATGTTTCCAAGACTAATTATTAGTCGAGACAGTGGCAACCAGATCCCTAATGAAGCCTCACCTTTCAAAAAATGTATGATCTATGAGCTGATAGATAGCGTGTGAATATCTAGTTCTCCATTAATGCTTTACCCAAAGATTTCAGTATGTGTGGATGATCCACTTCCTCAGAAGCTAAAAATGAATTTCAACCTTGTCATTCACCATAGCTGGCGTTCTTATATAAAGAAGAACTTCTCCTTATCAGTTAAGCTGTTTGGTTAATTTGAAATGTAGTTTGTACAGGAAAGGCAAGATAATATTTCTTTTCATTTACAAATTTTTAGAGTAAGAAAATAAGTATAGTAGTCATCTCTAATTGTGGCTTTTTTTGGCTAGTTTTTTAGTTTATCTTATATTGTTTTGTTTTTCTTTATTTTTGTTTGGTTGGTTATGTTTTTCCCTTTAAATACTTAGAAGGATATGGGTGTTTGTTTTTTTTTTTAAAGATTTTATTTATTTATTTGTCAGAGAGAGAGCACAAGCAGGGAGAGCGGCAGGCAGAAGGAGAAGCAGGCTCCCCACCAAGCAAGGAGCCCGATGTGGGACTCAATCCCAGGAAGCTGGGATCCTGACTTGAGCCAAAGGCAAATGCTTATCTGAGTGAGCCACCCAGGCGTCCCAGGATATAAAGTTCTGTTCAACAGGGATCTCAAGAGTAGCATAAGGACCCATTTGTGAAATCTCTGCTACTGCCTAACGTTTCCAAAGAACTGGAAAACTATTTTCCCAATATTTCCAAATATAAAAGTAAGAAAGGTTTTGGCAATTTTTTTATGCATAATGGGTGTTTATTTCCTTTAGGTAGGTAGGAAGATATAAAAACAATTTAGCACCACAGAGGAGCATTTGACCTGAGCCTAACACAAGTAGTGAAGCAAAAATACATTGTTTTCAGTGATTAATTATAATTAAGAAAGAAAAACCCAAACTTGTGATTAGCTAATTTGAGATACATCCAACACTTCAATGTAAGGACATAATCAAATAAAGGTGATGAGAGAGTCATGGAATTTTTGTTATTGCAGCTGACTAGAGTCTTGGTTTTACAATGTATCTAAATGGAATTCTATAATGGATTAGCCAGGAAAGGAGGTGCAGACACCAAAAGTGCCTTCTACTGCATGATCTGGTCTTTTCCTACATCTCTGTCAACTTCTTTTCATAACTCTCTCTTCCACACCTAAAACATGCTGACATGTTTTAAATTTTCTTAAATTCACTAGTGTCTTCCTAATTGGATTTTCACAAATTAGTTTATCTCTTTGCAACTTCAGAGCCTTTGCAATGCTATTTTTCTCCCCCTCAGATACTGTTTCCACAGTCCCCTTTCCCATTGTCTTCTTTACAGTTGATCTCATCCATGATGGCTCGGGTCAAAATAACTCCAAATGGGGAAATCTTTCCCAGTCCCTCAGGTGAGGTCAGGTTTCCAACTTTATTAAATAGTCTGCTGTTCTCCTGCATGGCATTTACCCAGAACATGCAATTATATAGCTGTTAGTGCATTTGAATAATGCATGCCTACCTCTCCCCGTTCTCAGATGGTAGAGTATGTGCCAATTTCGCCGTTGTTTTGCCAGAAGCCCAAAAGAGCCTGGTGTATCATAGGCATGTAATAAGTGTGGGTTGAATTACATCAGTGGAACCAGACCTTTCATCTCTATTAGTAGCATCTATATTGATTCCTACTTTATATTTTACACTTTACAAAATATGTGAAGAGCAAGATAGGAGAGGAGACAGACTCTCACTTCCTCTACGTCTGCTTTAGACTTTTTTAAATCAAGTATATTCTGTTTTATAATTAAAATGTAAAATAAATCTAATAAAAGATGTTGAACTTAAATTTTGTAGCTATACTCTAACATTCTGGGAGTCTATTTATTTCCTCACATGTGATGCACACCATCCACAGTGAATTAAAAGAAGATATTTAGCCAAAATATGCCTCTACCCTTAATCAAAGCAATCGCCTCTCTATATCCCTCAGCATTGCATTCACACTCATCCTTGCCAAGTTATATTTTATTTTGTCATGTATGTATTTTGATCACATTTAATCCTTTCTGGAACAAGTCAACACATGCATAAATACATACATAACACTTTGGAAACATCATGTAAAGATGTTTTGGCAATTGCAGATCTATACTGAATATTTTCAAATATATAGGTTAAAGCATTGGTTTATTTACTATGTACTAAAAGAGATTTGTGTCACATAAATCATTACAACCTTGTCAGAGCTCTTGAGCATTTTGACTTTCAATGTAGCTGTGAAAGCCTGCAGAGGATCCCCACTGTGCAGTTGTATAGAGTCACAATTATCTAAAAATAATATTTACATATATTTCTGTGTACATCATAAGATTCAATAAAGATGGGTTAAAGTCAATATCAATATTTACATTCACTGTATTTAAAAATATTATCATCCCTTTATCTGATGATTCAATTTGGAACTTAACCAAAACTTATTTTTGTTTAAAGCTTTCACATTTCAATCAGCTAAGGGTCAAGAGTGATAGATGTTTCAGGCTTTCCACTTCTGTCTCCTATTTACAGAGGCTCATAATTCAAACAGAAAATTAGCTCTTGGGTGACATGTAGATTTTATGGATGCCATCACATTAAGATGCTCATCACCCAGTTGCCCCTTTTTACTTCACCTAAACCTGAAAGAATATGAATGGTATGGAAGAGTCTACAGATACATTGAATGAGGAAAGTTATGTTCTGCTATATTCAATTTTCATTATCTATAGCTTTTTGTAATTTAATTTCTTCCAAATTTTTTCCCTGTCTTAAACTGGCCAATATTTTCATCATCTAACCTTTAAATAAAGCTTTTTGGGAGTATATCAGGTTTGAGGGCTATTTTTTTTTTAAAGATTTATTTATTTATTTGAGAGAGTGAAAGAGAGAGAGCACAAGAGGGGGGAGCGGGAGAGGTAGAAGCAGACTCCCCGCTGAGCAGGGAGCCCGATGCGGGACTCAATCTAGGGACTCCAGGATCATGACCTGAGCCGAAGGCAGTCGCCCAACCAACTGAGCCACCCAGGCGCCCTATTTTTTTTTGTCTTGATTGCTTCCAGAAAAGTCTATGGATATTATTGAGTTGCACTGGAAAATCTCACACATAAACAGGGGAGAAGGGCAAAAAAGGACAAAGATCTAGTTAGGTAATATAGTATAGTGGAGAACACACCAGACAGAAATACTGAATTATAATCTAGATTCAAATACTCTAATATTTGTGACATTAAACATGTAACTTAAATTCACAGCACCTTAACTTTATGATGCAAAAAGTGTAGGCTCAACCAGTGAAGTTTATATTTGTATATTTGTACGGAGGGGACAAATTTTAAGGAGTTTTTATATGTTACTAAATATTTTGTAACTATCTCTGAAGATGCAGGGATCCCATTCAGAACTTAATGTCATGAAGAATAAAAATCAAATTTCCCATTTTAAAAGAATACATGACTTAAACTTAGAATGGAAATTAGGGGCTAGGGCAGAAGTTAGGACTAGAGATGAGCACCCAGACAAGGACACATCTTCCATTTGCCCCTCCAGATCCACTCTTCACCATTCTGTGTCCTAATCTTTTCCCTAGAGGGCTGAGATAAATGTATTGCATTCTGTGGCCTTCTAATTTCCAATTAGATTCTGGATTCAGCCAGTGGGAAGTAGTGGTAGGAGATTTGGCAGTAGACATGGAGTCAGCTAAAAATAATTATTTATTTTGCTGTATCCCTCCTGGGTTATTTCTTTGCCAAAAACCACTTCTGTCCAGCCACCCTCTGTGTATTAATAGCCTCTCTGGTTTCTGGTAAGTGCGCTGTCCTTTCTCCTTCAAGCTAACTAGTGGTAAGGGCCACTCCAATGTTAACAGTCTGGGGTACTGCATTGTCTCTGCTGACTTCCCTCAATCCTGTCCTAAAAATAGTTCCTGGGTTAAACATTCCAGATGTAGCAGATTTAGTGATCTACCTATTTCCCACTGGCACCCTGACTCACACAGAGCTCAAGATGCAAGGGCAACACCAAGAGAGATTTCAACACCACAGTTGGCAGAACTTGGTACTTTACCAAATAGGTGGAATGAAATAGATACATGAGTTGAGGTTGATTTTCAAGTTTGTGAATGGTTTTGCACTCAGCATTAAATATAGAAGGAGTAAAATAAATAAATAAATAAATATAAATAAATAAATAAGTAAGTAAATATAGAAGGAGTAAAAAATTTAAGTGTGTATAAAATGGATTTGGTTTTGGGTAAAGTTTGTGGTGCCACAATAGCTTCCATATCTAGGATACAGTTAGAAACATGGATCTGAAAAACATGAGCTATTTAAGACAAAAATATGTATTTTCACATTGTTAGAATATAGCATGTAAATTTAGGAGAGCGATGACATTTTTCAACAACAATGAGCACAATATAGTAGTTGAAGATGCTGAAGAGATTGATAGTAATACAGCTTAAATTAAAAAGCTTGGGTATAAGGTATATCTTGTATGCCCTCATCTCTCAAATGGAATAACATGCAGAATTGTAATAATATTAATATAAAATAATGCATATAAAAATCACTTGCCACAGTATCTGAATCATAGTAAGTGATCAAAAAAACCCCACTATTTTTCTTCTCTTCACATTGAGGAAGAATTGGGTCTGATTATTAATGAAGTTTATTAAGAGCAAATTCAATATACTAGCATAGTAAAACATATGAGAAAAACTGCAATGAAAGTTAAAAGAAGACATTAAAACTGAAAATTAAAACCCAATGTTTCATTGAGCTGATTGAAATTGTAAACATGATGAAAACTTTAATTTCTTCTTTCTTTTTTTTAGATTTATTTATTTGAGAGGGAGAGAGAGAGAGAGCACACAAACAGGGGAGGGGCAGAGGGAAAGGGAAAGAATCTCAAGTAGACTCTCTGCAGAGCCTGGATCCCAAAGCAGGGCTCTATCACACAACCCTGAGGCCCTGCCCTGAGCCACCCAGGCATTCCCCAAAGACTTTAATTTCTATACTAACAATAGTACATAGGAGACCTTAGTCTCTCTTAAAAAAAAAAAAAAAAGAAAGAAAGAAAAGATTTATTTATTTGAGAGAGAGTGTGTGCACAAGAGGGAGAGGGGCAAAAGGAGACAGGGAAAGAGAGAGAGAGAAGCAGACTCCCTGCTGAGCATGGAGCCCAATGCGGGGTGACCCCAGGACACTGAGATCATGACCTGAGCCAAAACCAAGAGTCATCCACTTAACCCAGCTGAGCCACCTAGACGCCCCAGAGACCTTACTCTCTTTTCTTAAATGAACATGTAGCAGATTTCTTGAGATTGCATAAAATACAAAATAAGATCACTTGAGAACTTTTGACAGAATGTAGAGTGGTATTAAAACTGCATTGTCCTTACATCTGTAGGAACTGGATTGGTTTTATTTTTTTTTTTTTAATCAAGTATTTTCCTTATATGCATTCATATTGAAATCGTGCATAGTTGCTAACCTCCCTTAAGATTCTAAATGTAAAGGGCGCCTGGGTGGCTCAGTTGGTTAAGCGACTGCCTTCGGCTCAGGTCATGATTCCGGAGTTCCTGGATCGAGTCCCGCATCGGTCTCCCTGCTCGGCAGGGAGCCTGCTTCTCCCTCTGACCCTCCCCCCTCTCATGTGCTCTCTCTCTCTCATTCTCTCTGTCTCAAATAAATAAATAAAATCTTTAAAAAAAAAAAAGATTCTAAATGTATGGTGATCTAGATGGAATAAAAACTTACTTCTTGTAACCTGAGATCTAAAATAGGTGTTCCATTTGCTGGGAAGCTATCCTTCAAGATAGGATTCAAGAACTCAGTCTCCTTCCATCTTCTAGCAATATGGTCTTTTCTTTCCAACCCTCAGCATCACACCTTGCATTCAAAAACAGCTCATCAAAACATTTTCTTAAATAAGGGCAGTTTTCTTGAATTCTGATTTTATTTGCTTTCATTTAGCATTCATTGCCACTGTATCTGTGTGGCTACTTAGATTTCTGCACATGTAGAATTTTGCAGGTATTTTAGAACTTTTACATTCTAAGCAGTGAGCTAAGAATTGAAAATATAAGGATACATAATATATAACAGCTATTCTTAGAGTCTATCAGAGAAGGCAAACACTTAGACCAGAAACTCAGTAAGTATTGCAAGTGCTACAACAGAAGTGTCTTATCAATGCTATAAGAATACAAAGAGGGAACTTACGTATTAGAGGTGATTCCCCAGGATGCCAGGAGGAAGAAAAGATTTCCTAGCTTAAGGAGTGACATGAATGAAGCACTAAAATAGTTTATGTGCATAAGTATGAGCTAGTGGTTAAGAGGGCCTCTATTATCTTGGGGTGTGTGGCTGAGATGAGACCCTGAAGACTGTAATAAAAAAGAGAAGATACTAATACCTTGGAGAGATTAAGGACTGGGTGCATCTTCAAAGCTGAGAGGCAGGCGACCACTACCCCCACCTTGGTGGTTCTTCCAGGATTGGGACAGATCAGATATCTATCTTGATCTTGTAGCTGTGCCCCTCTGACTTCTTGCTGTTCTCTGATTTGGGATGGTGTATCATGGCTGAGAGAGCATTGGAGCTCACCCAGATGGGGCAGGGGTATGGATACTACATGTACATTGAATTCCTGGCATCTCCCAGTGCTTCAAGTAGCACCTCCAAACAGCTCAGGAGCACCTGGGTCCTGCAGGTCCAACCAGAAGAACCACAGGTCTTGTTCCTGAATTACACGCTGATGTTCCTGGATGACTTGCCAAAGGACAGCTACCTACTGCTGAAAAACCTTTTGGGTGTGGGTGTAAGATTCAACTTACCTGACTGCTAATCAGTTGACCCCAGGGCTGGGAGGCTGTCTTGCATTTCCAGACCACCAAGATTCACTTCTGCCCTGGAATACCATGGAGGAAGGCATCCAACCGAGGTACATGCTGGGCATCCTCAACTGGATCTGCCATGCTCTGAGACCCCTCTCAGAAGACGTCCTTCACTGGTGGACTTCAGCACCTGCCAACAGCTGCCCCTTTGGAGTTGCAGCTCTTGCTGGTCATCCTGTTGGTCAAGGGCATGGCCATGATGGAGTAGAAATGCAAACTGTTACTGATGTCAGCTTGATCAGATACAAGAATGAGCCGGGCCTTGCCAAGCTCATTCTGGGACCCAGCCCACTGCACATGGACTTCGTGGCCTGGCTCCTTGGCCACAGCGTGCCCAAGAATAATAAGGCAGAACAGCCCCAGCCTTCTCTTTACACCCATCATTCCCGTAGGGAGGAGGGGAGGAACCACCAATGGTCCCTGGCCAGGCCTCAGCCCTGCCTGGGGTGGGGACAATTATGAGGTCTCTCTACTTCCTGCCAGACCTTCACCTAGGCCTTCACACCTCCCTTCAAGGGTGGACACTGGGGAGAGGTTACTTTACACGGGAGCTCCTCTTGGCTTCGTGTTCTGGAGAGACAGCTCAGGGAATGGAGTTGTGCAGCCTTTGAGAATATTGTAGTAGGCAAGCGGCCTTGGACTCCCTTTGCAACCTCAGTACAGTGAGACAAAGAGTCCTTGAGCTTCCTGTGAGGAAAACCACAGCCTGACCAGTATTCAAGGAGCCCAGAAGAGAGAGGGATGTCCTTACCTCCAGCCACTCTCCTGGGAGTTAGCAGCCAAGCTGATAGTGGAGGAGAGTGAGCCAGGGTCCATGGCCACACTACATATCCTGGGGCCCTCAGATGAAAAGGGTATTTCGTCTCCCGTTATGTTTGAACCTGCACAGCAAGATGGGTAGGCACAGGAAGGTACCTCACTGCCACATGGCCCCCCAAAACACTACAGGACATGTTGGCAGATCCCTTGGTCGATAACATACTAGCATCTTGACAGTTTTCCCCTTTTTTTCTAAAGTAGGTTCCATGTCCAATGGGGAGCTTGAACTCATGACCCTGAGATCAAGAGTCGAGTGCTCTACCAACTGAGTCAGCCAGGAACCCTGACGGTTTTACCCTTTTTGAAGGTCTTTAAAAATGCAGTATTTTTATTTAATACTGACTTAAAACATATATAACATTTTGGTTTTAATGATGCTGGTTTCAGGATTTGTAATTTTTTCTTTTAATCCTATGACTTTTTTTTTTTTTTTGGTAATGCTTTTTCCTTTTAAAGTGTACTTTTGCTGATTGTTCATGTGGGGAAAGGAAGCAGCATTCACTTCTGAACAGTCAGGTTTCTTTGTAGGAACCCATTACTTGATGGGTTTATTTTTATTTTTAAAGATTTTATTTATTTATTTGACACCGAGAGAGAGTGCACACAAGCAGGGGGAGTAGCAGAGGGAGAGGGAGAAGCAGGCTCCCCGCTGAGCAGAAAGCCCGATGCAGAACTCGATCCCACCACCCTGAGATCATGACCTGAGCCTAGGGCAGACTCTTAACCGACTGAGCCAACCAGGCGCCCCTACTTGATGGTTTTAAATAGGTTTAATGCCACTTAGCATATGCATTTAAAAAAGCAGATATTTACCACCTGTGAAAATTTACTGTGTATCAGTAACTTTAAAATTGTTATCTGCCATCCTCACAGTCACTTGGGTAGATGTATCCTCTGTGTCTAGTCCACATACTCTGAATTTCTTATATTCTAGGATATGACCCCCATATGCTTCCTTCCCTCCCATGGCTGTAGTGAATTACCTGTGTTCCCTGGTGAGGCCAGACTCTCCAGCAGTAAACTAGATTCTCTTGCCTCTCACATACTCAAGGACCTCTCCTGGCATCCTCCCTCTCTCCTGCCTCACCCCTATCACCCTCTATGACCATTTCCATTAGCATAAAATCCCTCTCTTAAGGCCATTTCCCATTTAAACAGCAAGTTCATTTCTTGTTCTTCTTTACAGGAAATCTCCTTTAAAGTGCTGTCTCTAATATCTAACATTGTTCATCTCCCATTCTCTTTGGAAACCCATAAGATTATACTTTCATGCCCACAATTTCACCAAACCTGTTTTTATTAGAGTTGCATTGTGGAATCACAAGGTCAGTTCTGTGATCCCTTTATTTGGTTCCCAGCAGCATTTTAAACACTCCATCACTCCCTCCTCCCAGAGCATTTCTTCCCTTGGCTTCTAGGTCAGCAGTCACCTCATTTCCCACTGTGCCTCAGTTTTTGTTGCTGATACATCTGATCTCCCTGACATTCACTCTCCGAAAGTCCCGGCCCTCTATCGTTAAGGCTTCTTCTCGTTTGTAGCTGTGTGTGTGATATACATGTTTATTTCCACTCTCCACCTCAAAACTCAATAACATTTTTTTTTTATTCTTCTGCCACTGGGCATTTTTCCTTGGTGTCCCGTTGATATCTCAAACTTAACATTTCGAAAACTGAACATGTCACTTGTACCAACACCTTAGCAATGATTATTTTAGTGCAGTTAAATACTTACTTGTGCGAGTGTGTCCTTTTTTGAGATAGGTATGTGTTTTTTTCCTTGGCCACCCCACTCCATTCCTGCCTTTTTCTATAAGAGAATCCTGGCTCTTTACATTTCGTATGCCCTGCTTCTGTGTCAGCTTCTTATTTGAAGAAATTTTTCTTCTTCTAAAGTGGACCAAATGATCTATAATCCTTTGATTCGCGGGCAGAATTTTCACTCAAGTCAATAGGAGCTGTGCTTGAGTAAGGAGAAAGTGATCAGACTCTTACATCTAACCTTTGTTTTCTAAGTTGAGCATATGTTTCTTCCAGAGGTGGTATTATGTCAATGAAAAACTCAGAGTCAATTATCTTCAAACAAGATCCTTTCTCCAATCAATAAAGAACATTTTCCTGTTTCGATCGACAGAAATGAGTTAAATGTTGGCACAGCATTCAAATACCTATCACTCTGTTAATGAGGGTATTATTTTTTTTGTAATCCCAAAGGACCTGGCATCACAAAATGCCAAATAGAATGTAGTGTATTATGAGTGACAAGAGCTTTTAGCTAGCAGTAATTGAAATGCAGTTATTGACATGAGAATATATTCCCTGTCATCTCATAAGGAACAATATATTTTGGAAAAAATACAGTGTTCTAGTTAATTCCTATTTGATCATTTTATTCATGATATCCTCTCACCTGGCACTTTTTTTTTAATCTTCTGCATGACTTTTATGGTTTCATTCCATGCAAGGCTTGATTATTACATTAGGAAGACAATGAATAGCTGATAAGTTGACCTTGAATCTGGAGCAGTGAAACAAGAAGCAAGATTCCTTTTGCTATCTTTTTGTTCGGTACCTGTTTTAGTTATTTGTAGGGTAATGATACTTTTCCTCAATTGTTGAATTATTCTAACATGCTGGGCTTATTTTATTTCACATGGTTAATCTTAGTTAGAATAGCAAGATTAAACAGTACACTGAGTCCATCATCCTGATAGTTATCAGAGACAAAAATTCTTCATTGAATGGAAATGTCTGGCACTTATTGAATCAACAAAATCAAAGCAGGTCATAGGTGAGAGAAGTTTTGCTATTTTAAAGAATAACACAAGCTTTTCTGCTTTCTGACAGCTAATTATTTTGACATACATCAGTAAATTATGAATTCTTTAATAGTTGGAAGTAATTAGAAGTTATTTTCAATGACCATCTTATTCAAATGCTAATATTAAAAGGAAATGCATACTTTGAATCTTTACTTAATGGTTGATTTGCATATATGGTTATTACCCTTTGAATGTTCTTAGAGATCTTGCACACTGATTGTCCAATTGTTGTACGGTTGTGATACAACAAAGTTTTTTTGAGAAAACTTCTAATAATAGAGCAATGGGCTTCAGGATAGTAACTCATTTTCTCCTTTAAAAGGTAAAATCATTACTTTGGAGTAAGGTTGACCTGAATTTTAACCCCATCTCTGTCCCTTAATAACAACCCATTTGAGATTTAAATTTGGAGTCTCCAGCCTCATTTTTCTGTCACAGCTATTGAATGTACTAAGGACACCTCTGTGAGGTAAAAGGATTAAATGTGATCACACATATATAGAAAGTATCCAGTAGAGTGACTTACAAACAAATGGCTTGCAAAAGATAATAACTTTCTTTTAAAATAAGGAAAAATTTCCCCCCAAATGAGTTAAATTTTTTGGTTAATAAAGCCATAATGATGTGTGTTTAGCTCAATTTCTTGGCATATCAGGGGACATCGTTTCTAATATTTCATATTTTATTACATTTATACTTTAGTATCACTTCTTAGTGTACCACTTTATTTGTCCTATACACTCTCATGTCAGAACCTCCAAGCACAGTAAGTCTTCCTTCTCTTAAATTTATGTTTTATTTATTTTTTTCCTTAGGGTGGTCTGAATGTGTTGTGTCAATGTGTCAATAGAAGTATAGCACTTAAAAACTTGAAAAAAATACCTGTTCAACAAAGTTCTTGTTATGCTGCAGGTTCACAATAAAAATTCTTCAATGACCATATCTACCGGGCTAATAGCTTTCATTTTCAAAATATTAAATATAAATAATTGTATCATGTTGTATGTATTAACAACTCTACATGGTACATATTATTAGAGGGAAGACTTTATGAATCTATTAGATATATAACTTTGTCTGTATTAAAGCTACTGGAATTGGAATATTTGAAAGCCCAAATGTTGGAAGTAGATATGAATCCTGCATATTATGGGTTGTTTTCCAAACATATCAAGCAAAAATGGACCTCCAGCTTAGTCCACTAAAATATACAATTATGTAAAGGATGCAATTAAACCATGGAAAAAAAAAAAAAACCTAAAAATTGGGCGCCTGGGTGGCTCAGTTGGTTAAGCGACTGCCTTCGGCTCAGGTCATGATCCTGGAGTCCCGGGATCGAGTCCTGCATCGGGCTCCCTGCTCGGCAGGGAGTCTGCTTCTCCCTCTGACCCTCCCCCCTCTCATGTGCTCTCTCTCTCCTCTCATCCTCTCTCTCAAATAAATAAATAAAATCTTTAAAAAAAAAAAAACCCTAAAAATTATCAAAGGAAAGCTAGCATTGCTTTAAAAAAAAAAAAGATTTTATTTATTTGAGAGAGAGAGAGAGAGAACAAGTCGGGGAGGGGCGGACAGGGGAAGGGCAGAGGGAGAAACAGACTCCCCGCTGAGTAGAGAGCCCCACACACCATGATCCCAGGACCTAGAGATCATGATCTGAGCCAAAGGCAGATTCGTAACCAACTGAGCCACCCAGACACCCGAAAGCTAGCATTGTTAATAATTATTTTAAAAATGGTAATAAAACCAAATGTATATTCATAAGAGAAGAGAACATGAACTTATACTATAGTGATGCATGGAGTAATATAAAAATATAAAATGTGAAAATGAATAAACTATATCAACACTCTAAATAATGTTAGAAAATGTATTGAGTGGTGAAAATGTTACACAAACCACATCCAGTAATGCACCATTTTTAAAGAATTCAAATGGAAAAAAAAAAAGTACACACATACCTATTAAACCTAGAGATACATGCATATCTGCTAAGACTATAAAAATGAAGATAAAATTAGAAACATTTTATTACAGTCGTCACTCTTAAGGGTGGAGGGGGCGCCAGTGGATGGGATAGGAGAAGAGTGGAGAAGTAGCTGCCACCGGACCCTGTTTCACGGGCTTCACGTAGAGTAACTCATTTCGGGCTCATAACCATCTCGTACAACAGGTGCCCCTGTGACCCCCATCATACAGATGACGCAAGTCAAAGCGTCTGCCCGTGGTATGCAGCTATTACCACAGGACCCAAATTTAATCCAGGACATCTGGGTCTAGAAGCTGAGTTCTTCATCATTGGGACAAAGTCTGAAATCCATATGATGTTCAAGTTACTTTTATTATTATGCCAGTTTAAAAAAAAAATGGGTTGAAGTCAGAACTAAAATGTGATATGCGGCTGGAAGCTGCCAAATTCCGTAAGAATCATAGCAATGGTCTTTTTCCAAAGTGTTGTCTTTTTTGAGAAAAGAGTGTACAACATGCAATTCTATTGGAATCTCTCTGTTTACTTGTTAAGAGCAAAAGAAAGTGCACGATAAATATTCTAATGATAATAAAATATTATACATATTTGATACATATATACATATACTTAATAATGTTCTAATGAACTAATGTTCATCTTGACCAAATTTTATGCTTTCTTTTTGGGTTGTTCTATCAATATTTCATGTAATCCCAATGGTGTTTGATTCTAATTTTTTTTTACAGTATTTAAATAATCCAGAAGTAGTTTATAGAGTTGGCACAAATGAAAATGCCTTCTCTATCCAAAACCATAAAATTTCAATGATAAGTTATGTAAGCAAATTTCAAAAAAAGGAGGATATATTTTTACTGTGATTTACCAAAATATACCATAAGAATTTTCTTCTCTTTAATTTATTTTATTTTTTTAAATTTTATTTTATTATGTTATGTTAATCACCATACATTACATCATTAGTTTTTGATGTAGTGTTCCATGATTCATTGTTTGCGTATAACACCCAGTGCTCCATTTATTGGGAGAATGACCAGAAGGGATCATTCTGGGCTAGAAATCAAATATCAAATAATTGATCAATTTTTTTTTAATTTCTTTGATGCTTCATAGTATGTTTTTATTTTGTAAAGTTACTCTATGGAAGAGATAATTCCTTATAAGTTACAGGAAAATGCCTAATTTTCTATCCAGTGATATTAAAGTCACCCAGACTAGAAATTCTCAAAAAGAAAAATTGTCAATTAGAAACAGAGAGACGGTTAGTGTCTTATCTTTTGTTTTATTTTCCACTTGCTTTGGTAGTCTCTACTATCAATTTTGCCCATTATTAAATCTTATCAGTGTTCTTTCCTCTACCCGAGATTGGCTGGGTGGTAACAAAGGATGACTGTCAAGTTTTCAGCACAGGCAACTGGATAATGAACAGTGTCATTTTCTGCATCAGGGAATGTTTAAACTGGTTTAGGAATGACATGTTCAGAAATGTTGACCTATAGGTAGCTATAGGATAACAAATTGATAATATCCAGTAGGCTATATGTGGGTCTGCATCTTATGAAAGTGATTCTAAATTTTGACGTTCAAGCGTAAGAACAAATGAGAGCAGATAATACCTAATTGGGCTGCAGACATATCCAGCACAAAGGAGGAAATAGCATTGATATTATTAGTTAGAATATTGACTTAGTAAAAAAAAAAGTCAATGACTTCCAGCTGTGTACATTTTAGTGAATCACCTAAGCTCTCTAAACATCAGTTACCTTCCTGTGGGGGGTGCAGAGGTGAGGAGGGGAAATGGAAGGATGACACCATCTCTGATTATACATAGGGCCGTATATGTATGTACAGTTGTGAGGGTCAATTAAGATAACGCAGGTGAAAGTTCCTTGTAAATTACTAATGTGTAAATTATACCTAAATTGTTGTACAAATGAGATATTACTATAGTGTTCATGAAATATAGATTATTGGCAAGCTTTTATCTACTTTGCAAAAAAAAAAAAAAAAAACTCTGGAATTTTTTAATTCACTGAGCAATACTTATTTATCTTTATATTCACAGGGATGTGCCAGAATTATCTTTTCTTCTTGAAGTCCACTTCACTCATAGAACCTTAAAGTTGAAGTGGGACTTCAGGACGACATCATCCAATCCCTTACTTGTATACACACAGAAGTAACAGATGTAGTTTAGGTTATTGATATGATTAGAACTCAGGTATCCTAATCTGAAGTTTAGTGCTCAAATTTACACGGTGTGAAAATGGTCAATTGATTGGGAGTAGAGCCAGCTTTTCAGAACCTTGTCCATTCCTAATCACTTCATTCAATGAACTCACTTCAGTGTTTTCTATTTTTTTTATCCTTTGTACTGTATTTTTATTTTTTCAAGTTACTCTTATGAAAGAAATAATTCCCCATGTACAGTAAATGCCAACTATAGCTGAAAAACTATACAGGAAAATATTTGCATGATATTATGGAAATCTGCATTAGTTACTGAAAGATGCCTCTTAGATAAATTATTCATTAATGTATCAATTCAGTCATTTGTGCCTTTATTTGTTTATTCATTTAACAAATATGTATTGACTACCAATTATTAGTGGGGCACTATTCTAGGTGTTTGGGAAAAAATGCTCTTAAGATAAAAGATTGTCAAAACACAAAATAAATAAAATAAATAAAATAAAATACATGAGGAAAGCTCTGAACATAATCTGTTGAGCTGAGTCCTGAATGATGAGTCAGCCATGGAATGATCTGGTGAGTGTGGGGATGGGATGAGTCCAAGCATAAGGACCAGAGGTACAAAGAGTATGTGCAGTTGAAGGGTGAGACCACTGCACCTACTGTAAAAACAAAACAAAGCACAAAACACAAAAACAAAACAAAACAAAAACCGAGCTATTTAAATATAATCTCATCTCTGCAAACAATATGTAGAGCCTGGTTAGTTAGAAAGGTGTGGTTTACTTTGCCCATAAATTGCATGACTTATTAAGCTTAATTTAGGTTTAAGATGGATTTCTTAAAAGAGTTGTGTATTTATTTTTGTTTTTTAAATACATACTATTTAAACTATGTTGATATAGAATATAACATGTAATATAAGGAGGAAAAAATGTGTAAATATGTGACAGGGTTGTTTAACCCAAGAGGGTAATTTTGATTTCTGGATATGTAAGTTTCTAGAACAAAGAATGTATGGTGGCAAGTGGGGGGACTCTTGTTTTTTGTTGTTACTGTTTTGTTTTGTTTTTTGTTGCTGTTTAATCCCATACTAATAGAAAGATTAATTCAGTAATTATCCAACTTTGATGTGGATCAGAAACACTCCAACAAATTGGTAAAAATAGAGGCCTAGGTTTTATCTCAGTTCATGAGGTTTGGACCCCTGGATTCTTTTTATTCATTTCAAGGTGATTTTAATTGCACCAAAGTTTGGCAACCACTGGTGACTATATTTTCAGATGAAACATAGTAACAATTATTATAGAAAATACAAATTGTAGGTTGTCTGATATCCAGTTTGGGAAGTAGAAGACACCCTAATGAAAGAGGATTTTCAAGATACAAGTTGCTGTTGAAACAGAAACCTTAGTAAATTCCACATACTGCTAATAGCAAATCCTAGGTTTAAAATAGGTAACACTGTGTGTTATGATATCAAATAAGAAAAAGTCATAGAAGCCATGACTCACATTTCCCTGAGTATGAAGTAAGTATACTTACATAGCTCCCTTTTAAACCCCTGTTTATCTAGGTGTTTTTTTTTCAATGAGGAGCTGGATAATTGACAAATGACTATGTAGATTAAATTGGTCTTAGGCTCATCATGACTGGGCATATCAACTTTTGCAATAGAATATCTATTGTAATTCCAGACATTTTTCCTTGAGGTCATCTGCCAAAATGTCTGTGTACCTGTGTTTGACTTGGATATGACCTACAGATAGATGCTCAAGATGTGTCAGATATGCTTTTAGTGTTTTCTGAGATCATATGTGAAGGTCTATATCCAATTCTATATCCTAAGTTAATCAAACCATAAAGATAAATTTCCTGCATCAGAGAGATCCAACATAATATAAAATGTAGGTTTATGAAAAAAAGCATAATTGTATTTAACCATATTTAAAAAGTGGATTAATGTGTTTTACAAGAGTTTTTAATGTCAAATTTTTTTTGCATAGACTTTTCATTAAAAATATATTGACCTCGGGCGCCTGGGTGGCTCAGTTGGTTAGGCGACTGCCTTCGGCTCAGGTCATGATCCTGGAGTCCCAGGATCGAGTCCCGCATCGGGCTCCCTGCTCGGCAGGGAGTCTGCTTCTCCCTCTGACCCTCCCCCCTCTCATGTACTCGCTCTCTCTCATTTTCTCTCTCTCAAATAAATAAATAAAATCTTTAAAAATATATATATATTGACCTCTTTTGTTTAATTGTTTGAATCTTAGTTAAAATTTGGGGGAGAGGGCATAACTACCTGTGCAAAATATGGTGGGGAGGATTATTTTATCTTTAGGAAAATTGCTGTCTTCTGGATAGCTGAAAACTGTACCAAACTGTTACAATGAATTGCCAGTTCAAGATAGCTATGGATCATTAACCTAGGGAAGGCTGATGGAAAAGTACATTTTACATTAAATTTTAGAAGCATTCAGAGAGAATAGAGAACATCCAGTGCTTATTCTCTCCCCCACCAACATGTTCCTGAAATATCAAAATATCAAATATCAAACAGCAATAAATCATTTTTGGCCCTATAAAAATTAGGTCCATATAAATACATGGTTTGCTCCCCCAGCCCCTGTCATTTGCATCAGTAAATTAAAATGTTCATTTCAGCTACTTCCTGCACAGGTTCAGCTGCTGAGACTTGAGTTAACAAATATTTACTGAGCTCATACTCTGTGCGAGGAATTCCTCCAGGGACTGTCTTCTCAGCATTATACCCAGTGCTGAAAACTTAAAAGCAAGTAGTGTAGAGTCAGTACTTCAAGGAGCTGAATTCCCATCTGGCTAGGACTGAGTTGAAATGGAAATGCAAGCTGGACAGTGTGTGGAGGGCTTTGAATGCCATCCTCAAGAATTTGGGCTATATTTGTCAAGTATCAGATTTGTATGTTAGACAAATGAAGTAACTATACTTACATAGCTTCCAGTTAACCCCCTACTTATCTAGGTGTTTTTTTCAGTGAGTAGATGGATAATTGAAAAATGGCTATGTAGATTAAATTGGTTTTAGGCTCATCAAGCCTTTGGCATATCAAGCATTTTCCTCTTCGGGTCTCAGGTCCTCTCTATTCGCAGTCCTTTTAAATTGAATAGATGTTAACACATACCTCACTATAGGAAGGGCATGAGCCTCAGACTTGGCCAATTCAAACACACCTTCTCCTGGTCTTTCTAATGAGACATATAACAAATCAAGTATTTATAGATAATCGATTACTTGGAACTATCAGATAATAGGCATTCCATCAATATGTTGATCAATTACTAAATTGATAAAGTATACCTGAGAGCACCACTATGAGAACAAACAGAAAGTAAGTAAAACTAAAGCATTTGAGAGACAAATAATGGATGAGGTCTGCATACTTGGATCCAGTCATACCTGAGGTTGAAATTTCTTCTGAACTCACTAGACCCAATGAATTCCTTTTTGGTTGTTGTTCATTTAAACTAATTAGAATTAAATTTTTGCCATTTTCAATCAAAAGAACTGTGACTAATTAAAATAATCCAATGAAGAGAAATAATTAAAATGTAATTTTTTAAACCTGATATGGGGGGAATTGAACTAGGAGAATAAATAAAAGCAAGCAGAGAGTTTTGACATAAAATTGGAAGGATGTGATGATTAAATTCGAAGATAAGAAAAAGAAAAGTAATTATTACTTCAAAGATAGTAACTGAAAGAGGGAAAACAGAAGAAAGGTGGGGTGGCTTCTGGGTAGTTAAGGAGTGAGGAGTTTGTTTCAGGAATGTTGTGTTTTTGTTACCCATTTGAAGTTAATGTGGGATTTTAGAAAGTATTATTAATATAGTCCTGATACAAAGGAGAAATATTAGCCCCAAATCTACACATTTAGGATTTGTTAACATAGTTGACAAAATGAGTACTTGGAAGAGAGTCAAATACGGTAGAGTCTCAGATGCCAAGGAAGGAGGGAGTCCCACAGCAAAAGATTGAGATCCTGTAAACTCAGTAATAGAGTTTAAGCAAAATGAGGGTTGGTAAATATTGATGGATCTTGCCTGTTAAATGTCATCAAAATTATTGTCAATAATAACTGTAAAATGGGGAGAACAGTCATCCAATTGCAGTAGAATTTGGGATTAAAAATGAAGCGAGCAAAGGCAAGTCATCTTTTTAAATAAATCTGGCAATGGAAGGAAAATATTATATAGGGTGATGCTCGAAGGCATCTCAGAAAAAGATTTAAGAAATATTAAAATCACTTAGAGATTGTTGTTACGAATTTATGGAGCTAGGAGAAGGAGGAAGTGAAGGAAGAGGAGAGATGATAAAAGATTAAAGCCACGGCAGAAAAGGAGATTAAATTTTCCATGATTTTGGAGAAGGCAGAAAATTGCAACCTTGGGAGAAGATGGGGGATAGTTTCACCTGAGCCTGGAGGGAAGACAAAGTGAAGATGAAAATTAGTTCTGAGATAGAAGATGGGGAAGAAGTACTATTACCTTGGTGAGGAGGAGGCTAGCTGATAAATTGAGAATAAGGCCGGTGAGATTAGGGGCTTAAGGTTTCAAAACAGTCATAGTGGAAAATAGGAAAAGGCCTAGATGAGTTGAACAAAGGTAATTAAAAACAAACAAAACAAAAACTAAGCGATGAATGTAACTGAGTTTCTATAGAGAGCTAGGAACTTTGTATTTGTAATTGAAACTCTTCTGTGAGCAATTCTCTTAATAATGCTGAGCTGTTGGCGCAAGATCTGAGAGATGAAATAATTGAGGGTATCCAAGATTTATTTTGGCCACACAATTGTGGAAGAAAATTTGAGTAGCAAATAAACTACAGTTAATGGTTAAAGGCGAGGTTGAGTATCTGACATTATGCACAGGACTCAAGCCGAAAATCTTGTGAAGGGGAATAGCAAGGGAGTGACACACTGGGAGAGCAGGTTCTTCAAAGGACAGGATTAGCTAGGAGGGAAATCTAGGTCAGTGTGTGATACCACCATCCAGTTCTTAAAATCTTTACATCCAGGGTGATGACAAGATAAATAATACCATACAATATCTGTAATCCTATGCATATTATAGAAGACTCGAATAGAACTGAAATTCATTCTCATGATGGGGAGTATTATTCTGGAAGCTAGGATATCAAATGAGTTAAAAATGTGTGTATTAAAAAACATGTATTTTGGAAGTTGGAAAATAAAAATTTGAGACAAGGATAGGATATGAAGAACAGAAACTTTTCATAGATTGGCTACATTCAAGAGAATGTGTATCAAAAAGAATTTTACCACATATTCACAGTAATAAATACATTTACAAACTGGTAATATATTCTGAACTGTAAAATGAAGAGTATGTCATTTTTTAATATTGTCTAGGACATAACTTCTGTGATATTACTTCCTACAGGTCTTTGTTTCATTGAGAAATCTAAGCACGTGATTTTTAAAGCTAAGTTTATTTTAGCTCAATACTCTTTCTCAGTTGACTATGCTTCAATATCGTATTTTACATAGTGTGGGGGTATGGCAACCAAAAAAGAAGTAGTAATATTCCACCTTTCAAGCAGTTGGTGTTATATCATTTTATATTACTTTGTGGTATACAATGTGATAAATGACCTATGCAAAGCATTTGTGAGAGATTGCATGTGGGTAAGGGGGAGTTTAGAGATGATAAACAAAACTGCATTAACACAGGGCTGGAGTCACTTAGAAAGGAAAGCAATAGATCAAGTTTAAATGGGCAACATTAATGGGAGTTATGGGCACACATCTCAAAATGAATATACCCCAAAGAATATATAGAACACCTCTCATAATTGTAAAAAGACAGATTTTACAATTATCTTCAGGACAAGCCGCCAGTTGAATAAAACACATAGCTTTAGTGTCAAGAGAAATCTATGAGACCAAAGGGAGACTTAGTTGAAATTGCAAGGAAGAAAAGAGGAAGAAACATGGAAACAAAAATGCAGTAGAACAGAACGGCAAATAAGACCTCACTGGAGTAGAATATATTGAAAACATGTAGAAAGTGGACTATAAAAAATGTTTGTTTTTTATATTATATTTATATTCTAGATTCTAGATTCTATATATATTCTATACATTCTATGTATTCTATAGATCCTATATTCTATATATATATATATAGTTCTTATATTCTATAATATATTCTATATATTATTATATTTATATTCTAGGAAAAAAGTATTTTTTTTCTAGAATATAACAATATGTTTATAAGCATTCTTGTCACAAAAGTAAATCTATTAGATCTTTGGGATTGTTACTATTTTGAATACACTATAAAGATTAATCTTTACCTTTGCTTGTCTCGGATTTGTTAAAAATCACTAAAGAATATTTGGTGAGGAAAACATTCTCTATGAAGCAGTATTTAGCAATTTCAACTTTGTAATCAGTTTTGTATTAAATATTTGCATATATTGTGGAAGAAAATTATAATATTTAAAAGATCTAAATTTGGGATGTTTTTTAAGTCACTGGATATATCAGATGGTAATTTCATGCACCATTGTGTAATTCATACTTATTTAGGTGTATCAGATGTATGAGGGTTTTATTTTTTTTCACTTTCTTCCCTTTTTGCTGCTTTTATGAGGCTCATGATCTTCAGAGTCAATCATTTAAAACAGAAAACGGCTACATATTCTGCTACCTGAAAACTGATGTAACTGCATTCACTGCCAGTGTTAAATCAGGTATCATTTAAATGCCTTAAGGAAGAAGAGTCTCATTTTCTTGAACTTTTTATCTTATAATAGTCTTAGATTTATGGAGAGTTGAAAAGGTAGTACAGAGAGTTCCTACGTACAGCAACCTCGGTTTCCTCCGTATTCGACACTTATGTTAGTATGGTGCATTGGTGAATTAAAGAGGCCTATTAGAATCTCCACTAAGTGGGCTAATAGTGAGTCAAAACCCAAAAAAGAGATGTGGGATAGATCTATAAGTTTGGCAGTCATTATCAAAATGATAGTAAGTAATATCATGAGATAAGGTAAAATAATCTAGGATGTCAGTTTTATAGAGAAGAAAAATGTGAATATATATGGGGGAGAGAAAGGGATTGAGAACAAATTTTGAGTACCCAATGCTGAGATGCCAGGAAGAGGAAGAAGGAGAATGAAGATTAGTGCTGGTGAAGCAGGAGAACAGTATGTAGAGGAATGTTCTGAAAGCCAAGGGCTTCCTTCAGAAAGGAATGGGCAACTCTGTTAAATGCTTTGGAAGAAGGCTGCTGATCAACCATCAGATTTGTCAAGATGGTGGTCCTTGATGACTTGTACGTGAGTAGTTTCATAAAATAGTGTAATTCGTGAGAAAAAAGGAAAGTGACAGCAAGAATAGAGGACAAAGTAACTTTTAACTCGAGGAGTAACATACCTCAAAGCCTGATGGATTACAATACCAACCATTTATTTTTATGTCTGCATATTGGTTGTCTCTGGCTGATGTGTGCGGGGTTAGTTCAGTATCTCTATCAGTCCTATTCTTGGCCTGGTAAGACTCCAGGCTTCCAGATGGGTTCAGCTTTGTTTTGCACATCTTCATTCTAGGGCACAGACCAAAGATCCAGCATTTAAATAGCTCATATGCTTCTCGGGTTACCTCATAGCAATTCAAGAAAGCAAGCAGAATGACAGAAGAGATTTTAAAGCTTCTGTTTATGTCTTGTCCATTAGCATTCCATTAGGCAAAGCAATGTGTCCAAACCAAATATGAACAGGGATGGGAAATGTGCACAAGCAAATCTGTGGGCGGTACTAAGGATTCATATAAAAAAAAATATAATGAAATCTACCACAGGACTATTCTAGCAAGTAAACATTTTTTTTCCTCTTTGAAATTGGAGTGTAATGGCATGACTGTGTCCTAATGAGAGTGATTCTATAGAGAAGGGGAAATATCAGAGAGCAGGAGCAGGGTTTATTCAGGGAAGTAAGAAGGGATATAATCCAGTACAAAAATTAAAGGGCTCCCTGAGTGGGAGCAGGGGCAGTTAACACACTGTGGTAGGAGAGAAGAGAGAGAATAGGAGTAAGATCTGGGCAGGATAGTGGATTGGTGGTCATCTGACAAGATAGTTCTTTCACAATTAAATCCCTTATACTCTTTCTTGCCCATCGTATTGTCTGGCTCTTATTCCTTCTGCCCCTGCATAATGTTTTCCGAAAATATGTCATTGTGGTCGTTCTGTTACCAGGGTATTGTCTTGCTGTAACTTATGTCATAACTTCACTTATTCATCTACGCAAATTAAACCCACATCAGGGGGCGCCTGGGTGGCTCAGTGGGTTAAGCGTCTGCCTTCAGCTCAAGTCATGGTCTCAGGGTCCTGAGATCGAGCCCCATGTCTGGCTCCCCTGCTCCGCATGGAGCGTGCTTCTCCCTCTCCCTCTGCTGCCCCCCCTGCTTGTGCTCTCTCGCTCACTTGTTCTCTCTCAAATAAATAAATAAAAATCTTAAAAACAAACCCAAACCAGTACCTCAAGCCTTGATCTCCCTCATGTACACTCAACCCTTGCAGGTCATGTTGCTAGACAGCTTCAGTGGCAAATTTTGCTGACTCCTCAAAGAGCATATAAAAATGAGTTAAGAAATATTGCTATTGTATTTTCTCTTCATATTTTTCTGAATAGTATTCTCAATTTACCATTCTGTATGGCCTGGAATCTCAGTTTATATTATGACAGTTATTTAATATGACATTTAGTAAGTGATCTAGATTTGTTGATTTTAACATGTTCATGATTTTAAAGTATTCATGTAAATATTATAATTTCCTGTCTATTGCTCTTCTGTACCTTAGTTTGGAAATGTAATATAAGTGTGCACGTGTATAACTTAACCTAATTGAATGAGAGGTCCCCCAAATGAAATATTGCATATTACTAGTGTATCATTTTAATAATATTAATATATAATATATTATATTTTATATTATATAAAGTAATATTGTAGAATATTATATATTATATATTGTTATATGATATATAGTAAAATACATTATGCATTATGTATTATATACATTACATAGTGAAATATATATTTTTTATTTTAATTTTAAAGATTTATTTATTTGGAGGGCGAGGGGCAGAGGCAGAGGGAGAATGAGAATCCCAAGAAGACATGGGGCTCAATCCCAGGACAATGAGATCATGACCTGAACTAAAATCAAGAGCTGGTTGCTTAACCAACTGAGCCACCCAGGTACCCCTATTATGTATTTTATGTATATGTATATATATCCAAAGACAATAGATCTCTCTAAAATGTTTTGACAATAGCTATTATGTTTTGATAATAGCTATTGGATATTGATTAATAGAAAAATAATGTGTTATTCTAGATCCACATTAATCAGCTCAGAGAAAACAAGTGGTAAAGAAAAATGGGTAACTGTGGAAGTTTAATAAAGAGAGAATTGTTACAAAGCTGAGTGGAGTTAAGGTCAACCAACACATACTGCTGTTGTGTCCAAGTCTAACAACAAGGAAACTGGTATTACCTCTTAGCCTGAAGAAGCAAAGGATATAGCCATCACCAGATTCGGGAGATTGTAGCTGTAGCACAGGCTATTGGACAAGAGTATTGACCTTCCAAAAAGTGTCACATCTTAGCCTCTGTTGAAATAGAATGGAAGATCCAGGACATGGGTATTCCAGCCTGCCTCTCATCTTGCCCTGTTAGCTCCTTCCAAAGCTTCTAAATAAACAAACACAGTGGAAGTCAGTGAGTGTAGAACCCCATTGATACAGTCAATATGGGTCTCAAATCAGCATGGAAAAGAGTGGAAAACTGACATAAGAGATATTAAGCAGATCAAGGGTCAAAATATTTATTCATTTATTGTTTAATGTAATTATCAGATGTCATTTGGTTATGAACAATTTGTTTCTAAATTTCCGTACCTCCTTGCAGAATAATTACTTTATGTTTTAAAATAAAGACATTTAAAATAATTTTGAAAAAAATTCCATAGAGACCAAAAAGGTATAAAAAGTACCAAAGCAGATTAGAAAAATAACAACAATGACAACAAAACCAATTGGAAAAAAAAAAAGGAATGACAGTATCACTGAGCAGGTTTAAGAGCAAATTATCCCCAGGTGAAGAGGCACCTGGTAAACTGAAAGGTAGGTCAGAAGAAAGTTTTAAAATGCAACACAGGGGCGCCTGGGTGGCTCGGTCGGTTGAGCGGCTGCCTTCGGCTCAGGTCATGGTCCCGGGGTCCTGGGATCGAGCCCCGCATCGGGTTCCCGGCTCGGCGGGGAGCCTGTTTCTCCCTCTGACCTTCCCCCCTCTCATGCTGTTTCTCTCTCGCTCGCTAATAAATAAATAAATAAAATCTTAAAAAAAAAATAAAATAAAATAAAATGCAACACAGAGAGACAATGGCATTGACTATTCACAAAAGAAGTTGAGAGACTTAGAGAATAAAATGTTAAGATGTAACATGTAGGGGTGCCTGGGTGGCTCAGTCAGTTAAGTGTCTGATTCTTGATTTCTGCTCAGGTCATGATTTTAGGATTGTGGGATCAAGGCCCATGTTGGGCTCTGCACTCAGTAGGGAGTCTGAGATTCTCTCTCTTCCTCTCGCTCTGCCCCTCCCCCAGCTCTTTCTCTCTCTCTCTCTAAAATAAATAAATCTTGGGGCACCTGGGTGGCTCAGTCATTAAGCGTCTGCCTTTGGCTCAGGTCATGATCCCGGGGTCCTGGGATTGAGCTCCGCATCGAGCTCCCTGCTCTGCAGGAAGGCTGCTTCTCTCTCTCCCATTCCCCCTGCTTGCGTTCCCTCTCTCGCTGCCTCTCTCTCTGTCAAATAAATAAATAAAATCTTAAAAATAAAATAAATAAATCTTAAAAAAAAAGATGTAACTGTATTTATTTAGGTGCCCAGAAGAACAGAGGGAAGAATGAGGCACCAGAAGTATATTTTAAGAGATTATTATTAATAATTACCCAGAATTGTTTAAAGACAATGATCCATAGATTTAAGAAGCCCAACAAACCCTGAGCAGAATACATAAAAGATTTCCAAGCCTAGTCAAATGATACTAATACTGCATAAAATCAAAGACAAAAAGAAAATCTTAAAAGTATCAAGAAAGTGAAGAAAGAGTAACTTTAAGAACATGGCAGTTAGCAATATCTGTATAATGATAGGAGGCAGTGGAATTTTAATAGGCAAGATGTTGAAAGAAAATATCCTGCAGTGTAGAATTTTGTACATGGAAAAGTCTTTCAAAGAATGACTAAACAATGCTAACTTTAGAAAACAATGACAAAAATAAGTAAGAGAAGCTGGCCCTACCAGAAGATCTTAATTAAAGAAAATAACAGACCCCAGATGGAGGGGTCCAAGCAGCTTGAAGGAAGAGAGCAATGCAGGTTTGTAATTGAAGTGAAAGGTAGCTATATTATATAGTAGTATTCTCTTACAAGTATTTTTTTCATGATAGAATTAAAAAAATATATAACAATATGTCACAAGTCAAAGGAGTTAAATGATGTTAAAAATCTTTGTTGTTACGGTGTCTGTTAGGAGGGTAAAAATGATGATGATCAGTAAGCTATTATATGTAGGGTACATGTATTTTCTTTTTTAGGCCACCTAATAAAAGAAAACTAACAGAATTTATAGAGAAGAGAAAGAATGGAATGACAAAAAGTAATCAAGACATAAAAGGAGATGAAAAAAGCTGTAGAGAAATATCACACCAAAACAAATCAAGAGCACAAAGTGAAACGATATGTTTCTCAGTCTATACCCTCAGAATTCCATGCATATATGTACAGGACACAGATGAGAATATTCATAATATCACTGTTCACAATAAGCAGAAATTCAAAATAACTGAAATGACAATCCACAGTAATAATGTACAGGTAAATTACAGTTTATTTTTAAAGCAGCAAACTGTATAGCAATAAAAATAAGTGAATTACAGCTTCTAAAAAATAAAAGCATCATCTTTAAAAAATAATAGCATAAGAATGGAAAATCTCTAAGGAAAACACAGTATGATTCTATTTATATAAAATTCAAAATTAAGAAAATGTAAACAATATAGTTTAAGGATATATTAGGGCAGGACCAGAAAAAAAAAAAATATTAGCGTATGCTTCACCCTAGGGGAAATGAGTCAATTCTGATTGCGAAGTGACATATTTGTATTTCCCATGGGAAGCTGATAATATTCTATTTCACAAATAAGACTTGGCTACACATAGTGTTTTTCATATTTGTAAAATTTCACAATAACAGCTCAGTACATTGTTCTTTTTGATGTCACTTAAAAACAAAAAAAGCTATGAAAACTTTTTGGAAATTACCGAAGAGTCCTCTTTGTTAATAATTCTCTTTTTCAAGTTAAATATCCTCAGGTTCTGTGGCATCTTTTTTCTTCATCTAACCTCTTCCCAAATCCCAGCACTGTTCTGATGCCACTCTTTGTTCTGGTTGACTTCTGTTTTACATAATATCTCAAGAACCTCAGCACCCCAAGGCAAATGAGCTCCTCAATATAATGTAAACAGAACAATGGAACTGAATTGATTTAGATAGTTGGCTTCCATTAAGGAAATCTATTATTATTTCATCATCTTATTTTAGCAAATTCAGCATAGTTTTGACTCACTTAGGCAATTATGCTAAGTTAAACCCATCAGCTTCTCTTTAAGTCAATTCTTCTACCTGTATTTATATATGTAAACTTAAAAATATCAGTAACAGTTTTAAAATGTGTTTTCTTGGTCGCTGTCATTCATGGCTCTTTGGAAGTGCAACTTGACCAATTTTCGTCCTGCTCTTTTTCCCAGTTTGAAGTTATCTTCATATTTAATATGTATAGTTTCAGTGTCTTCGCTAAAGAGATTGATTAAAATGTTGACTACAACTGGGCATAGAACAGAGTACATAAAGAGAGCTTCGGAAGATTCTTTCTCAGTTGAGAACTTTCGTTAGAACCCCTTTCCGGCTCACCAACCTTCCCTGAATCTCCTGTAGAGTCTCCTGTTGGTGTTCCGCTCAGATGCCCTGGGATTCCTATTGCTAGTTCTGTGTGCCTCTCTGCTTGCTTCAATGTATATGTCTTCCAGTAATGGTCCAGTTGTTTCCTCGTCTTCGGGAGATGCCCTACCAGCAACAGGAGCTTCATTGCTTGAACAGAGCCAGAAACATTTAGGCATGTGTACCCCACCATATCATGCTGACCCACAGCACATAACTTAGTTCAAGAGTCTGTGGGGCACCTGTCTGGCTCAGTCAGAAAAGCAATGTGCCTCTTGATCTTGGGATAGTGAGTTTGAGCCCCATGTTGGGTATAGAGATTAAAACAAAACAAAACAAAACCCCCAAAACAAGAAACTAAAACCCACTTGTCCTGCCTCCAGTTTGATGAATCAGATGATATTTTGTCCATTCTTTCTTTGAACACAATGTAAGAGAATTGCAGTGGCTTTTTTGAACTCAGGATGCAGTAGTATGCTCAATATTTCTTTGGGCTAAAACGTTAAGTAGTAATTTACAGAGAAATCATACTGATAAGGAAATGCAAACTAAAACCACAATGTGATTTGACAATACCATGTCCCACTAACAGATAAGATACATTTTAGAAATTTGATTATAACAAGTGTGAGACAATGGAAATTCTCCTACACTCTTGTGGGAACAATTTGGGATTATCTGGTAAAGTTCAAGATGTAGGTTCCATGCTGTTCAGTAATTCAAGTCTTGTACATACAGACTTACACATTTATTAGGAGGCATATATAAGAAAGTTCAAAGCATTATTTTTAGTGGGGAAAAAACTGGAAACTATTCAAATGACATTAACATTAGAATGGATGAATATATTTTGTCATATTCATAAATGAATCATTGCTGTCTGTATCACTGTGGATGCATTTCAATAATAGAATATGCAGTTGATGGGAAGAAAGTTACATAAGAATAGATAAAATGTGATGCCATTTACATTAAGGAAAAAACATGTATAGCTTTGGTTAATAAATTCAGAAATGCATACATATGCTCTAAAGTAATATAGAATATAAAAATTGAGCAAAAGGCAAGCAAGAGGGGGTGCAGGTATAGGTAAAGGACAAGAATGCACTGGAAGTTTGCAAGATCTGGGGGTGTTCTTTTTGAGGCTAGATGGTAGGCAGATATATCTGTTTTTTTTTTTAAACTTCAAGTTATACAGCATATTACCTATATAACTCTAAACATCATAATAATTTTTTTTTAAAGATTTTATTTATTTATTTGACAGAGAGATAGAGAGCACAAGTAGGCAGAGAGGCAGGCAGAGGGAGAGGGAGAAGCAGACTCTCCACCGAGCAGGGAGCCCGACGTGGGGCTCGATCCCAGGACCCTGGGATCATGACCTGAGCCAAAGGCAGCCACTTAACCGACTGAGCCACCCAGGTGCCCCCATAATAATTTTTAAAAGAAAATAAAATTTAGTCAGGAATGGGAATAACTCCTTGCTGCTTTATAAATGTCATAGGAGTTTAATCTCTTCTAAGGCATCATATAATGTTACCCAGAATAAAAGTTGAGCTTAGATCATATATAAAATGTACCCTCTTTTCTTCTTAATGTCTATGATATTTCCCCATTTCTAGTTGTTGCCTGATAGGCACCAGCCAGTCTTGCTCTTACAAAATTTACTGTGAATTTCAGTGCTCTCAGAAAGAATATTTTCAAGATATAGAAGAGTTCAGGAGAGAAACTTGCTGAAACTCTTCCCTTTCTTGTTTTCTAATAGAAATGTCAACCCATACTTATTTTTTCATAGGAATTTGGAAAGAAAACCTAAAAATGTAATCAGAATATTTCCATTCCAACCTTTGGACTATGTCTCCCTGATCTTTCTTAGAACAGCAAAATGCATAAACAAAGGAATGGATTTGATACATATATAAATAATAAATCATAACAAAACCATAAACAAAATTTATGTTACTAAACCAACATAATACATACTGGCAAGGCAGCTACTCAGCATTATCACCATTATTAAAGAAAGAAACAATATTTTAGGGCTAAAAAGGGAAAAGGATATTAAATCAGAATAAAAAGAATTCCTTCCCAAGAAAAATCAGTTGTTGACTGATGTCTGTTGACTGACTTAATGTCTGACATGTTTGAATAGATTTATTTTCATTTTTTAAAAATGTATCATTGAACTAGAGACAGTGTCACCCTGGGAGGCATTCACAGCAACAAAAGGGAACCACTATTCATAAGCTCCCTGCTTTGAATTAGATGGACATCACAACTCTAAATTGTGTATACAAACTGGAACACATACAGTGAGGGGGTTGGGAGTTTTAATGCTAATGTTAAGCAGTGTAGTTTGTAGAAGTGGAGGAAGTTCTAGGCCTTTGTTATGTCCCTATTTGTCTAGACTAGAGAGAAATAGAATGCATGCTGAGATAAATGTGATCACTCACAAAGCAATTCCTTGGTTAAATCATTTTATTTAAAAGGCACTCACCACGGGAAAACAACACCATAATTTCGCCTAATTGAACTCTGAACCTAAAATACAGCAGTACAAGAGAAGGAACGATTCAAGACAGAAAAGATCAAATCAAATTAAATAGCAGTTTAATTTCCCTTCTGGAGAAATACATATTCAAGCAATAGTTCTAAAAAAAAAAAAAAAGGGGAGGAAAACAAGAAACAGCTAATATATTCTAGCCTGTTTCTGAACACACATTGAACTCCGAGATTTTGGATTTCTAGAAGCAGTGGAAACTGGTTTGTTTATTTATTTCTTATAAATTTATAGTCGGGTACCCTTTCTGAGCCTTTTCTGAAACCATATTCTATAAAAGAGTGAGACTTGTTTTATGAGCTCTTACACATAGTTTAAATTGCTACAACATAAAAAAAACTGGCTCAATTATTAACTTGTATTAATATGCTGAGAACATGCCCCTCCCATTCCATTAAAGAAAAACATTGATAGTTCATACCAGGATTTTAGACAAAGGTAATACAGACTTAGAAGTTACGATTTTCATGTCCCTTCTGGAACATGAGCCATTTTAAAATAAAAATACTTGAAAAACTATCTCAAGTGAAAACACTGATACTTAGGACCATGGCTATTGAAGCTTTTCCTATTGGTTGATTGATTGATTGTCCTTTACAGAAATAGGTGGAAAGAAGCAGACATAAAGCCTCCATTTAAAGAGAAATATGTAAAGATAGTAAAAATAAAGAGTGATGAGAAAATTTGATAGACTTTTTAGTTATTCCTGATACCGGGCTACACAGTACATGCTTACATCCACTAGCTGGGTTGTTATAAATGCTAATACATTTAAATGAGTTTAGAGTTACGTCCCTTGTGATATTTGAGCATACAAAAATGTTTACGGAGGTTAATTTGGGACTACATAGGGAAGCAGTTTTCCAGCTGTAATTTAGGTTAGTTGTTCCTTTTAGGGTGTGAGGCAATCAAGTTTTCTCTGCAGTAAAGAAAATTTTAGGTCGTGTCAAATTATTTTGAATACAGCTACTTTCTTTGATGAGCATTGTGTAGTTGATTCTGAAGCTAGAAACAACTTGGAATAATATCAGTACTTCAGTATGTTTCCTATTACTTGGACATCGTTGCTAACTGTCTAATTTACCTAAATTATCTCCTGGTATCCTCTTGAACTGAAGATGCAATCTTATTCTCACCATTCCACTAACTGCCTATAATCTTGGGAATTGTTTACATTGTATCTAGTTGCCTTCTGGGCTGCCTCCCCACCACAGCCTACACATTCTGGAGCTGCTTCAGGCTTATTACGATGATGTAGGAAGTTCTTAAAATATGTTAATTTACCTGACTGGCATGACTTTAAATTTAGCCCTTATAACTTCCTGCCTTCCAGGCTGTCCACACTGTGTAATACCTGGAACAAGATATTATTCTGCAGTGATATAGTTATTCAGGGAAAAATAATGATATGGCTTTCCCTTGTAACTGTAACAGTACTGCGTCAGTTCTCTAACTGAAGTAAAATCAGTAGTTGCTAACGTGTAGGGAGTGTGCTTGTTCTGGGTTGAGCAGTCTCCTACACTTTGCATGTTCTATGGGATTATCTGTGTTTTATAGATGAGGGCTGAGTGGCTGAATAACTTTTACATCATAGAACTAATCAGGGGCACAACCTGGAGTCCTCCCCAGGCTGCCTGGCTCCAGGGTCAATGTTCCTACTACCATCATCTGTCCTTTTAAATGTTAAGATAGGTAGAAAGAGGGGCAGTCCTTCTATATTAAAAAAAAATATATATATATATATATATATTTATATTGTATTACATTACATATATTTTATAAAGATCAGTATCATTTTGTAAATATGATTCCAATGAAATACAGGTAGAAGGCTTGGATTTTACCTTCGGGAAATGAGGAGTGACTGAGATAGTTTGTAAGTTCAGGGACTTGATCAGATTTCAGTTTCAGAAAGAACACTCCTGAGACATGGAGAATAAGGTTGGGAAACATCTTTACCTTGGCACACATGGTCTCTACACCCCAGTTCTCATTTCCACCTCCACTCTTGCCCTCTAATTCCAGTGCTTGCTCCATTGAACCATTTTATGTTCCCCCAAGATGCCAGGACCATGATCTACATAGGAGCTCTACATAGGATGACTCCTCTGCCCTCTCCAAACCACGCACACCTTTCCTGGCTGCCATCTTTCAGGACCTTGCTTGAGGGGCATTTCTTCTGATTCTGCCTCTTTTACTTCTAAGGCTGAGTTAGGGATCCTGCTTAATACAAAAAGCTCTATGGAACATAACAGTATAGCAAGTACATTTTAACGTATCTATTTCTCCGCTCATGCTTTAATGAAGCCACTAGATATGTCTTACTCATCCTGCATTCTGGGGTGCTGTTCTAAATTTCTAATGACTGCTGAGGACAGACACTTTGGTACCTAACACCAACATGAAGATGCCTTCTCTTCCCCCACCCATCCACGCTCCTTCCCTCTCTGGACAGGGTGACGTTTCGGGGACATGCATGGCTTAGCTCTCTGAGGTATGAGAAAGAAGGCAGTGGTGAAGCCCAGAAACCAGCTGGTGATATCTCTTAGTGGCTGGCTGGACATGGTGGTCATGCCATCAGAAATTCTCTTGCCTTCAGCACTGAAACAGAGCCCAAGACACCCCTGCTGTGACAGGCATTATACTTGTAAGTTTATATATAATGGGGGAAGTAGGAGGTTCCCAGGGGAATAGCAAATGGGTTGGGGGCTTTGAGGATCTCTGGGCAGTAGTTGTTTACCAAAATATAAGGAAGTCATTTTCAAAGCCACACAGATGCATGCCAGCTGAACATCAGTTGTGCTCATATACCCACTTCAGAGTGCACAAAAGGCAATCAGCTCACATTTAGGGAAGGATGGAAAAGAGGAAGAGGATGAGGAAGTGGGCTGGGTATGTCCATGGAGAATAACAGGGCCAGTGTTGCCAGAGAAGAGAGCACAAAGGGAAATGTGAGGGAATCAGTTCAGAAAAGAAATCACGGCACATGGCCTTCTGAAGGCTATCATGAGTTATTTAGATTGATTTTATTATAAGTGCAATAAGCTACCACTGTGTTTTATAAGTATGCCATGTGTGTGCCTAAGTGTATTTGATATTAAATCATCTAAAAGAACCAGAAAACTTTTAGCTATGATAATCTTTGTAAGAAGAGATTGAACATGGTTTGAATTTTCCTGTTAAGGAAAATTATAAACAGGATTATTTTCAGTAATGTATTAGTAAATTCTGGAGTTAAATGCTGCAGTACAGTTTGTAAAATGGCAAATAATATGGATCATAGTGAAGAAGCAATGTTTAAATATGTTTTAAATTCCCACATAGTCCATTCAAAAATAGACACATAGCAAATGTCTCCCTCAAAAAATATTTATTAAAAACAACAGAGAATACTCAAAATTATATTTAAACCCACTATATAAGTGTTGTATTTTCTAATAGCCCATAAATTAAGACCACTAAAGATAGTAAGTATGTTATTAAATGAAAAACAAAACAAAAAAAATCAGAAAGGAGCGCCCTGGTCTAGCCAGAACCTGTATGAAGACAAGTGTAGGATAGTGTCTGTCAACTAAGATTAGAATACTAATTTATATTACAGAAAGTGCTTTGGGAAAAATGATAGCTTTACAATGTAGTTGATTTTTCAATTAATGTTTCTGTTTTCTTGACATAATTTTCTATTCCAGGAGACCTAATTCCTACCTTTAAGGTTTTCTATGAAAATATGAATTAAGAAAGTTTTCTTGTGACCTCTCTCCTTGACTTTGCCTTCCCTCTGTGAGAGGGTATTGTTGGGAGCACAGTCTCTGAGCTTTCTCTTGATTTTAATTTTGGGAAAAGGAGGTAAGCAGGGAAAGAGAAAAGGTAGAGCTTATAAAGTTTATCAAATATTACACAAGAAACTCCCTATTAAAAAATGACTTTTGCACTTCAAGGAGAGTCAGCATTGCTCAATCCCACCAGTTTGACACTTCATTGGGGAGCTAGTTTCTTCCAAAAGGAAATTCTATTTCAGCAGCTCATTCAGGGCACACTGTGCATCTGACAGTACGCACTGATACCCCACAGCCCAGCACAAGAAGTTCATGTTTGGGATTTTTGGGAGAGAAGATATAATCCCCAGTTTCAAGGAGCTTATCTAACATTTTGCTCATCAGAGATCTTAAGGAGTAAACAAGAACATTTGAAGAAAAAATAAATGTCATGGTACATGGCATATATAAGGCTAAATAGTCTGTTCAAATAAAGTCATAGCATTTAACACTATAATTCACCTGAATTATTGACACCAAAATTGTAATTTTTATAAGTGATTTCTTTCTTTCAAAAGTCAATTTGTGTTAATATGTACCAGTCAAAAATTTATTCTGGTCATTATTCCTTGTTTCATTTCTTTATTTCTCATTTTTTTTTTAAAGATTTTATTTATTTATTTGAGACAGAGAGAATGAGAGAGAGAGAGCACATGAGAGGGGGGAGGGTCAGAGGCAGAAGCAGGCTCCCTGCCGAGCAGGGAGCCCGATGCAGGACTCGATCCAGGGACTCCAGGACCATGACCTGAGCCGAAGGCAGTCGCTTAACCAACTGAGCCACCCAGGCGCCCCTATTTCTCAATTTTTTAAGATTTATTTATTTATCTGAGAGAGAACGAGAGCAGAGGGAGGGGCAGAGGGAGAGGAAGAGAATCCTCAAGTAGACATCCTCTAAGTGCAGAGCCTGTTGTGGGACTCGATCCCAGGACCTGAGATCATGACTTGAGCTGAAATCAAGAGTGGGCCACTTAACCAACTGCACCACCCGGGTACCCTTCTTTCTCTCTCTTTTCAACATGTATTTCACCAGTTGGATATTTGAATAGTGACTTATATCTAAATGTTGTTCAATGTTAATGTAATGAATTTGTTCAATTTGGAGAAATCCTCTCCAAAACTGAACTTACAACATTCAAGTTTTATATTAAAACTCCAACAAGTCTTTGAGACCTGAAACTGGATTTAAAAATTTAGAAGAGTGTGTGTGTGTGTGTACAAACACACACACATATAGGTATATAAATGCACTGATTAACAAGAGGAGAATGTTGCGAAAACTTTTTCAAATAGTATTCTGATAATAACTCCAGGTTTTGAATTAGAGGAGCAATAAAACAGCTTTTAGTGGCTCCTATAGGAATATCTACCTTTTGTTAGTACACGTTCCAGCATTTCTGCAAATTTTAAAAATTTCTTACATCAACAAAGCAAGGTATTTTGTGAATCTCGGAGAGGGACGTTTTGCATCAAGGCAAAATAAACATCAGCGTTTTGTGTTCTAGATTTTCATTACTCAATTTTTAAAAATACAGAGCATTTCAGTTTATAAAACTGTATGGAATCACTTGATGCCTACTGACAGTCCTGAGGATGTAAAACAGTTGTTTTCACCTGCTGTGTCTCTGGGAAATGAATGAGGATAGCATTTAGATATATTCCTGAATTTGTGCAAAGAAAGGTCCTTTTAATAGAGCACCCAAGAAAAATATAGTCCTATTTCTTTTTTTTTAAGATTTTATTTATTTATTTGAGAGAGAGCATGAGAGACAGAGAGCAGGAGAGGGAAGAGGGTCAGAGGGAGAAGCAGGCTCCCCGCTGAGCAGGGAGCCCGATGCGGGACTCGATCCCAGGACCCTGGGATCATGACCTAAGCCAAAGGCAATCGCTTAACCAACTGAGCCACCCAGGCGCCCTATAGTCCTATTTCTTGAATCTACCTTCCAGGACAAGTGAGGTACAGAATTTACTTAGAAATCAGATGAGAAGAAAGAAATTCTGAGTCTTAGCCCTCACACTACTTAATTGAAAAACAAGTATCATTTTCTCTGTATGTTAATGTATAAATGGAATTGGCGTTAACTTGAGACATCTACAAATCCAATATTACAAGCCTTGCTTTTTACAGTTCGAAAATGAGTTCAGAGTATGGATTTGAAAACCTTATTACCGTCTGAAAAATTAAAAATTAATCCTTAGTGTAAAGTAATTAGAGGAAAGGAAACTTCCATGCACAATTATGTTCTACCAAATACTTCTGTGAAAGGAATAGAATAAGTATGGCGTTTTCTTGTATTTAAGTAATGAGAAGAGACAGTCCCTTTGACTTAATTACTTAATACTGGCATATTTCTGTCAAATAAATTTTCAAGAAAGAAAAATATTGTCCCACCAGTAGTTACTTTAGTATTAAACGTTAAAGAAAAAAGACACTGCATTTCATCATACTAGTATGTATGATGCAACTTGATTTGTTTCAGTAAGTTAGACTTGCAGGGGGTGGTAGGATATTATATGGCATTTCCTTGAATTTGCTCCTCTGAGAGATGAAGCACATTTAAATTATTACAGACCTAAGTATTTATTATTTAGTTATTTTATGTTATGAGGACCCAGTGTGCTCTTAGCATTTAATCTTTCTCTTTAATCTGTTTTAAGAATATTTGTCTGAAGAGCCTTTATACAGCTTTCTATTGTCAGTATCTCTCAGGAATTATTGAATTTGGGTACAGACACATTTACTATTTAACACATAAAATTACATGTCATGTCAGAATGCAGAGGGACTGTCTTCATTTTTTACAAATATTTGAAGCAACTCTAGCTGAATCTCAGGACAAGGAAGCTGCAAGTGCAGACAGAATTAGTATCTCATTCTCTCCTCAGGTTTACTCTGCATGCATACTACCCCCGAGATGCTCACATCTTTATTTTAAAGAATCATAAAACTCTTGGAAGCTCTTAGCTGGACATGCAATTGACAGCTTGGGGCTCAAATAAATTTAATAAGTTCTGAAAGAAAGTAAACAGTGCATAAAAGGAAAATTACAGTGCAAAGCATTTTTATTGTATTTCTTTAATCTTATGCTGACACTCTGATAGTAAACTCTCATTAGCATAAGTTTTTAGGCATCTTAAATTCCAAAAGGATTTATGTAGGGTTCAAAGAGCCATTAGAATCTGGAGTACAGTCCATTTATTTTTTTTCCAATGCCTTAGTAATAAATCAAAGCCTTTTACATTAAATTGTTATTTTAACATTTATGTAGAAAAATAGGTAGAAATAAAGTGTCTTGCAAAATGTTGCATGTTATAAACATTGAAGAAGTTAAGCAATGATCATTTATCTTGTTGAGGAATAGGGAATTATTGTTCACGTAAGGTTTACTCAGGTAAGCAGTGGGGTTGACAATTGCAAGAATAAGTCCCAATATGACATTGGACATAAGTGTTAAGAAATGTGCTTAACAATATGTAAGGTATGCTGATGCTAAACCTGTCTCTGTATAAGTGCATACAGAAACATTTACTAACTACCAATCGCCAATCAATAACTAATCCAAATTTTGACAATTAGGATCTGTTAATCAGCATTTACCAAAGCAGACATAGTCACTTTCCATTTCTGCACTTGAAAAAAATGAAAACAAAAATAAGCAAAGAAAAAAAAAAAAACCTTTCATTATTATAACTAAGGAGAGTCAATTGTAGCAGAAAATATAATCTCTCCATGAAGTACTACTTGGTCAAAGAATTTTCTAGGCTTTGAGAATTTTTTTTTTGAGAATGCATATAAAGATTGCCCTAGACTATATGTGGTTTTAAAAAGACATGAGAAAATTGGGAGGTGCCAATTAGATGGTGCCTCTTTAAGCACATTTTCTGCACAGTGGTTGAAAGTGACCTTGACGTAGTATGACCAACTCAAAACCTTGGAATAATGATACCAACTAGGGTATCTTTGCGAAGTTTTCTTGATATATAGCTATTACAGTTAGTTTGAAAATAATTATTCTTCAATATTACAGCAATTACATTAACAACATTAGAAATTGTATTTAGAAAAACCCACTTTGGTCATAGGGGCCATACTGACTGTATGGATTAACTCGTCTGCAGTCCCCTCCCTTAGTTCCTTGGTCACCTCTCATTTGTCCTGACATAGTATTTGTGTGTCCCAAAACAAGCGAGAGGAAAATGGGCAGAGTTACAGGCAGAGTTATGTAGGAAACAGCCTTAACAAGGTACAGCTCATGGTAGAATGTTCCGCTTGGGAATGTCTCCTGTCAAGTGTGTTATTAAAACACACCAAAAATGCAACAACAATATAAGAGACATCTACAGCATCATATTATCCAGCAGTGCTCTCCCACACCAGTCTTGGGTCTAAACTATTGAGTACTTATATTAATTAATTTGACATGTAAATATCTCACAATATCCTAATTAGGGCCTAGATTCTGGAAGTGCATCTGTTCACTTTGCTTGTCAATAGACCACAAAAACAGAGAAAAAAAAAAGATCCTGAAGAACCTCATTCTTTTTGGCTTTTATGAGAATCGCAGCCATGTTTGTGTTACAGAATAACTAATTCAAAGGCACATAACTTGTACAAGTATGTTCAGGTTTTTCCTTTAATATGTCTACTTGGCAGTCTGCCCATAAAATCTGTTCTTTTGGGTTTTCTCCTTTAAGTACTGTCATCGACTCTTCTTGAATGGAAGCTGGAACCTGCTTTAGATATCAGTCCAACCCACTCAGTTTACAAATAGGGAAAGTGAAGCCAAAGAGGCTAATGACTACTTTCACAATTGCAGAACTTTCAAAAACAGTCACTTACAGTGATCCAGATCCAAGATCTCACCTTTTCCTCACGTATTTTGTTTTCCAAAGCTTCATTCTTACTTATTGCTTCATAGATCGTTGCTGTGTCTTGATGGAAAGCGAAATGTAATTTAGAATACATCTAAAATAACAAAAGGGGAGGCTGGGTGGCTCAGTTGGTTAAGTGTCTGCCTTTGGCTCAGGTCATGATCCCAGGGTCCTGGGATTGAGTCCGGCATCAGGCTCCCTGCTCAGCGGAGAGTCTTCTTCTCCCTCTCCCTCTGCCTGCCGCTCTGTCTGCTTGTGTACCCTCTCTCTCTCTCTGTAAAATAAATAAATAAGTAATTAAGTAAATAAATAAATAAGCAAATATAAAATAAAAAATGTTAGTTTCACAATCACCAAAGATACAGAGGCCGTATAGAGGAACGTGGGAGACTACAGAACATACCGAGCTCGGTGGTTCCCCTCTCTCTACTAGCTGTACAAGCCTTGCCATGGCTGTTGTCAACTCTGATGTAATTAATCAGGGTGTTGTCACACTGGAGTGATATAACGTATGCACATAACTGGAAGAGAGGTTTGCAGACAATGAGGGCTCTTTACTTTCTTCGCTTACTTTCCTAAGGCAAAGAAAAATTTATGTTTTGGGTAACAAAAACATATCATTTCCATTTTGGAGGACAGCTGATTTCTAAAGTTTTTTTATTGCTTTGTTTCATACACTGGCAAGTCTGTTGATTCTTTATTCAAGTAAATGAGTTAAAAAAAATAGCATGTAAGGGGCGCCTGGGTGGCTCAGTTGGTTGGGCGACTGCCTTCGGCTCAGGTCAAGATCCGGGAGTCCCTGGATCGAGTCCCGCATCGGGCTCCCTGCTCGGCGGGGAGTCTGCTTCTCCCTCTGACCCTCCCCCATCTCATGTACTCGCTCTCTCTCATTCTCTCTCTCTCAAATAAATAAAATCTTTAAAAAAAAAAATAGCATGTAAATCTATAAGAAGTTCATTCTTAAAAACATTTTTAAACAATTCTTTTTTTAACCATCTATTGGCGATTACTTTCATAACTTTTGAATATACGTGCATACCTATATTTATTTATAAATCTCCAACAAGTTAACCTTGCATATGAAAAATATTAAGATTTATTTAATTTCTTCTACCCTTCTCTTATTCTGTTCAACACAAGTTTGATGTTTCTGTCAGTCCTGTTCTTCTATTGGTAATCTCTGTAACATTAAAAATGTGCATGTGAATATCTTTTTTCATCATTTTGTGAGCTTTTGGTGATTTTTTTAACTCTCTGAAATATTTTCCCAATTTTTTCCCTTTAAATGTTTTGCAAGTTACACCTTTATTTTTACAATATCAATGGGAGTAACATTTAGATTCCCTGTAGCAATCTTAAACAACTAATTTCATTATGACAAAAAGTGAACTATAAACAATGAAAAACAGGGTGCGTGGTTTCACAACTTTGCGTACTCAGTTTTTTGGTTGTTAGGTTTTGGATGAAAGAATATAGATGGATACGCTTCCTTTTCTAGATGCTGATTTTCACAAACTTGGCCCCAACATGCCTCTCTGTTCATTGAACTCTGTCCTCCGGGAAGTTTCTTTGACTTTACTTTTTCCTTTTATTATTTTAAAAATTTATATTTTAATCTCTAAGAAACCATTATTTAATTTAGGAGTGTTCTGGAATATTTCTTAACATAATGGATTAAAATATAATTATTTTCTTCATCCTTTATTATCTCTCTTTCCTCTGGGGTCAAATATTTTGTATGCATATCTTGAGATTTTTCTGATGTTCCGTAATTTATTAATTTATTAAAAAGGGAGACTGCAGGGGCGCCTGGGTGGCTCAGATGGTTAAGCGTCTGCCTTCGGCTCAGGTCATGATTCCAGGGTCCTGGGAT
>NC_138375.1:16324202-16344703 GCF_054177405.1 Leptonychotes weddellii | reverse complement strand
ATTTTTTTCTATGTGTGTTACTTCTTTGAGAAAAAAGAAAATCAATCCATCCCAGTTTCCAATTTCCAGAAAGTCACCAACCTTTCACTTCCTTGACTGATACAGGTTTTTCTTTTTTTGAACATCTGTATATTTATTTTATTGTTAGGAGAGACCGGCCATGTCAATTTCATTTTGTTTTCTATTTTGTCATTTTCACCTTAATAAATGGAGCTTGTATTTTTTTTATTCTCAGAATTCCCTTTCATTTTTGCATTGTCACCTCTTATCAACATTTAAGTTACAGCGATGAAATAAATGTCTTTTTACACTGCGTATTCTATGATTTCGATTTTAGAACACTGTATTTCCTACTTCTTATCAATAAAAAGATGAATCCATTCATGTTTCCATTCACCTTAAGATATCTCTATTTAATAAATATTTAATATTTGCCATTCATGATAGTATATAGTAGGATCAAAGCATGAGTAATGCCCAGTTCTCACCTTAGAAAAACTCACACGGATGTGATTCTTATGCAATACTTGACACACTGTTAACTTGAAATTTTATGCTCTATATGCAATTTAGAGATCCTGCATTCCAGATTCTATTTAGGTCCCTCTTGACTTCCATTTCCTTTGGCAAAAATCGCTATTCTCATCTTTCTATATAACTCACTTAGCTCAAAGTTGGAAGTGAATTTTTGCCTATGTGTATTAGATAGCCTTCATATTCTGGGAACTCTCATTTATAATGCAAAATTCCCACCAGGCTGAAAAATAGGATAAAGAATTACTTTCAACTCCCTGAGGTTAAAAAGAAAAAAAAAATCATGAATTGATTGTCTTTTTGGAGACCTAGCTCTGCTTTTAATCTGTATTAGTTTGATTTAATTTATATAATAAAATTTTTGTTTTATATATATAATTATTTCAAATTAAATTACAGTAAGTTATAATCATTCATTAGGTTAGAATATTCACCATTGAACTGATGAAGGGAAATGAGATATTTGAATAAAGGAGGGATTGTGCCTGCATGTGCATAAGGAGAACAAATTTTCCTGGCTAACTGGCCTTTGTCTAAGATACCTATAACGTTTATGCAACTCAGCCCACAGATAGCACTTTTTGAATGTTGAATGTCTCCAAATATGACAGCTTTTATCAAAGTCACTTTGAAATTCAAAAAAGGTACAAAGAGACTGACAAATGACATTGTTTAAAACCTTTATTTTTTGGGATACCTGGGTGGCTCAGTCAATACAGCATCTGCCTTTGGCTTAGGTCATGGTCCCAGGGTCCTGGGATCAAGCCCTGCACCAGGTTCCTTGCTCAGCGGGGAGTCTGCTTCTCCCTCTGCCTGATGCTCCCCCACTTGTGCGTGTTCTCTCTCTCTCTCTCTTTCTCTCTGACAAATAAATAAAATCTTAAAAAAAAACCCTATTTTTCAAACAGGAATTTATTTTTCAACCTATTTACTTAAATATGTTTTCATCAATTTTGGGTTTTGTTCACTTTTAAATGCAAAAAAAAAAGAAGAATGATTTGAGATGTAACAAACAGCAAAAACATAGCATTACCATCTTTTGTGTCTCTTGCCACAGCAAAGTACCAAGTAGCCTCACCTTTGGTGTATCAGTTAGAAGACTATTAGTTATGCACAAAACAGCATTCTGCTCAAGGAAGCATATAATTCACTTTGCAGTTTAAGACTAAATAAAGAAAGCGATTTCCTACTCTTCAAAAATCCACAATGTTCTATAAGGTGTAGAAATCAACAGTTCCCTAAAGCACTTTAATATAAATAATTTAAACATCTTTATAAGGAAGATAACCCCAAATTTGACATTTGCAGCACATTACATCCTTTTCTCAGTCTTCTTATTTTAGGAAGATTCTTGGAGGAATTGATTTTATTTTATTTTTTTAGGTGCCTCTGAGATATCTTAAATTTGCAATATTATTTTTGCTGTTACTGTTTTTGTTTTCAGCATTTCATTAGTCGTATGATACGTATGGTAGGTGGGGAGAAAAATGTTCCAATTAGGTCTATATAAGTTAAGAAAACTGAAGTAATTTTAAAGATACCTTTATCAGCCTCAAGACTCCTTCATCCACACAAATTATCACAAAAGTACAGCTTTTCACTGGCAAATACCCTGGAGAGTAACTGGTATAGATATAAGTACTACATAGTACTTCAAGGTCATATTTTTGACTTTCGTCTCCCAACAATCTACTTAATGCAAGATAAAAGACAAAAAAGCTTTGCTTCAGAAAACAAACAAAAATAAAATAAATATTTGATTAGGGCTTAAAAAAATTTTATGGACTGCATCATATATGATATAATATATAAAAATATGGAAGCAACTTTGATGAATCACCTAGAGATGCTACATAGTTTAAGGTCAATAACACTTGGGAAACCCTATTGTCAAAACGCGTAATGAGATACCAGTGGCAAATGCTAGCCTGGCTTGTCTTTCAGTTCTTTCAGTGTTTCCTTTGCAGTTGTATGCACAGCTGTTTTAATTTTCATACTGTTAAAATTTACAGAAGTACTGAGAGAAAAACACAGAAATTTATCCATGTGGAATATTACAAACAGTTAAAAAGAAATAAAAGCTAGCATCACCAAACGCCTCTCTTTTATGAGTATTTGGTTGGTTCTTATTTTTTGGAACAAAATAAAAGGATTCATAGCACTATTCCAAAATGGTTTATATAATTTTGAATTGGAAATCTATGTAGTTTGGCATTTTTCTGATATATGTTCATGAAGTAAAGTACAACAGAATCGAGAATTTTTACTCTGCTGTTGTTTTCCCTTTTGTTATTTGATTTCCATTTTATTGGGATTTTTTATACAGCCTAGCCAAGGGCTCCTATGACCTTTAAGTTGTTTTATGGGATAAAGTTACTTATCTGCCAGTTTCACTATCAGGACTAGAAGAATAACCTATTTATTTTTATTTGAACAACAAATCTACAGCTAGTTTCCCAGTACTCAGAACTTTAGGGCTTTAGGGAATCTGAGTGGGGGGTGGTCAGGAGCCAAGGGAAAGGAAGATGGCAGTGCAGATGGTCACTCAGTCACTTAAGCCATCAAAAACAAACAAGCAAGTGAGGACTGGCCTCTCTTTTTCCTTTTTTTCTGTTATTAAATACCATTTCTTCAATAACATTTCTATCACTTAGATGTTGTCCATTGCTTTACTGTGGTATGGAGGAAGGCTTATCTCAGTTACACCTCTCACTTCCCTATTACATTAAAAAAAAAAAAAAAAAAAAAAGATACCCAGTCACGGTTTTGTAAAATAAGGACAATCCTTCCTTTTTCTTCATCCTTTTCTCCTTTTCAAGCCTTTGATATATTAATTGCCCGTTCCTATTCTAAAGATTCTTCTAAGTATGTTAATGAGAGATTTTAAATTTCTCTTCAGTTTCCAGAATTATCATCATCTCCTTGTGTACAGAGTTTTTTCTCTCTTTGTTTATTTTTGTGTTTTCATTTCATATTGCAGGGCTTCTCGATCTCTATTCACTTTATGCTATCTCTTTATATTTAGGAATGAAGCTACTCAGAGGCTAACTCTTAGTGGGTGAGGGTTGTCCCCTGCAGACTTCACTTTGTAGTTGACAGATCAGGAGCCAGTCATATCCTTGGGAGTCTTCCCAAATGCTGGAAGAAAATGGCAGCACACAGTAGCTACCTTTTTCCCCAAGTATTTCTTTTAATGTATTTTGTAAGCCCCCTTCCCCCCCATCCCTCCCTCTTCCCAGTCATTTAACAATCTTTTTAGTCCTTTGAAATAAGTGCGAGGCTCCTGGATATCTGTGCTTCCAATCACTCACTTTCAATTAATCCCTCTGTTATGAGCATTCATTTCTACCTTTTCTAGTAATCGCGACCTCTGATTCAAAAGCCTTTCCGGTTTGTTTGTTTTTCAGCTTAATTGAGGTATAATTGAAAAATAAAGTTGTATATATTTAGGTTGTACAAGGTGCTATTTTTTAAGGTGCATGACCATGATTTGAAATATGTATATACCGGAAATGAGTACCACAGTCAATTTTTTTTTTTTAAGATTTTATTTATTCATTTGAGACACAGAGATACAGAGAGAGAGAGAGCATGAGCAGTGGGAGAGGCAGAGGGAGAGGGAGAAGCAGACTCCCCGCCGAGCCAGGAGCCCGATGTGGGACTCGATCCCAGGACCCTGGGATCATGACCTGAGCTGAAGGCAGACGCTTAACCATCTGAGCCACCCAGGCGCCCCAACTACCACAGTCAATTTAATTAACATATCCATCACCTCACTTTTTTGTGTGTGATAATAGCAAATAAGGATCTACTGTCATAGCACATTTCAAGTATGCCATACAATAGTATTAACCATGCCGTATATTTGATCTCCAGAATTTAATCATCCTAAAGCTGAAAGTTTATATCCTTGACCAACATCTCCCCATTTACCACACCCTACAGCCTCTGACAATCATGGTTCTACTCTCTTGTTCTGAAAGTGTGACTTTTTTAGCTTCCACATATAATTGAGATCATACAGTATATATATCTTTCCGTGTCTAGGAGCCTTTTCTGTTTTGCACAAACTTCCTCTGCTTTAATCCTGTGCATATACCCTCAGTCCTGGCCTCTGCCAATCATTCTGTCTCTCCCATGAGCTCGTTTTTGAAATCTCTGCTTCTCATGTCTCCTGTTTATTCTCATGATTATGGGGTTTTACCAATGTTTTTCCTTTATTTTAATTGTAGTGAAGCCCTAGGAACAAGTGGAAATAAGCTTAGCTCACCATTGAAAACTTGGAAGCATTTTACTTTTTTTAGGACATAAATAATTTTGGCAAAAATACTTACTTTACAAACTGAATAATAAAAAAAAAAAATTACATACTTAAAAGTTAGTATCAAGTCTATGTTTCCCAAAAGAAAAGATTGAGAAGAATTAACTTAATTCAAGTACAGTCAACTCATCTTCATAATGCAAGCTTCTAACCTGGTATATTATTGATTCTTTTGTAATTTATGTAAAAACATTAAGAGATGCCATTGTCAATGATTGAGCTGTTGACTGTAGTTCAAGTTAGGCTCAAAGAAAATAATGCAGATGAAATCCTGCCTTGAACTTTCTCTAAGTGTAAGAAGAGATTGCCCCACTGAAATTGACTTTTATATATTACATCTATGTTCTTGTTAATTTTTCCTTTCTCATTCTCTCATTGCCTCTTTTTGCTGGTTTATATGGTCACTTCCAAATCCCTCTTTTCTTTGAGAGGGAAGCTGAGAATGCCTTTGTCTGGTTTGGTCACCTGAAAGAATTACAACCATTGTTCAAGTTTCCATTCCAGCAGGACCCCCTGGGCAATGCCATCCTGGCCTCTCTCTGTAGAATAGGGTGTGTTTCATCCACTGTCCTCTTTACATACTATGGAAATTCAGTCGTTATATTCTCATATTTCTCTCAATGTATTTATAAATTTTTGTAGGGAAGAAATGTGCTTTTAAATCATTGACTCTTGTTTTTTAACTTAGTGCTTCTCTGGTGGGTTATGTAAAAATATGTGTATTAAGGAGATCATCATGTGCATATCTGTTGCATGTATATTGTCAAAGAAAAATTACACTGGACAAGTTATATAGACAAGGGAGATTTTATTAAAGATCATTGTGATAGAGAAGAGAGATTAAATCCAACGTCTCTGAAAAGAAAGGTGGGAGGATTTTAAACACCAGACTGAACTATTGGAAAAACACTGGAGATGTTGGGGAGGAGGCTGGTCAATGTGATTCAGTCAACCGTGTCTGTTAATTGGCTCTTAGAAGTTAGGTTTCTATCCTCCTACAAAGAATGGGCGATAGGGGCTCTGTCTTCCTTGATGATTACAATTCAAGGGGATGGTTCCCAGTCCTTGAGAAAGACATTTGTCTTATAACATTGGCAAGAGGCTAGAAGAAGATTTACATCTCAAAAGGGTAGTGAACAAATTTACAATTGCAAGTTTTCTAAAGTAAATGCTTTAAGGAAAGGGAGATCAGAGGGCTTATAGTCAGAAAGAAACCTGTCTAAAGTAAAACTGAATGGAATATTAAGGCTGTCTCTGTCAATATTCTCTAATATTCTGAACAAAAAGCATATATTTCTTTTAAACCCACTCTATATGAAATTCAGCCATCAATTAAAATTCTAAAACAGCCAGTGGTTATCAGGTAATAAAATACTGGACCTGTCCATACCTGTTCTCTCAACAGAAAATAGCCTGGATGGAAGGATATCTGGATACATACACTGAATATTAAGGTACCCATAGCTGGCTCTTGAGAAAATATTTTTGTGCCTTAAGTCACTACCTTTTCTCACTTTCTTGTAGAGATGGGATACCAATCCATCAGGCTGTACTTGTCCATTTGTTTTCCATAGAAAATTAATATCACAGTTTTATTTAATAAATATTTTACACATTCCATTGTGCCAGTGCTAGGGATTAACTTTAAATAAAACTCATTCTCTGACTTCATGGATTTTATAAATCCATCCCTCTTTCAATCTGCCCACAGAGTTGCTTTCAGGAGGTGTGAATGTGCTAGGTTTCTGCCTTTATCAGAAGCAAGTGCACTTGCGTGAGTGATGCCCTTACCATTTTTCTCTGTTACTTCTCTCATTCTGTCCTACACCCTGTTAAATTTCATTTTTTAACTGAGTGCTGAAAATATTTATTCCCTGAAAAACTTAAGTGCTTTTTCCTAGGAGATAAGGAGAATATGGTTGTTTCTCTGTTATGCTTTGATATGCAAAAAGTTTACCGAAAATACAAGCAGACCTTTAGCAATTGTAAATCCAACCTATATGTGTCTTTTTTTTTTCACATTTTCTTAGTTTGTATTGTAATGTTTACCTTTCTTGGTTTTGTATTTTTTTATTTTTCATTAGTATCATGTATGTTTTTAGCAGTGTACCTGAAAATCTTTATGACATAATGTGAAGTCTAAATATGTTATCTTAAATACACGAATGCTTAAATAAATAGATGCTTAATGAAATGTTGAATTAAGATGTGGGTTTATTTTTTTTATTTTTTTAAGATTTTATTTTTTTATTTGTCATTGAAAAAGAGAGAGAGAGCACAAGCAGGGGGAGTGTCAGGCAGAGGGAGAAACAGGCTCCCCACTGAGCAGAGAGCCCAACATGGGGCTCGATCCCATGATCCCAGGATCATGACCTGAGCCAAAGGCAGACACTTAACCGACTGGGCCACCCAGGCATCCCGAGATGTGGGTTTAAATACACATCTATTATAAAGTCTATAAAAATCAACTGTTGAAGATAATCAAAAGTTGAAAAAGAATTTTGAAGTATTGGGGACAGAAACAACAATAACAACAACACCCCCAGCATCCTTGGTTTATTTTATATTTAAAACCCATGACTTTAAAAAGGACTTTATTTTGGGCGCCTGGGTGGCTCAGTCGTTAAGCGTCTGCCTTCGGCTCAGGTCATGATCCCAGGGTCCTGGGATCGAGCCCCGCATCGGGCTCCCTGCTCCGCGGGAAGCCTGCTTCTCCCTCTCCCACTCCCCCTGCTTGTGTTTCCTCTCTCACTGTCTCTCTCTCTGTTGAAAGATAAATAAAATCTTAAAAAAAAAAAAAGGACTTTATTTTTATTTATTTATTTATTTTTAAAGATTTTATTTATTTATTTGACAGAGGCACAGCGAGAGAGAAAGAACATAAGCAGGGGGAGTGGGAGAGGGAGAAGCAGGCTTCCCACGAGGCAGGGAGCCCAATGCAGCGCTCGATCCCAGAATCCTGGGATCATGACCTGAGTTGAAGGCAGATGCTTAACGAATGAGCCACCCAGGTGCCCCTAAAAAGGACTTTTTTAAAAATTTTTTTTATTTATTCATAAGAGCCAGAGAGAGAGAGGCAGAGGCAGAGGGAGAAGCAGACTCCCCACCTAGCAGGGAGCTCAATGTGGAACTCGATCCCAGGACCCTGGGATCATGACCTGAGCCGAAGGCAGATGCTTAACCATCTGAGCCACCCAGGTGCCCCAAAAGGACTTTCAATGAAGATGACACTGTGTATTTTTTGAGTTTCTATATTTTGCCTTGTTTTGTCCTTCTGGCAGAACAAAAGGTTGGATATTCTTCCCACATATCACCCATTTTAAGAGTATTTTTAAAGAAATGGCATTTTCTTTTCCATAAGCATACAAACTGCTGCTTTCATGGTGTGGTTGGTTTACTGTGAAGACAGGATGCAAATGAAGCATCCAAGGAAAGATTCAATCTTGGAGCTTTTGGATTTATATCATATCTAATTGTTTTCCAGGGAGAAAATTCGTGACTTTGTTTGCTTTTTAGTTGTATTTTGTAATTTATAAAAGAGTACATGAAATGTGTCTTTCATATCAAAGTCAGAGCTCTATCTCTCTTCCCTCCTTCTTCTTCTCCCTCTCCATCCCTTATTCATTCACTCTCACTCTGTTCCCCTATCTCTGTGACAGACCAAGTGACAAGAAGATACATTTAGGATTGAACTAGGTGGATGGGAAGGAAAATGGTACATGGGTTCAAGAGACTGAACAGCAGTGGGAATTTTTATTCAATCTTTTCAATACAGCAGTATTCTACCATAGATGAAGTGATATATCACCCATTTGAGATTTTTTTCAAGATAAATATGAATAGAATACACTTTTCTTGGATAAGCAACATTCTCTTTTAATTTTAATTATAGTTTCCTATCACTATAATTAAGTTCTTGAGAGTGGGATAGCTAGAACACTACAATTAACTCATTTTAAGTACATTTTTTAAAAGTTCTTCTTTGATTTTGATTTTGATTTCTTTTCTATGGTAAATAACTCATGTCACAGCCCAGAAATATAAAATAAACAAGACAATATCTACATGCAATTACATGAAGTCAGTAGCAATGATAACCTACTTTATGTTAGCAGACATCATGACATAGTTAAATACTCTCTTGTAGCAAACATTTTCTCAGACAAAGACATGCCGGATAATGCTGTGTTGCATTTAATGACATGGTTAGTTTGTGGTAGTTTTAGATATTTTATTCCATAGTCATCTCTATGTCAATAACTGATTCGTTAAACAAATATTCCCATGTACTCTTTTTGTGATATACAAAAATACTTATTTTTTAGAGCAGTTTCAGGTTCACAGCAAAATCGAGTGGAAGGTACAGAAATTTTCCATAGGTCTCCCGCTCCCATGAATGAATAGCCTCCCCCACTGTCACCATTTCCCACCAGAGTGGGACATCTGTTCAAACCTACATTTGATTTACTTACAGTGACACATCATAATCACCAAAAGTCTCCAGTTCACTCTTGGTGTGGTGCATTCTATAATTTTGACAAATGCACAATGACATTTATTCACCATTATAATATTAAAGAGATTAGTTTCACTCTCCTAAACATCTTCTGTTCTTTGTCTGTTTATTCCTCAGTTTCTTACCCCTGAACCCTGGCAATCACTGATCTTTTTACTGTATCCATAGTTTTGCGTTTTCCAGAATGTTATATGGTTGGATCATATGGTATGTAGCCTTTTCAGACTGGCTTCTTTCTTTCTATATGTTCTTTCCAGTTCTTTTCATGGCTTAATAGCTCACTCTTTTTTTTTTTAATTTTATTTTATTATGTTATCTTAATCACTATACCTTACATCATTAGTTTTTGATGTAGTGTTCCACGATTCATTATTTGGGTATAACACCCGGTGCTCCATGCAGAACATGCCCTCTTTAATATCCATCACCAGGCTAACCCATCCCCCCCTCCACTCTAGAACCCTCAGTTTGTTTTTCAGGTCCATAGTCTCTTATGGTTCATCTCCCCCTCCCATTTCGCCCCCTTCATTTTCCCCAGGTATGTGTTATGGTGAGCGCTGTGAATTGTGTAAGACCGATCAATTACAGACCTGTACCTCTGAAAAAAATAATACATTATATGTTAAAAAAAAAAAAAAAAGGAAGCTTACTCTTTTTAGTGCTGAATGACGTCCCATTGTCTAGATGTAGCAAAGTTATTTATCCATTTACCTACTGAAAGACATCTCGGTTGCTTCCAAGTTATGGCAATTGTAAGTAAAACTGCTGCAAACGTCTGTATTCGGGTTTTTGTGTAGACCTAAGTATTTAACTCCTTTGGCTAAAACCAAAGAGCCCGATTGCTGCATAGTATGATAAAAGTACGTTCAATTTTTAAGAAGCCACCAAACTGCCTTCTAAAGTGGCTGCACCATTTTGCATTTCCTCCAGCAATGAATAAGAGTTCCTGCTACCCCACGTCTTCACTAGCATTTGGTGTTGTCGGTGTTCTGGATTTTGGCCATTATTATAGGTAGATAGAGATATCTCGTTGTTTTAATTTGCATTTCCCTAATGACATAAGATATGGAACATCTTTTCATATGCTTATTTGCTGTCCGTGTATCTTCTTTGGTGAGGTGTCTGTTCATGTCTTTCACCTGTATTTCTAACTGCCTGATGTGCGTTGTCTCCTTCCTCCTGGCTGGGCTCCTGCTTGTCTTAGTCCGCTCAGGCTACTATCTTGGAACACACCGACTGGGTGGCGTAAACAACAGACTTTTATTTTCTCACATTTCTAAAGGGTGGAAATTCAAGATCGAAATGATATCAGGGTTGGTTTCTGATGAGGCCTCTCTTCCTAGCTTGCAAATGGCTGTCTTCTTGCTGTGTTCTCACATGGCCTTTTTTCTATGTTAGCACAGAAAGAAAACTGGTATCTCTTCATCTCCTTATAAAGACACCAGTCCTATTGGATTAGGACCCCACCCTAACCACCTTATTTAACCTTAATTACCTCCTCTCCAAATATAGTCACATTGGATGTTAGGGCTTCCACAGATCAATTGGTGGGTGGGGGGGGCATAATTCATCCATAACAGTGTCTAATAAAGACAGGTTTTATGCCTTCTGAATCCACTGATGCTGAGTGTGATGTAGAACAGTTTTGGGAAACTGAACATTTGGTTCATCCTAAGATAGATTCCCTGAGGGTGTTGGAGTAATGTTTATTCGATTTATACTTACATCATGCAATGGTGATAAAAACTGAATCATTCTCGTTTCACTGGTTATCAAGAACATTATCATCTCAACTAAATGAAATGTTTACTATGTGTTGGGAACTATACTAAAATCTTTCCTGGATTTTCCATTTTAATCCTCACAATAATCTAAGGCGGTTATCCTAATATTATTGGTACTACACAGAGGAAGTCAAGCCTCTAAAATATCATATACTTTGCCCAAAGCTGCATGCCAGTGTGTTGCCCAGCCAACATTTTACTAACATAACTTAGTTTATAATTTGATGCATCTTTTACTTAAATAATTTTGACCATCTATCTATACTTTAGCCAAATGTATCCCAGAGATCAACTTAGATTTGTTATGTCTTGAGATTTATTACTCAACATGTTGATGATTTCCAACATTAGAATCACTGGGTCAGTATTATTGGCTTATTAATATTATCAAAGGTTACCTTTGATCTAGTAAGTACCTTCTGTATTACAGATGTTTACATGTACTTGTACATATCACACCATAACTAGTTAAGATAGTAGAGATCACTGCTAATTTGTAGAATAGAAAACTATGGTTTCAAGAAATCAAACAACTAGCCCCATATCACCTAAATAATTGAATGGAAGACATGGATTATTCAAACAGTTCCACTCATTTATCAGATATATTTAATGTGCATAATTATGTGTATTTTTTTTTTTTTTCTGGATACTGGGGTCAGAATAAAAAGCTCTACCTGGCTAAAGAATAGTGAAGGTAGAATGGGCAGAAAGATGGAATTAGGAGGCAGAGCCCATATATAGGGCTTTACATGACATTGTGACAAAGTTGGATGCTATTTTAATTGCAAAGGAAAACCAATAAATATCTTAAGCAGGAGAATAATATAATTAGATTTAAGCAGTTCATGACTATGTTGTAGACTGGTTGGAGAATAGTCTATGAGGACAAGAATAATATCAAGAAAACCATCAAGGTTGCAGTATGTGGACAAAATAATGATGGTTATTTGCACTCAAGTTGTAGTGGTAAGTATCTTGAGTAGTCAATTCCAGAGATACTTTGGAGTTAGAATCAAATGGGTGTTTTGAAGCTTTTGATGTGAATGAACTACAAGAAAGCAAGCAATTAAGAGTGACATCTTGGATGTACCCTGAGAACCAAGGAGAATTAAGTAACATTTACTGAAAAGGGGAAGCCTGAGATGAAGGATAGGTTTTTGTAGGAGAATAGGATTTCTGAGTCGGACATGTTACATTTAAGCTGTTTATTAGGCAGTTGGATTTGTTAAATTGGCAATGGAAAATGTCAGTCAGGAGTTCCTAAACAGAATCAGAGCTAACGACACAAATTATATTTAGAATCATGTCACTAGATGGAATCAGTCAGAGAATAAAAGAAGAATTAGAGGAGAGAATGAAGAATCAAACCCTTGATCTAGGTAGGAAAAACTAATAGAGGACATGGAACATTCTACTGAGATGTGAGTGAAACAAAGGGAAGAAGGAATCATGAATTCCAAGGTACAGAAGGGTCTCAAAGAGTTATGATTAACTGTAAAATGAGGCTGAGAAAGTTGAATGAAAGGAAGACCAGGAAATGACCATTGCGTTTGGTAAAATGAAGCTGTGGGTGAATTTGTTTGAAGGTGATTTCAGTGAAGTAGTTAGGTTTAAGTCTAATTTGGACAAGAATGGAGACAACAAAGTTGTGGCAGCAAATACAGTTAGAATTGTCAAGAATTTTGCTATGTAAGAAACCTACATATGAGAGCCATAGTTGAGGGTATTTTGAAAAATATCTCCCTTTAAATTAAGCTGTGTTTGGAGCGCCTGCATGGCTCAGTTGTTTAAGCATCTGCATTGGGCTCAAATCATGATCCCAAGGTCAGGGATCCAGCTGGTGTTGGGCTCTCTGTTCAGCAGGGAGTGTGTTTCTCCCTCTCCCTCTGTCTGCTGCTCCCCATGCTGTGCTCTCTCTCTCTTTGTCAAATAAATAAATAAAATATTTTAAAAAATAAATTAATTAAGCTATGTTTGCTCTTTTATAAAATCTGAAGATTGTCAATCATTACCTGATATTAATTATTAAATCAAAGTTCAGTTGTCTCATAATGGATTTCTGCTTTGGAGATTAACCATGACACCAATAAGAATAATGTTAATCTATGAAATATCTGTATATATTATAAGTTTCTATTTTTTTAGAACTACATAGCCACTACTAGATGAATTGCAGCTATTACACTATGTCATTACTTTCTTATTCACTGACAAACCCATTATATAGAGAACGAATGACAATATAACATTGATTTATTTTTTTCGCTCAAAAATAAATCAACTTTCTTGAAGGACAAAAAAATAAGTTGATTAAAGAATATTAAGTGTCTTGGCTATGATGCATATGAATTGGGATTTGAGACACAATATGTAGCAATGGTGAGAGATCCAATGATGGAGAAGTAAATGTTTTATTCCTTCATCTCCATCCTTCCTAAAAGAAAGAAAGAAAGAAAGAAGGAAGGAGAAAGAAAAGAAAGAAAGAAAGAGAAAGAAAGAAAGAAAGAAAGAAAGAAAGAGAAAGAAAAAGAAAGAATGGGAGGAAGGGAGGGAGGAAGGAAGGAAAAAAGGAAGGGAGGGAGGGAGGGAGGAAGGGGGAGAGAGAAAAGAAAAAAAAAATGTCCAAATTTGGGTTTCTCAAAAGCAAATCTCAAGACATGGATTTGGGATCAAATAATTTTGAGGGGAGGCAATTCTAGGAAGCACTGTGAAGCAGCGGGAAGCTGAGGCAGGGAGGAGGATAGCAATAAAGGGTGTGGAGATGACTACTATGAGAAACTGGTTCAGTGCCTTTGGCCATCTGAGATAAACTGTGGAACTTGCCTCAGAATTTTCTCACTGAAGGATGAGGAATCTGGGATATTTATTTATTGCCTCCTGCCTCCCAGAGTTGCCCTGCCCCACAGCTGGTCAGATAGGATGTGGTGATAGACACAAGAAGCTTCCATTCCTGAAGAGACTGCCTAGAGGAGAAGCTAAAGGGATATGGAGACACTGAGAGCGGAGCTATGACCACCTACTACGTCAACCTCTTCTTATGTCTTTCACATTATATCGGGGGGGCTTTAAGGGGGAAAAAAGCACCAAAATTAATTTCTCTAATTTTCTAGAGGCGTTATAAAACACAGGATACACTGCTTTTATTGTATTTCTAGATACATAAAAATACACTGTGAAGATTCAGATTATATAAGGTAGACAAGGTATGGACGTGTTGCAGGAGCATTAGAGGAGAGGTGTTAAAATAATGTTCTCCACACACTCAACTTTCTTTTTTTTTTTTAAAGATTTTATTTATTTAAGAGAGAGAAAGAGAGTGTGTGCACATGAGCTGGGGGGAGAGGCAGAGGAAGAGGGAGAAGCAGGCTCTCTGCTGAGCAGGGAGCCCAGCAAGGGACTCGATCCCAGGACTCTGAGATCATGATCTGAGCCGAAGTCAGATGCTTAACTAAATGAGCCACCCACGTGCCCCTCTACTTTCATTTATTACTTTTATGGTAGGAACAAAAGTTAAAGCAATCAATGTGCATAAATAAACTGTCTTGGGTATGTTCTCAAGACCATGCATGCCAGCATTTTTTTTGTTAATTGATATATTTTGTGTATACCTGAAGTCTTTAAAGTTATTAAAAGAGTATATTGAGTGGCAGGTTAAAAGGAAAAATAATAAGTGGACTATTAAGTAGTTATTTTTGTAAGTCATAGATTAAGGAAGTGCCATGACATTTATTAAACAGGCTGAAAGAAAGTTCAAATTTAAGATCAAATTAATTATGCAAGTTGATTGACAGAATAATCAAAATAATTTATTTCAGTCCTTTAGACCCAGTGTAGTTATTTGCTTGTAAAAACTACCCTATATAAGGTTAATTATAGAGACAGATGGGCAGGTTGGGGGAAGGGGGGGAAGGTTTCCAGGGGGAAAAAAATGGTGTTCAAGAGCCGTATTTATAATCACTGCACCATCACAATCCCAGTCCTCCACTGAATCCTTCATTCAGTCCTCCATGGAGTCTGTTTCTACATTTCCCTTAACACATCCAGACTAGTTCCCTATCTAAAAACGGAGTAAACTATAATTCATATGAGTTAACCCACTATTGAAACATTGATCAAAATATGTATTAATTGATAAGTTATTTGTAAAAATGTATTTTTATATCTCTATCCTAAATAAGCTATATTAACAGACCTGGAATCGGTTGCCACACATTTTAATTTTGTCCCAAATTTAGAATGCAACATAACTAGAAAAGGGAAGTGCTATTTCCTAAGATTATCTTCAGGAAAATGGTATAGCTTAGAAAATATAAGAGTAGGGTATTATCTGAAAATATTCTTTTAAAAACAAATTTATTCCTTTTTTTTTTTTTTTTTGTGGAACCTCCATACTGTTTCCCATAGTGGTTGCACCAATTTACATTTCCTCCAGCGGTGCACAAGAGTTCCCTTTAGATCCTTGCCAATATTTGTTACCTCATGTTTTGATAACAGCCATTCTGATAGCTGTGAGGAGATATCTCATTGTGGTTTTGATTTGCATTCCACTGATAATGAGTGATGTTGAGCATCTTTTCATGTGTCTGTTGGCCATCTGCATGTCTTCTTTGGAAAAATGTCTATTAAAGTTATCCTCAGATTTGTTGTTGTTACTGAGTTGTATGAGTTCTTTGTATGTATTAGATATTTGCCCCATATTGGATATGTGATGTACAAATATCTTCTCCCATTCGGCAGGTTGCACTTTTATTTTATTGGTAGTTTCCTTTGCTGGACAGAAGCTTTTTAGTTCATTGTAGTCTCACGTGTTTATTTTGCTTTCATTACCATTGCTTTTGCAGTCAGATTAAACAGTATATACATACACATCTTTTTTTTTTTTTAAAGATTTTATTTATTTGACAGAGAGAGACAGCGAGAGAGGGAACACAAGCAGGGGGAGTGGGAGAGGGAGAAGCAGGTTTCCCTCCAAGCAGGGAGCCCGACGCGGGGCTCGATCCCAGGACCCTGGGATCATGACCTGAGCCGAAGGCAGACGCTTAACGACTGAGCCACCCAGGCGCCCCTCAAGTCAGTGTTTTACTTGGTAAACATGTCTGAGACCATGCATCCCTGGCTGCCAAGCACCATGGCGGACAGGGCTAGAAAGGTAACAGCTTTATTTTGAGCAGGGGGCAAAGACAAGGCAGCACTTTACAGCTACATTGTAACTAAATACATACACATCTTGAAGAGCAATGTCAAGGAACTTATCCCCTATGTTTTCTTCTAGGAGTTTTATGGTTTTGGGTATTACATTCAAGTATTTAATCCACTTCGAATTAATTTTTAATTAATCAATAATACATATTAATTATCAATAAATTAATAACTTAATTTAGGGATTGAGCAAAAAAGGGTGAAGGGGATCAATTGTATGGTGACTGATGATAACTAGACTTATCATGGCGATCACTTTGAAGTGCTTGGAAATATAGAATTATCATGTTTATGCCTGAAACTAATATAACGTTACACCAATTATACTTTAGTAAAGGAAGAAGTCCATTCTTCATTGAGGAGAAAATGGGCTGACAGCTAATTAATGCATTTATACTCTCAGAGTTCTGAATCAACTATAACTTCTCCAGAGGCACATCTCTGTGTAAACTATGAAGTATACATGTATTATGTAAAAAAATCTCTTGTATTAAATAGGGAGATCTGGTAAATAATGACTAGACAGTCACAAGACAACCTTAAAAAGTAATTTCACACTAATTCTCTCTGTGCAGTTTTACTACGTGACTGTTTTAATGTTTCAATTACAAGAATTCTAAGGTTAGCTTTCTTTAGGACATTGTTTTTTACATATATTCTATATAAAACAGTTCCTAAATGGGCATGCATCATTCAGAATAAATCAGTGTGATTTAAAATGCAAAAGTTGTCTCCTAATGCATGACCATCTGAAGCACTTTACAATCCCACTTTCAATATGGATATGTATAGAGATAGACAGGTAGATAGATATATTTAATTCATCTATCTATTTTGCAGATGAAACCTGAATAAATTACCTTATTTTGTATTTGCTTGAGATCAGAGTAATTAGTCTTGCTTTTTGTAATACTCCAAAATATGTAAATATTAAAATTATAAGTGGAGCCCTAGAAAATAAACTTACTTTGACATTCCATACAAAAATTTCCAATATATTATGAAATATGTGTGTACATATAGATAGTAGAAATTCTTTCTTTCTAGAACAACACATGACACTTTCTTCCTTCTTGTAGCAGTGATGCACTTTACTAAATTGAGATGTTGGGCTGGAATATAATGTTGTCTAATGTAATATGCCCTGTGATTTATGGTGGAGTTCAGCATAACACCAATGGAAACATTAAAGAACAATTTTTTTTCCTCCAGGTATGCAATAAAGGTCTCACAATGTTTTACCAATAGGGTATTATTTAAATCATCTAAATTAAGCAATGATTGTTTTGTTTGCACATAGAAATTTACGCAAAAATAAAAAGGTCTGAAACTGCCAGAGACTTTTCACAGAATTTTTTTTTTACTTTTACTCACTGCTGCTATTGTTGTCATAATTTATACTCATTAATATGAACCTTTATTTCATTGACTATAGAATTAATAACATGAATACATTTAGCAAAACAGTAAATTTCTGACACAACAAATCTAGACGGTGTTTTACTGACATTATAATTTAACTCACCCACATATTTACTGAAACAAGTATTTCATATAATTAGTTACCCATAAAGATTTTTCTCTATTGCTCTGATAATATTCTTACACTTTAACAAGTATATAGAAGTTCAAATAGGCCAACTAAATGAGAAAAACAGAATGAGTATAATTATATTGAACATATTTATACATCATTTAAAATTAATAAAAAGATATTTTGTGGATTAAAATGTAATTATTAATGATTGTCCATGTGCTAGATGTATCTTTATTTTTATGAATTTTTACCAAATGGTCTAAAATATATGGTCTGAGACTACAAATTGTAGCCACTGGTAACCTTATTTCAATCTTAGTGTAGAGTTTGTTATGACCCTGCTATTCTTATGTCCCAAGTATATCCTGAATTATCTAGGGATCTAGATTATAGCAGTTTTATCTGTCTTTACTTTGCCCTGCATGTCTGTTAGTATATTAATTCTTGTCAAACAATTTCAAACAATTTCATGGCTTGAAGCGGCAAAAGCATGGCCTGCCACTGTGGAAGCTAAAGATCGTTCTAGCTGATTTAAATGCTGTTGCAGTTGTTTTCTGTCTACATATTCAGGATAACGTAAGAGCATTCTTTACAGGCAGAGTGGCCCCAGCATTGATGAATATTGAGCTCGCAATGGAGATGGCTTCTTTAAGTCTTTTTTTTTTTTTTTTTTTAAGATTTTATTTATTTATTTGACAGAGAGAGACACAGCGAGAGAGGGAACACAAGCAGGGGGAGTGGGAGAAGGAGAAGCAGGCTTCCCGCTGAGCAGGGAGCCCGACGCGGGGCTCAATCCCAGGACCCTGGGACCATGACCTGAGCTGAAGGCAGACACTTAACAACTGAGCCACCTAGGCGCCCCTTCTTTAAGTGTTTTGAACTACATTGCTCGGAATGTCTCTTCACAACAACCTAATAATTTTAGGTTTAGCAATCTGTCCTCTCTCTTTGCACACATGTTCTGCTCACAGGTAGCCAGAGCACCTTGTAAAAACCCATTACAAAATTATGTGCTGTACAGGAAGACAAGTGAGTGAAAAACTATGCTGCATTTTGTGTGTAAGTATGTCTAGACTGGTATGGTACTTTTTGCCATTTCTTACTAGAATACAGTTTATGCTTAGCTTCTACTAATTTAAGAAATGATGATCACCTGTAACCTCTCCTTCCAGTGATGGCACGTATGATTTTCTATTCATATGGTCATTGCATGGGAGGGAAGAAGTAACACTTTATGAGGTGTTACACTACAGAGAATTTTTAATGCACTCACTACTTACTCAAGGATGGATGATCTAAGCTTCTAAAATTATGAATACTCTTTTAAACTTTGTACAGAAGGTGACAGTTCGTGAGTTTATCGGGAGAAAGCTGGTCTTGTTATATAGTGAGAGAGTCCAGAACTATTCAGTAGACTTAATTGCTGTTGCCAAATAATTATATCTCATTGCATATGGAACTGATCTATCCTCATCAGTTATCTTCTTCTTCTGACTGATTTTTCATCAGATTTTAAACAACAGGAATCTGTTTGTGAACATTGTCTAATTTCATACTGCTATGCATGAGTGCAAGGCAATTGTGATTAGTAGGAGAAAACCTAGAGAAGAGAAGAGAAAATGGACCATTTTTGCCTCATTATTGTCTTGTTTCACTACTTCTACATGCTTTTCTTTTTAATTCTTTGGTTTTTGGATGCAGAGAAAGAGAGGAGTCTTGATTTTTTTTTCAGCTTTATTGAAATATAATTAACATATAACATCATATAACTTTAAGTTGTATAATATAATGATTTGATACATGTATATATCACAAAATGATTACCACAGGAAGATTAGTTAACACATTCATCACCTCATGTAGTTACAGTTTGTGTGTGTGTGTGTGTGTGTGTGTGTGTGTGGTGAGGACTTTAAAAACCTGCTCTTTTAGCAACTTTCAAATATGCAACACTGTATTCTTAACTATAATCAGCATGCTGCACATTACATCCCCAGAACTTATTTATCTTACAACTGGAACTTTGTACCTTCTGACCACCTTCCCCCTCTTCTGCCACCCTTCACCCCCTACCCCTGGCTCTGTTTTCTGTTTCTATGAGTTCATTTTTAAAGATTTCACATATAAGTAAGATTGTACAGTATTTTTCCTTCTCTGTCTGACTTATTTTACTTAGCATAATGCCCTCAAGATCCATCTCTGTTATCGGAAATGGCAAAGTTTCCTTCTTTTTTATGGCTGAATTCCATATATATTTATATTTGTTTTCATATATATGTATATAACAGTTTCATTAACCATTCAACCCTTGATGGGCACACATTGTTTACATATCTTGTAGTAAACATGGGGGTGCAGATGTCTCTTTGAGATAGTGATTTAATTTTCTTCAAATATATACCCAGAAGTGAAATTGCTGGATTATGTGGTAGTTCTATTTTTAATTTTTTGAGGAACCCCCATACTGTTTTCTGCACCAGTTTATATTCCCATCAACAACAGCGTACCATGGTTAAGAAGGAGGTCTTCAGATTGTGGATTTGTGCTGAGGCACTAAAGTATCTGCTTAGGGATGCCAGGAGCAGCTTGTAAAAATCAATCAATTAA
>NC_138375.1:16294482-16323702 GCF_054177405.1 Leptonychotes weddellii | reverse complement strand
AGTCAGAGTTTTCTTTGACCTTCTTAAATAAATTGCTAGTAAAATCATCATTATTTGAGAAGACATACATAAGCAAATGCCTTATGAGCAAATCATATTTATTGCACTTTGCATATTTAGATGCTACTGTCAAAAATTATCAATGCTGATGAACATAAAATTGAAGTCAAGCATCTGTGAATTCCACACACACGTTTGGAGAGTGCTGTAATCTGTATCATAGGCATCATTAACTTAAGCAATTAAGTTCAGTGTCCTAGTTTCTGTTGACAAGTGTTACTATTTTTAGGATTTTTCTTCATGTCTTACATTGCTTCATTGCTCTTGCACCTCATGAGAAAAAAGAATTGCATTTATGTTAATTCTTTTTAAAATTCCCCACTGCAGGGTGCCTGGGTGGCTCAGTTGGTTAAGCGACTGCCTTCGGCTCAGATCATGATCCTGGAGTCCCTGGATCAAGTCCCACATCGGGCTCCCTGCTCGGCAGGGAGTTTGCTTCTCCCTCTGACCCTCGCCCCCTCATGTGCTCTCTCTTTCATTCTCTCTCTCTCAAATAAATAAATAAAATCTTTAAAAAAAAAAAAATCCCCACTGCAGCCAAAGGGTGATAAACATGAACTCTCTCGGTAATTAAGTCAGAGTGCTACTCTTAAGGAAGTTCCACTTAGAAAAAGCCAATGCTAAGGGAGTTGCTTTAAATGCAAACCAATCATTAATTTCAGGGCCACTTCTGGGGACTCTCCTGGTGATTATAAATCACTAAAATTGGTTTACGACTGCACTAATATACTGTAAAATAACTTAGAAGAAATCATGATGGAACCACCATTTGGCAATGGGAAACCCTTTCTCTTCTTTACACACTTATTTCTACCAATTATTCTCCAGGAAATTATTGGATGGATTTTAGTGGCAACATGTATAATTATTATATTAACATAAAAAATGATTTTGATTTTGAAAACAAGGTAGAGTTTATGTAATATGAAGTTGTATGTCAGCAATAGCATTAGAGTTTATACTAAGGGAGACAGTAATATTATATTTTCTTATTCAAACTTGCAGATAAAAATTATTTTGCAGTCATTAACATTGATTCAACTTTATAAATTAAAACCATGATAAAAAAAAAAAAACTACCAAGGTGCCTGGGTGGCTCAGTCATTAAGCAGCTGCCTTTGACTCAGGTCACGATCCCAGGGTCCTGAGATCGAGTCCCACATCGGGCTCCTTGCTCCACGGGAAGCCTGCTTCTCCCTCTCCCACTCCCCCTGCTTGTGTTCCCTCTCTGGCTGTGTCTCTCTCTGTCAAATAAATAAGTAAAATCTTAAAAAAAAACCTACCATGTCTTAAAAGCAATAATGTAGTCATTTTTCTAAGGCATGCACCACTTTCAAAGCTTAGCAAAGTAATCTATAAAAGTAATGCAAAGGCAATAAACTTCATCTTCAGCAGCTTTGCTAACTGAGCAAATAAAAACAGATGCCCCTTAATCAGTTCTGCTCAATTCAAAAGTAATATATCAGTGTGTTATAGGGTGTTGACACTGGGGTTAGGTCCTGGAAGAGTCAGAAAAAATCCTCATTCTAGTCCTAATTTTGGCAGTCTATCTTTGGAAAAGTCTCAAGGCTTAGATCCCAGTTTCCTTCACTTGTTAGAGGCCAGCATTACATCTCTAAGATACAGGTCCTCGGTCTCTCATTTGTAACTTTGGAGGCAAATGGATTTTGAAATTCAGACATTTTCTGCATTTTAAAATGCTAGTAAGACACAGACAAGGTATGTTACAGAGCATCACCGCCAGGCTGTGGGGCTGCTCCCTGCCATCACAATATTCCTTCTACAGGGGACCATGAACGACCTCACTAAGGAGACACTTTCACTCTCCCATGGCCTTACATCTGATCAGTTTTTACCACCAAGAGACTTTGTGTCAAACTCTGAACAAATATTTTCACCTCTGGTACATTTGGGATAGTCGAATTTTAGGAAAACCCTGGTGTCTCACACCACACGGCTTAACAATTCTAAAATGATGTTTATTTGAGATGCTAGGGCTTAAATCATTCTGCTGAACATTGAGCACTTCATCTCACACTTCACGTGCAAACGAAGAGGAAAAAGCGTGAAATGAGCTTTTGGCAAAGTGCCAAAGCCTTGCAGCAGCTGCATGTCCAGGTGGGACTTTATGGGGTTTGACAGGGGAAGTGTCACTCAAGTGCCTGACACCATTGTCTTCTCATGGCAGGAGGTGGGACGTTTGATGGCTTAGTGGGCATGAGAGCTACAATTAATTCTGCTAGCAGAAATGGCTTTTATATGGGACTTATTAGTCATTTCTAAAAATACAAACCTAAATATCAGGAAACAAATGACTTCCCTTGGAGACCAAGAGACTGAACATCTCTTCTCCCTGACCAAGATAACCTTACCAGGAGAGAGAGATCATTTCATGAGGCACAGGTGTTTGTAATTAATTAAAGCATTGAAAATAATTGTGTGTGTGTGTGCGTGTGTATGTGTGTGCCATATATATATATATGGCATGTGCCTATATCCATACATAACTGATGTGCCATATGATAATTTTGCGTAACAGAATTAACACTTCTTTTTTCAATTCTTGGGTCTTTCCATTAAGTGAACTTGCTTGAAACTCTTGGTGAACAGCTGCCAGGATTGTACAACTGAACCTGGTTTTGTATGACAAATGTATTCTTTAGATTTAAATGTAAGCGGGATCATATTTTAATTTCACCAGAGTAATAGGATACTGAAAGTAATCCTCTGTGAATCATTTTATCCTGAATGTATATGATCACTTCTAAAGTACTATAGACTTGGAATCTTACAAATGGATTTCTTTTTTAAAAACTGTAATTTGTGGGGCACCTGGGTGGCTCAGTTGGTTAAGCGACTGCCTTCAGCTCAGGTCCCCAGGGTCCTGGGATCGAGTCCCTCATCGGGCTCCCTGCTATGCGGGGAGCCTGCTTCTCCCTCTCCCACTCCCCCTGCTTGTGTTCCCTCTCTCGCTGTGTCTCTCTCTGTCAAATAAATAAATAAAATCTTTAAAAAAAAAACAACTGTAATTTGTGTAGTAAAAAATAGCTTCAGAGGAAGTTCTTTATACCACAACTACTAAATGTGAAGACAGCTGCTTTCAAAATGTGATAGATAACGTTCTTTCTTTCCTGACTCCTATTTAATAATGGTCATGGAAAATTTTAAATTACCAAAAAAAAAAAAAAAGAAAAAAAAAAACCCACAAAAAACAAACAACATCAAAAAACCCAACCTCTTAAAATGGTTTATTTGGAGTTAAGCACAAATCATAATTTCTACAACATTGCATAATTCTATTCCTAATATAATATTTAATTGATGATAGAGAATCTCTTTCCCTCTCTCTCTGTATCTCTTTCTCCATACATAATATATACATTATATCTGATACCATGTATAGAGAGACATACTTAGACATCCTTAGACTATATTCTGTGATATTTTGGTAATTAAAAATATAAAATTGCTCTATGCTGAAAAAATAAACACTTTGTCTCTGTCAATCAGCATGCACATGTTTTGTTGTTCACTTGGAATATTGGCTTAGAAACAAGAAATCACAGTAGAACATCTCATTGACATTCATTAGGAAAATAGTGCTGACAGAATGTTACAAGAACTAGAGTGGATCCAGTCCAAGAGAGTAAATTGAAAACAGTCTGATAGCTGTCTTAACATTTTACAAGGCAGGCAATATGATCAAGTTGTTGAGCTGACATCATAAAATCATTTGATACCAAGATTGCGTTCTGTTTCAGAGGTAGACTTTTTATAACCTTGCTACTTTGATTAAACGGTGCACCGCTGAAGCTTTGGAGTAGAGCATCTATACACAGATCTCATACATACAGCCACTCATTTCTTCACACATACCTTTATGGATACCCTCAAGGATAAAGGAGCAGACTTTTCCTGGAAAGGAATGCTTCCAGCGTCACCCCATTTATTTTCCCACTTATCTGTATCTTAGTTTATAACTGTCTCATATTTATACCAAACTCTGACACGTGTGTTCATACATCATTTTGACAGTACAAACCTTGTGGACAGGCAAAGGAGATGGTCTGCTGCACCCACTGACACAGGAAGATATTTTACTCCCCTTTTCAGGACAATCTTCTACTCCATCAGTCCATTATTCACTCACAAGTTCATTCATTAAGTGACAACAAAATCAAAACTGAAATGAGTAGCACAGTCATTAACTTGGTACTTATTTATTGAGCAATTACTGTGTGCTCAGCATCATTCATAGTACTGTGGAGCTATGGCCTCTGCTCCTACAGAGACCCTGCATCAGTGATGTATCTCTCATGAAAGTCACCTACTTTGTGTATTTTCAAGGAGGAAAACTTCTAAGTGTCCTTTTCCATGCATTTAATGAAATATGTGTATAAATATAAGCAGACTCTGCTTTGGTATTATAGAGTATCAGTATGCACGTGCATCATTTGCTCTTCTAAAGAACTCCCCCCCCCGATATTTTGGTATGTGCAAACTCTACTTAGACCTGTTGTCCAGATCTCTTCCTGTGTGTTATAATATCATTCAAGTTGCCACATATGTTATCATAAAATACATTAGTACAACTCCTGATGAGAGATCTGTGGAACTCTATTTTAATGTATATATACCAGGGCTACTCCTCAAACATTTTGATATCTGAAAACAACTAGACATACGTTGAGCATTAGTGTTCCATAAATGTTTTGACAAAAAGGATCAGTGTGAAATAGATTGGAATTAAACAAAACAAACTGGTCCTTCAACAAGGATGGTTTGAGAAGTTGGGATCTGGACAAGTGTTTCGCAAGTAGGTATGATTTTGTACTTCCCTTCTCCATTGGGGACACGTGGCAATGTCTAGAGGCATTTTTGGTTGTTACTGCTGGGAGATTGGTGACATCACTGAAATCTGGTGGGTTGAGTCCAGGGCTAATGTGAACACTCTGCAATGTACATGATGGATGCTCCCCCCCACCAAAGAGTTTTCTAGCCTAAGATGCTGATGGTGCTGATGTTGAGAAAACCTGCCTTAAAACTGATCAGAGGAGTTTGGAGTTTATCGTATAGAGACTATACCATCTGTGTTCATGGTTTTTGAAGAGAGAGTTTCCCTGAGAAACATTTTTAAACAATTGCTAAGGAAGTGGTATGAGATGAGCCTTGAGAGAGTTGATCGGCTGAAAGTGTTGCAGTAATTCAAGGGTAAAGAGATGGTAGTGAGCTAGAGAGAGGAAAACAAATATGAGCTATGTGGGGTGGCGTGAGGGTGAAAAAAGGATTTTTATGCCTCCCAACATATCAATCCCTGTGGCCATGGGTGTAGACTGCTGACAGGACTGGCAGCAACTTGGAGAGATGGGATAGGGAAAGATGAGCCATTTTGTTGGATGTCTTACTGTATGCTGCTCAGCATCCTACAATACGCAGTGCAGCCCGCAACAATCATCCAGCCCGTAATGTCCATAGTGCCAGGGTTAGAAACCCCAGTGTTGGGGCGCCTGGGTGGCTCAGTCGTTAAGCGGCTGCCTTCGGCTCAGGTCATGATCCCAGGGTCCTGGGATCGAGCCCCGCATCGGGCTCCCTGCTCCGCGGGAAGCCTGCTTCTCCCTCTCCCACTCCCCCTGCTTGTGTTCCTTCTCTCGCTGTGTCTCTCTCTGTCAAATAAATAAATATAATCTTTAAAAAAAAAAAAAGAAAGAAAGAAACCCTGGTGTTGTGGACTGAATGTTTGTGTGCCCATGAATTCATATGTTGAAGCTTAACCCTTAATGTGATGACATTTACAGATGGGACCTGTAGCAGGTAGTTAGGTTTAGACAAGGTCGTAAGGGTGGGACCCCAGTGTGATGGCATTAGTACCCTTGTAAGAAGACCAACCAGAGAGTTTGTGTTCTCATTCTCTTTCTCCCTTAATCTCTCTGCCCTCCAGATCTGTGAGAAATAAATTTCTATTGTTTTAACAATATGGTATTGTTATATGGTATTTTGCTATGACAGACTAATACACTGGGCTTAGACAATTGCAGACAACCAAACATAGGCATCTTCCCAGCCTTTAAGAAAAGTTTTAAGAAGTGATATTGCCATGTTAAACTCCTTTGAGATTATATACACACACTGTTTTTATTTGGAGTTAACCTTTCTCCTAAACCAATCAGAGTAGATAGATTTAAGTTTGTTTCTTTCTTCTGTTTAGCATTATTCTTCAAGCCATCTTTAGCGGGTGCTTTATTAACATCACAGTTTAATGGCAACATGCTCAGCCAATTGATAGTTGGAACATTTCCTTACCAGTATTTAAACCCATGACCTTTAAACTTTTGCTTGATGTGCATATTACCAAAGTTTCGGCCTGCCCTAATGCTCATTTTCTATTAATGGCACAGTAAGAAAATGTCTATGTCTCAAGGTCATAATAAAAGGTGCTTATTTGGTCTGCAAGATTGGAAAGCAAAGGCCCCCGTATGTCAGCACTGATGGGGTCAAAACCCAAGGGTTAGAGCTTTAATCTTTTTAATGAGTTTTGAATATTCTTTTTAAAATACAGTGTTATTTCTATAGGTCACCCAAAAGGCCATTTATATCAGGAAAATGATAAAAAAAAGAAAGCTAGGATGAGGTCTTTGTGCAGTCAGGTGTACTCAGAGCTGAGTTAAGCATTAGAATGAGTAGCTTAAAATTCATATAATTAACCTGCAATGTAAATAAACAACAACAACAAAATAGTTAATGGTGCCCAAGTAAGTTGAGTTTTTGATCACTAGTTTAATGGCTTTAGCTCTACATTTTTAGTTATGCATGTTTTCTAAATTCAAATGTTATGTTTACGTAGTTTATATACTTAGAATTTCTAAGAAAGAGGTAGTTTTAGGTAGGTCATTCAGTATGGCCATACTTTATCAAAGTTATATATGATAATGGCTGATGAAAAACATTAGCACAATTCTCAACAAATAAATAACTACATTAGGACCTGTAAAAATATTATTTCCAGTATCTAGCAAATAGAAATGCTTCAGCTAGTTAACAATAACAATTGCTAAAATTTATGGAGCAAGTGCAATGTGATAATTACTACTTTAACCTCTTGGTATTTACTATATTCAAAGCCTCATAGTAGCTATACAAACTAGATACTCTCTCACTTTTTTGTGTAGGGAAAGAAATTAAGACAAAAAAAAAATGTTGAGATTGCTAACCCAAGATCAGAGGTAATATCTAGGCACTGAGGGTTGTGATGGAGTAAACTTCAAAGTGAACACAAAGCAAAATTTTGCTGCTTGAGAACAAAGGTTATATATTTTCATACCCTACCCCTCCCCCCCACCACGGTTCATGTTGTCACCCTAGTACCTGCAGATGATTTAGTATAAAAGGGTTGTGTGGTCAGATAAATTCTGGGAACATCCCATTTTATATTTGTCTCTTGGAAAATCATAACACATTAGCTTACTAAGGCTTACTTTTCCAATTCATAATTTAAAAAGACTTTACTTTCACATCAGTATACTACATTTAAGCTTTTCAACTCATAGTTCTCAAAACCCTTTTATCTCACACACAAAACAGTAATATCGAGAAGAATTTGTTTTGAATCTACAGATAATACTCTGAAATATATTGAATTAATGAATGTTATTCTAAAAGCATTGTGTGTGACCATTAAAAGTGCAGTAGGAATGCTAAAAGGGTCTGGTTTAAAGAATCATAAAATACATATGTTTATAAAAGTTATTAAAGGTAATGAAATTACATAACAGTAAATTTTAAACCAGAAGTGTTCACTGTCCTTTGGCTATGTAAGTGCCAATTACCCTGTTTTAGTTTATAGTGTTCTCTAACAAACCACCCCAAAACTTAGTGGCTTAAAAAAAAAGCAGAACTGCAAAACCAATAGGAGTTTATATATGCGTGTGTGTGTGTCTGTTTATGTATTTATTTAATACGTACACATAAGATTTATTATGAGGAATTGGAATTGGCTTGCACAGTTTTGGAGGCTGAAAAGTCCCATGATCTGCCATGTGTAAGCTGGAGACCCAGGAAAGCTTTTGGTGTGGTTCGGTCCAGCTCTGAAGGCCTAAGAACCAGGGGAGCCAGTGGTGTTAAGTCTCAGTCTAAGTGGGAAACTATTAATGTCCCAGTACATCAGGCAGGAAAAGGGGTGCACTCTCCTTTCCTCTGCCTTTTGTCCTTTTCCAACCTTTGAAGGAATGGATGAGGCCACCCACCCTGGGAAGGGCAGTCAGCTGTACTGAGTCTACTGATTCAAATGCTAATCTCATCCAGATAGATCCTCACACACACCCAGAAATAGAGTGTTTAGCAACCTTGATCCAGTGAGACATAAATGTAGCCATCACTTTAACAGTCAGTTCTGTACATCTTCTGTTTCCTGGAGTCCTGGCCTCTCTCACAAGCTTGGAACCCTTCACTCCTCCACATGGACACTTCCTCTCATTCTCTCTCATTCTCTCTCTCTCTCATTCTCTCTCAGTCTCTCTCTCTCTCAATTTCAGTCTCTGTCTCTGTCTCTCCTACTGTCTCTCCCCCACCCCCACCCCACCATGTGGTGTCTCCTTCTTCAGTAGTCTAGCTTGGACATACTCACAGCACGGTGGCAGGTCTCCAAGAGGAAATGAATGTTTAATATGTGTGCGTATAGTCATTTGTTGCATATACATGTACCATCTATTCAGTGCTTTTTAGCAAATTTTAGAATCAACAGTAAAGAACGTTTTAATGGGACATGTTTAAACCATAAGGGGAATGAGACAAGCAAGACTTTTTATTGCTCATTTTATGTGCTTTTGCTTAGTTCTAAAAAAGTTTCACAAAAGCAAGGACCAGAACTTCTAAAACTTCAAATATGAGAAATACGAATATTAGATATGTATATATTTTTGAAATGAACATATGCACACACACATTAATCTAAACAAGCACCTAAAAACTCCTCTAATTTAACTTTATAAATTTTATTCAGTTTTATTATCTTTCTCAAAATTCATAAAATATACTAATAGCCCCAAAGTTTTCAACTGAGCTCCAAAAAATCCTTAGGGTTTTCTATGAAGATATGACAGGGGCTGCCATACTTGAATTCTAAACCAAGAAAGAAAGAAAATATTTTTAAAATAGCTGATGAATGGAGAAAAACACAAGAGAGAGACAGAGTGCAATACCCAGGAACATACATTTTATTTGATAATTCAGTAAGGGATTTTTAGGATATGCTTCTTTAGGGCATCAAATAGTATACATGATTTGCCCTGTATATTTTTGTATTTTGATTACAATAGTTTTATTTAATGCCTTTTTACTTTATGTATTTTTATTATTGAATGAAATAATGGCATTGTGCAATGCATAAACTGTCCTTATTTGATTTTGTAGAGGGGGGAGGGGCAGAGGGAGAGGGAGAGAGAATCTTCAGCAGACTCCACGCCCAGTGCAAAGTCTGAACTGGGGCTCGATCTCACAACCCCGAGATCATGATCTCAGCCGAAATCAAGAGTTGGATGCTTAACTGACTGAGCAACCCAGCCACCACTTATTTGATATTTTAAAATTTTTATTACACTTGTTACAAATAGGTTACAATTGGTTTGACCATACTGCAAGAGATTTTTAAGCTTTACAGTTTCAATTTCCATCAATTCTAATACTTTGGGGATCACTTCTAGGTTTTGTTATACCAGGTTAGTATCAATTCACATCTGAGACTTTGTAAGCCATAAGTCATCAAAAAATTTAACAGTAAGAAGGACTCAGCATACTATAGATTTACAAGTAAATCTGGATCCGTGCTTCCCTATGGTGAAATTAAATCAAGCCTTAATTCAGCAGAAATTTAAATTACCAGAATCAGAGCTTGAATAAGTTATTTTGAGCTCTGGGAGGCCTGCTTTAAAAAAAAAAAAAAAAAAAGCTGATATATACTAGATTGATTGAACCCAGGTTTTTCAAAAATTGCTGACTTTTTCTTAATGCATAAGGACAAAACATGACATATTTGTCATATGATCATCAGAACTGTCTATACCAACAAAAATTGGATGATGACACCCCTCCTGCGTCATAGTTCCCCAGGTAAAATTCCCTTACAAGGAACAAAGGAAGCTTTCAGAAAGTACAGGAAGTGTGAGCCTGTTAGAAAGGCAGCATGTGATTGTGCCAAGGTGGGAATCAGAAAGCCTGGTGAAATATGTTTCAGAGAACATCACTTAATTTTTCTCTCCTTCTTTTTCTCCCTTCTCTTATTTTTTGTTTCTTATTCTGGACCTCTTGTGCAGCTTCATGTAGCTTTTATCTCAAAGTCTCTGAGATAATGACCCCTTTCCACATTTATGTGCTTTCCACATTACAGTAGTGGAGAAAACCCCCTGACCCCCTCCGTTCTCAGGACGTCTTTGTCCTCAGCTCTCCTTGGTGGCCCGGAGTCAGAGACCCTCTGTGACAAAATTCCAGGTGTAACCTCAGGCTTTCAGTCATGGTGTGGGAGGAGCTGTGTCCTGGCCATGTGGGAACCTAGAGGGAATTGGGGGCTTAGCTACTTCTCATACAGACTTTCGGCCGATCTTTCTATCTTCACACTTATGTGTTCCCTTACATTGAAGGTACCAGCTGCCTCGATTCCTGAGTCTTTTCTGGATTCTTTGGTGTAAATTGGACTTCCTCTTTGTATCTATGCCTGTAAACTAAGTATTATTTCTCTGATGTACTCAGTCCTTTATCATTGTTTTTTCTACTTTCTAGTGTGCCAAATTTTGTTATTGTTTCCTATCATGTTCTTTGTAATCTTGTGGGTGAATTTTTTTTAATAATCTGTTTTTTAGGAAGGAGTAGAGATGAACGTGTTCACACCACTATTTTTTTTTAATTTTTTTAATTTTTAAAGATTTTTATTTATTTATTTGACAGAGAGAGAGATAGCGAGAGCAGGAACACAAGCAGGGGGAGTGGGAGAGGGAGAAGCAGGCCTCTTGCCGAGCAGGGAGCCCAATGTGGGACTCGATCCCAGGACCCTGGGATCATGACCTGAGCCGAAGGCAGATGCTTAACGACTGAGCCACCCAGGCGCCCCCACACCACTATTTTTAACCCTCAGGTTTAAATCTCTGAGTATTTCTTTAGGGCAGAAAATTTACAAGATAATTGAAAAGTTAACTTATAACTTTGATAGAAATCTATACCTACAAATACTTATAGAGTTTTTACTTTAGAAAATTAAGAAATTTACAAAAATAAATAATATTCCTATTTAACATATTGGGTGTTGGGTCTAGTACTCTTTATGTTGATTTATATGAGCTCTTACTCTTATCTGTATCTGTATAACTGAAATAATTTACATATTTTTACATATTACACATTAGAATATATACATGTTCTAAGTTCAGAATGGTATTCACCTTCTCCCCTCCCAGGTACATGGATGAGGATTAAAGTGAAAATATCTAGTAGTTCATATTAATGGATGTGATGGATACAACAGAAATTCAAATTTGAAAGTATTTAAAAATAAGCAATGCAATTTTTTTGTCTTCTGTTTATAGTTTTTAGGATATTTCTAGTATATCATTCGATTATAGAGCATAAGATGGAAAATAGTGGGAGAGTTAAAGAAGAGATAAGCACTAAGATGGCATTATAGCATTGACAACAATTCTCATCCATCCTCTCCCACTGAAAAGCCTGACCTCCAAAAATGATTGTATTATGATTTTAAACAGGAAAATGAAATTGAATTGTATTATTTGTCTTTAGCGCATTATGTTCAGAACTTCCAAGCGGTGGGGAGATGGGCAGCAGAAGATGATAAGAAGAGGAGTAATTATTCTTTTTTTGTTTTTAAAGATTTTATTTATTTATTTGACAGAGAGATACACAGCGAGACTGGGAACACAAGCAGGGGGAGTGGGAGAGGGAGAAGCAGGCTTCCGGCTGAGCAGGGAGGCCGATGCGGGGCTCGATCCCAGGACCCTGGGATCATGACCTGAGCTGAAGGCAGTTGCTTAATGCCTGAGCCACCCAGGCGCCCCCTTTTTTTTTTTTTTTTTTTTAAGATTTTACTTATTTATTTGAGGGAGAGAGCGCAAGCATGGGCCAGGGGGAGAGGCAGAAGGAGAGAGAAAGGGAGACGCAGATTCTCCTCTGGGCAGGAAGCCTGTTATGGGGCTCTATCCCAGGCCCCTGGGATCATGACCTGAGCAGAAGGCAGACACCTAACCAGCTGAGCCACTCAGGCCCCAAGGAGTAATTATTCAAGAATTTGGGGAAAAAAGTTTCCAAAACACACACATATACAAAGTCTTTCATGACATGTGCATATGGATGCATGCATAGACTCTGGAAGAAATACTAAAGATCTGTAATGAGGAATATAAATTAAAAAAAAAAGTTCAGATTTAGAGCACTTGTTCAGAGAGAAGAAAATAGGTAAATTGCTTTGATAATCCAATAATAAATATATCTGTAGATTAATACAAAGAGTAAATAAAAATTTGAGAGGAGCTATTTACTATTTGATTTGCATAACTACAAAAATTTAAGAAGGTATAGTTATCCCAAAGTTTTTTTTTTTTTTTTTTTTTTTACTGGTGGTAAAACTTTGAATTTTAAACTATATTATTTTTTTTTTCTCAGTTTTAAGATGGTTTAAAAAATTCATTCAGCCTTTTTTGGAAAAGTTCAATTTAAAGCATTAGATAATAGCCATTTTTTTCACCAGAAAAGAAGTTACACATTAAAGTTCAAACTTAGCAAACTAAGCATTTTAATGAGGCAGGTATTTCTATTGGGCCAAGCTTATTCAAAAAAGGAATACTTCCATGCTTTTAGCAAAATGTTAGACATCTTTAAATTCTGCCCTTCTAAAAATATCTGAAGCCAATATATTTTAATGGACTTTAAGATAATTTCTTATCTTTTTCAAGGGAGTCTGTATAAAATTCATCTAGGTTAATGTGGGAGTTAAATATATAAAGAAGCAGAATTGTGTCAAAATGAAAAGTATATATGCCCTTATAATTATTTTCCTAATGTTACCTTTTCCTAAAATTCTATTGCCTGGAATAAAGATGAGCTATTTTCAAAGTGGAATTTTATTAAGAATCCCATTCCTGCAAGATCCATCTTTCAGAAGGGACTTACTTATTGCCTAGTGGTTTAAATTTTACTTAAAACTGACATCTTTAACTGAATGATGGCTAACAGTTTGAAGCAGGAATGACAAAAGTCTAAATCAAAATAGTCAGTTATTGCAGTGGAAGGAGAACTTGAATCCTAACAGGTTAATTTCATTCTTTTTAGTGTTTTATTTTATCTTTGATGTGCCCCAGTGTGCTGTTGCTCAGAAGAAGTTTCTTCAGGTAACATGTTTGACAGTCAGCAGTCTATAGTTCTTCAGAGGGTCCTTTCATGCTGACCCCGTATTGTTAGATCCTGGAATAGAGTCATCATTTTGCAGTAGAGAGCCAAATTTTTCTCCCTACCGCCAGTGTCAACCAGCGCCAGGGTAAAGATGACTAATGCCTCTAATGTCTTGCCCCAGTCTAAAGGGGACTGTGATGGTTAATTTTGTGTGTCAATTTGACTGGGCCAGGGAGTGCCCAAATATTTGGCTGAATATTGTTTGAGTGTGTCTACGAGGGTATTTCTGGATGAAATTTACCCTTTAAATCAGTAGACTGTGAAAAGCACATTGCTCTCCCTAATGTGAGTGACCTTCATCCAGTCAGTTGAAGGGCTGAATGCAACAAAAAGGCAGACCCCCCCTGAGTGAGAGGGAACTTCCTCCTACCCGACTGCTTTGAGCTGAGATATTTGTTATTTCCAGCCTTTGGTTCTTTCTGCATCTCTAGCCTGCTGGCCTCTGGAATGAAACTGCACCATTAGCATATATATATTACCATATATGTATATATAATCTATTGGTTCTGCTTCTCTGGAGAATCTTGACTTACACAAATTTTGGTATTGTGGTTCTAGAGGAACAGAATTTTAAGGGTGAGTTTTCTGAATTGGTTCTGGGGTTTCTGGAATTCATTCTCTAATCTGATTAGATTTAAAGATTCTAGGGTACCTGGTTGGCACAGTTGGTTAAGCATCCAACTCTTGGTTTCTGCTCAGGTCATGATCTGAAGGTTGTGGGATTGAGCCCTTTGTAGGACTCCACATCAGGTGTGGAGCCTGCTTAAGATTCTCCCTCCCCCTCTCTGCACACCCCTCTCTCTCTCAAATAAATAAATCTTAAAAAAAAAAAAAAAGATTCTAATGACTCTATTTCCAATACTAAGGAGTATGCTGATAGTCTGTGGTGTGATCTGGTAATAGAGATACTTGAAATATCTCCTTGGATACTCCTAATCAACCACTGGTAATGTTTTTCCCAGACTAATGAATATAGGGATAATGGCTGGTTGGCCCTAATGTCACTGGACAAAGTAAGAAAGAATAAGATGAGCTCAGGGATTTGAATTCCCAGCTTTAGTGACCTATAAATGACCTGAAGCCTTCTGTATGTGCCCTGAGGAAACCCTTGTCTCCTCCAACCACAAGGCTGAGATTGCTGAAAATCAAATGCAGAATCTCAGCCTGGAAATCGCTGAATTACAACACAAATTGAACTCCCAGCCCTGCAGGGGGTCTAATATTAAAGTGAGTCATTGAGAAGGAATGGAATCCTGAAAGTTGGATTAGGGATGTGAGGGAAGACCTTATGAAGCTGGGGACATTGAGCTTCTAAATTCTGACGAGTCTTCTAGGCCTTGAGGAGGCCTCTCGACCCTTAGTGTCAGCAACCTCTCCTTTTATCTGAGATTAACCCGACGTTGCCTGAGGAAACGGAATGGTCTCCTCTTAGGCCATGCCAGATAATGCTGATTCTCCTCAGGACCCACCCCTTCCATCCCTCTTTGCTTCTAGATCTTTAACTACACTCAAGTCTGAACAGGCCCTTAACGGTGAGGTACAGAGCATGGCCCACGAGAAGATGGGCTTCACACCGAAAGAGCAACTTAAATTTTCTAATTTACATAAGCAGAAGTCTAGGGAAAGTATACAAGAAAAGATATTTAAGGATGTGGGATAATGGTGGAAGGAATATAAAGTTGGATCAGGCCAAAATTATTGTAATGACCTCAGTAAATAGAAATTCTGCATTTAGTGTTGTAGCTTGGGGAGTTAACGATTTGACTGTTTGGCTGAAATATGGACCAAACTGCAGCCCATGGTCAGGGAGTTGAACATGCTGGACCTGCCCTGGTTTAGTGTATAGGAAGAGATACAAATGCTTTGAATTCACAATGTTAGAATGGATTTGTTATTTAAAACCTGCTCCCATATCCGGGGAGGATCCACAAGACATACTTCTCACCACAACTCTGAGAAATAAATTTGTGAGGGGAGCCCCAACATCCTTAAACAGCTCTGTAATTTTTCTTCTCTATAGGCCAGACCTTATACCTGGGACTGCAAAACCTAAATGTAATAGAAGTAATTGGATCCCAGAGGGGAAGGGGCCAAGTGATGTTACTCAACTTCCAAAGGCGAAAAGGGTATGGTTACTGTGGTGGATAGCAGTCAAAGCCATGATCAGAATGGTCTAACTCATGCAGATCTATAACATTGGCTAATTGATCATGGTGTTCCGAGAGGTGAAATACATAGAAAGCCCACTAACTTCTAATTTGATCTGTAAAAGCAGAAAATTTCTGGGTCAAGTAAATAGAAGTCTAACTTGAATCTTAAAAACAAGGTCATGGTCTGAGCTAATCTGCTGGGAATTGCTAAGTGGAAGCCACTAGAACTGCCTGTACTTAGGAAAATAGGAAACCAAAAGCAATACCACATTCTTGGAGGGACTGTAGAGATTAGTGCCACCATTAAGTAAGATGCAGTGGTGGTAATTTTCACCACATTTTTTTCATTCACCTATTTGACCAATGCAGAAAACAAATCTTGGAGAATGCCAGATTATTTATTGTAAGTTTAACCAGGTGGTGACTCCAGTTGCAGCTACTATCCTACATATAGTTTTATTGCTTAAGCAAATTAACATATTTCTATTGATACGGAAAAATGTTTTTTTCTAGATGCCTGTTAGTAAAGAGCACTACAAGTTTTCTTTGAGCAGGTAAAGCCAGAAAGACACCTTCACTGTCTTACCGCAGAGGTATATCAACATTCCAATCCTATCACAACTTAGTTCATTGGGAGCTTTATCATCTCTCCTGCCACAAGCTATCACATTGGGCCATTGCACTGAGACTTTATGTTGACTTGACCTAGTGTGCAAGAAGTAGCAAAAACTCTGAATTTATTGCTAAGACATTTGCATGTCAGAAGGTGGAGAATAAATCTGACAAAAATTCAGAGGTCTTTTTCTTCTGTGAAATTTCTGAGTCCAGTGGTGTGGCTTAAGTTGAGATATATCTTCTAAGGTGAGGGATAAAGTGTTGTGCCTGGTTTCTCCTAAAACGAAAGAAGAGGCATAATGCCTAGTGGGTCTCTTTGAAATTTGAAGGCAGTACTTTCCTCATTTACATGTGTTCTCCCATTTAGTAAATGGATTAAGAACTGCTAGTTTTGAGTGGGGTCCAGGACAAGAGAAACCTCTGCAGTAGATTTAAGCTACGGTGCAAGTTGCCAACCTGATAGAACAGATCCAATGGCGCTTGAAAGATCAGTGGCAAATAGATATGCTCTTTGGAGCCTTTGGGAGGTTCTTATAGGTGTATCACAGTCCAAATTCTTAAGGACTTTGGAGGAATGCCCTGCCATTTGCTGTAGATAACTACTGTCTTTTTGAGAAAACTTCTTGACCTGCTACTCGGCCTTAATAGAGACTGAATGTTTTACCATAGGCAACCAGTATATCGTGTGAACTGAGCTGCTCATCATAAAACTGGGTGTTAGATATCTCACTCACCAAGCCATAAAGTTGCATGTGCCTAGTAGTACTCCACCATCAAATGGAAGCGATGCATATATAATCAAGCCCAAGCAGGCTCTGAAGACACAAGTAAGTTATATGAAGGGGCCCAAAGGCTCATGGTCCACACTCCGACTACACCATCACCTTTCTCTCAGCCTGCACCTGTGGTCTCATGGGATTTCCCTACAATCAATTAACAGAGGGGGAGCAGACTTGAGCCTGGCTCACCTATGGTCCTGCACAATATGATAGATGGTCCTATGGTTGACATCACATGAGAGCAAGTGCTGCAGCACTACAGCCCCTTTCTGGGATGTCCCTGAAGGACAGCAGTTAAAGGAAATCCCCCCAGTTGGGAGAAATTCTAGCAGTGCATCTGGTTGGTGGTTCACTTTGTTTGGGAAGAGAAATGGCCAGATGTGTAATTTTATATCCATTCATGGGTTATGGCCAGTGGTTTGGCTGAATGGTCAGGGACTTAGAAGGAGCATGACTATAAAATTTGTGACAGGGAAATCTGGGGAAAAGTTATATGGATAAACCTCCCTGAATGGGCAAAAACATGTTAAGATATATGTGTTCCTTTTGAATACTGACCAAAGAGTGATCTCAGTGGAGGAGAATTTTAATAATCAAGTGGATAGAATGATCTAATCTGTTGATGCCAGTTGGCCTCTTTTTCCAGCAATCCCTGTTATTGCCCAGTGGGCTCCTGAATATAAGGTCATGGTGGCAGGGATGAAGGTTATACATGGGCTCAATAACATGGACTTCCGCTTACCAAAGCCAACCTAGTCACGGCCACTTCTGAGTGCCTAATCTGCCAACAGTAGAAACCAACCCTGAGTCCCCACATGGTACCATGCCCTAGGGTAATCAGCCAGCTAGCTACGGGGTGTCAGGTTGATTGCATTAGACTGCTTCCATCATGGAAGGGCCAGTGTCTTTTTCTCAGTGGAATGGACACTCACTCTGGAGACAGTTTCACCTTGCCTGCACATCATGCTTCTGCCCAAACTACCATCTGTGGACTGACAGAATGCTTTATCCACTGTGATGATACTCTACACAGCATTGTTTCTGCTCAAGAAACTTACTTCCCAGGAAAATAATTGCGGTGATGGGTTCATGCTCATGGAATTCACTGTGTTTACCCTGTTCTCCACAATTCCAAAGCAGCTGTCTTCATCCCAAGCAAAGTGACTGCATGGGTTAGACCTTGGGACCTTGGTCTTCTCCAGCCTTTGGACAATTTCCCATGGTAGAGAAAGGTATAAACACAGAGAAAGAAGAAGTGGTTTGTGGGGAGTGTAAAAAGCAATAACTAGCATGTATAATAGAACATTCTTAGCCATACAAAGAGCATCTTGCATGCACTCCCATGTCTATATATTCTGTTCTCCAGAAATCATATATTAACTAATTTAAGTAGGAACCAGCTCCTCAAGGGCATACCATTGCTTCCTGATGTAGATGGTTTAACTGCTCATCAATATCCTCTGCCTTTCTCTACCTAGTTTAACTTGGTTATAATCATGTGATTTGTTTTGGCCAATGCAATATGAGATCTGATATGTATCATTGGGAGAACATACAGTTTGAGCAAGAAAGATTGCTTTGTGTCATAAGCTACTCTGATTTAAAGACCTGAGTTGCTACAATATAGCCTGGTCTAATCTGACTGACATTGCTACATTTTCTAAGTCATCTATAAGGTTCAACAACTCTAGTTCAATATGAAGCCAAATGAATTATCTTTTTGTGTTTTCAACTAAAAATAATTAATTAATTTAAAAAATAAAATCTGTGTATGGAATGTATGCATGCCACATGTTTACATTTCTATGGTGAATAAATATAGTTTTGGTGCTTAGTCATTTTAAAATGTGGTAGAGGATATTCAATAGTGAGATAATTGTCATAAGAGATCCACAAAGTAGTGATTTGAAAAGGAAAGGGGATTGTATCTTACTGAGGAATTAAATTAAAGCAATCACAGAGGAACTAGTATTTGAGATGAGTCTGGAAGAATAGGTAAAATTTAAAAATGCCAGAAATTGTAAACTAAGTATACAAAGTTTCAGGTACTAGAAATAGTGAGAGGACATTTTAGGAGTGGGGCACAATGCTTCAGTCTGGCTGGTAAGTGATGAGTCAGTCTGATTCAAGTACAGTATATACAGAATCAGATATGTGATCTAGGGCCATGCTGGACAGCCATGCATGTCAGGATAGGAAGGAAGTATTTCATTAAATGGGCTGGGAAGCCATGAACAATGTTTGAGGAAAAGAGAATTACATATTGAGAAACCTGAAAAATATCATTTGCTAGTGCTAATAGGGCTTAAATTTTTAAACTGGTGAGAGAACTGAAGAGGTTAACAAGGTCAGTAATAAAGTGAAGAAGCTTGAGGACTGAGAGCTGCAGCTTAAGAAAGAGAACATTGAATACAAATTATACTGCATGGGTAGAACATGCAAGGTTGGATGCCTGGGAAAATAAACTATGAGAAAGAAAGAAAAGGAAAAGGAAGAAAAGGAAACGGAAACGGAAATGGAAAGGAAAGGAAAAAGAAAGAGGGAGGGAGGAAAGAGGGACAGAAGGACAGACTCTGACATTTGAGCCATAGATGACTAAGAAAGATTAAGAGAGATTGGTTTTCTTCGTGGGTACACATGGAGTGAGTTTGTTTTAGGCCATATTACATTTAAATGGTTGGTGATATATTTACGGAGAGATGTCAGACAGTCTGCTAAAAATGGAAGACAGAGAATCTAGAGCCTATGGAGCATATATAGCTGTAGAATCTGCATAGAATAATATTTGAATATATGAAAGTAGATGAAATTCCCATGGAGAAGGCTATGAAGAGAGAAAAATTTGATATAAAATCAGCACCACCACTTTGGATAATGAAAGCAGAAATTAAAAGAAGGCTGTCACTGAAGGAGTCCAGGGAAAGAACAAAGAAAAAGACAACCCAAGAAAGTATTTCCAAATCAAGAGAGAGATTAACAACATGAATTGCCACCAAGAGATCCAGATACCTAGTGCTAAATCCAATTAGGGGGGATTTTCCCCAGAATTGCTGGAAATCTCATTGAGAGATCAGTTTCAGCAGACCCAAGATGGCAGAAGCTAGAGTTCCCCGGGGATATGGTGTATGAATGGGTGGCACAGATGCTCAAGAATATAGACCATTTTTTTTTTAAAGAGGTTTTGCAGTGAAATAAATGGGGAGCAATTGGAAATAATGTGAGCAATGGAAGGATTAAGATCAGGCTAGAAGACGCCTGGGCATGTTTGTAGGCTGAGGATTAGGAACCAGCAGTGTGAAAAGAAACAAAATCATAACTGAAGGATGTAGTGGGAAAAGATGGAATCAAGAAGGTTGCACAGGCTGGCTTAAGGAAGTAGAGGAGAGATTATTTTGGAGGGAAAAACAAAAGAAAATAATGAAACACTTCTAAGCTATTTGGAGTAAGTAGTGAAGTTATAGGATCTCCTGTAAGATGGTCTTGTAGTTTAGTGAATAGAAAACAGTTTCATTGCTGAATGTAACAAAGGTGTGCAGAAAATCTGAGTTTGGAGGACAGTGGAAATGAAATATAAAGAAAGCTGGCCAGCAATGAGGGATCACTGAAATTTGCAGGACTGCAAATAGCAAGTCATTTTCCCCAGCAAAGCTTAAATAGACCAGAGTCATAGTAACAACACACACAGTTGAGTAGTATTAAAAAAAAAAAAAAAAAAGCAGGGGCTTTTGAATCAGACAGATTTGGAAATGCTATTTGATGCTTTGACTTAATTTGCCATGGGTGTAACCTTGCTCAGTTTACATATTCATACTGAGTTTCAGATTCCTAATCTGTAACCTGCGGGATAATACATCTTCCCATTTGTGTTGTTGTTTTCTTATCACTTACGTCATATGCATAACTATAGTGCTTATCTAATATTTAGTTAACTTCAAATGGTGACTGACTTTCCACCTCTCAGAAACAATGGCTCTCTCACTGTGAAAGCTTTCTTGTTTTAGGCAGTTGATAGCAGGAGTAATTTGAGAAATGTAATCCTTTCCTGATGCACTCAAGGATATACGCATTAATTATTATTAATTGTGACTCACAGACGATATTGGACTCTGAAGTATTAAGTCCTTGTAGCCAATTTGGTTGCGTCTTATGGACTTAGACATTGATGAATGCATCATAAAAATGAGCCTCAGATTTGGCAGGGAACACATTTTGGGAGGTCCCAAATTCCTTTTGCTGTGGGAGTCCGTAATCTAAGACCTGCAGTTCAAATCTGGCTATCTCTTTTTGTAGAGAAAGTGTCACATAACGCAATACAGCTGCTCTGTTCAGTCGAGTTTGTCTATGCCTGCTTTGACACTGCAGGAGCTGAATGGAGCAGTGGCAACAGAGACCTACTGCAAATCCTAAAATATTTAATGTCTAGCTCTTTAGGAAAAAAAAAGCTGGCTGACCCCATTCTAGGTAATAAACTAATATTGCTAGTAAAATAGTGCTGGGATGTCATAGGTCACCAAAGCCGTAGCTAGCATTTGTATTTATTCATGAACAATCTCTGTCCTTTATCGTGTGGTAGATAATACATGGACTAGGTTCTTCATTCTTCTGGAAGTTGAATGAGGGTAAATATTACATTTCCCTTCTGTACTGTTTACTGAAGACCTGACCATAAATAGAGCCTCCAAAATTTTAATATTGTTCCTGTTTACTTTTTTACTTATCACATTCAAAGAATAAAATATTAAACATTATATATGCAAACTTCAGAATTGCTAAGGGACTAGCAAAAAAGATTAGTTTAAAGAAGCAATTAATATATATTACTAAGAAAAATATCATTAAATATTAATATAATAAAATATTAATGTCTATCAATGATTCTACTTCCCCCATTCAGTTTCCCGTTAAGTCGCAAACACAGATAAAGTTCAAAATTCTAATTGATAAAAGTGGAAACTTTTATCAATTAGATACTTCCTGTAGGGATTTTTCTTTTTAATGAGCTCTGTGTTACTAGAAGCATATTAGGGACATGAAACAAGCCACCCCTTTTCCTCCTCCCATCTCCTCCCAAGATAAAGAACTATTTGTTAAAAAGAATAGGCTCTGGTAAGAAAGAGAAAGGATAAAGAAAGCATGCTTTATTGCTTGTCTTACAAATAATGCTACAGAGCAAAGGCATATAAAAGGTAGATAGCAGAATTGCACAATAAATAATTAACCCAAACCAAGTGCCATATATTTATGTGTACCTATAATAAAATAAACGGATGGTCCTTTTAATTTAGTTCATGTCTAGCTGCCAGATATTTCATTATATTATATGTCTTAGTCACACATATCATTATCGACAAATGACTACATTGTCCTTCTAAAACATTGACCAAGAAGTCCCTTTTGCTAAATTTTAGGATCACTGGAGGGCTATGTTCTACTTCCCCTTGAGTTGACATCATTAATTAAAACCCTTACGTATTGAGCTCCTACACACTTTGTACATGGTGTCTTTTATCTCATGTTCCAGTAAATACAACTCCATATTTCTTTCTGTGCTTTAAGCCAGTTTGGATTAGTGAGACCACATGACTGTGTTATCCATACAAGAATGCATGTAATGAAATGTATATTGGTTTTAATGGCCCCTCCATAATTGTTCTTAGAGTTAGTTGGTTCTAACTTATTTCATGGATTCCTTATAATGGAAGTCCTTATGCATAACGAGGACTTCTGAAGAGCAAAACCTGGTACATTACAAAAAGCCACATGCTTATTTATCCATACCTGTCCACGTATGGAAGTGTGTCCCAATCTGTGTTGTGGAAACGTAAGTTTCCATCATATTAATTCAAATCAACTTAGATAAATATAAATAAATTACTATTTGTAATTAAGTGAATGATAAATATCATCATCTTTATTCACGTTGTATTTTTGCTTTTCTCTTGAGCTAGTTCTGGCTGGGACTGCAAAAGTTTCCTTCCTCATGCAGGAGCTTGCTCAAGTGCTCTTCTTTTTTTTTTTAAAGATTTTATTTATTTATTTGACAGAGAGAGACACAGCGAGAAAGGGAACACGAGCAGGGGGAGTGGGAGCGGGAGAAGCAGGCTTCCCGCCAAGCAGGGAGCCCGATGCGGGACTCGATCCCAGGACCCTGGGATCATGACCTGAGCCGAAGGCAGACGCTTAACGGCTGAGCCCCCCAGGCACCCCTCAAGTGCTCTTCTTTAATCTATAGACAGGCTCCTATTTCTGCTCTCAAATCTCATAGCTAAAATGTAATTTAGTTTTCTTTTGTTTTAGCTCTTTTTCATCATAGAAGGTAAACTTTAACAAAGTATGATTTTTATATTTCTTAAGTCAAAAAAGAAAAAAACTGCATGCCTATCATTGTATAAGCACAAATATACTACCTCTATATAATGTATTGTGTGTGCTTTTTCCAGGAGCTCTAATTTATACATACACACACACACACACACACACATATGTATAGCATTTAAACCTCACCACAACTCCATGAACTAGGTAGTACATCCATTCTATTTGCAGTAAAACAGCGATTCCATGAAAATTAGACACTGTGCCTTGAGGCATTCTATCATTCTGGCTCCAAAGTTAACAATTACCATAGATTGACAGAGTTAATTAAAAATGAATATGGATACAGAGAAGTCTATAAATTGGAGATGAATGTTGGTAACGTGAGAGAATCCCACTGTATGTCTTCAGTGTTCACGCTAGAGTAGAAATTGACATGATCTGGGGCGCCTGGGTGGCTCAGTCGTTGAGCGTCTGCCTTCGGCTCAGGTCATGATCCCAGGGTCCTGGGATCGAGCCCCGCGTCGGGCTCCCTGCTCAGCGGGAAGCCTGCTTTTCCCTCTCCCACTCCTCCTGCCTGTGTTCCCTCTCTCGCTGTGTCTCTATCTGTCGAATAAATAAATAAAATCTTAAAAAAAAAAAGAAATTGACATGATCTGGAGGGAAAAAAATGGTAACGAAGAGATAGATACTTAAAACATAGATAGGTTCAGTGGAGTAGTGTAACACTTGGCCTTGGACAAGGGGGCCCTGCCCTCAGCCCTGTGCCTCACGGGGCCTCCCTCCAGTGCCTCCTCCAAGCCTGATAGTATGTCAAGACAGGACACAGCAGATCTTATCCCACATACGTCCCTGTTGTGAAAGCGTCTACCTCCGAATCTTTTGTCTCCCTCTGGCTGACATGGAATAGCTGGTACTGGCAAAGCCATCTTGGCAGTGTGTCCCTGGAGATTGGCACCTAGGAAGGTCACCCTATGCTAGGCAAGGTCCGGGCCTCATGGCAGGAAGTCCTCCAGGGTTGACTGAGCCTGCTCTCCCCAAAGGCTTCTGAAGACCATTGCTTAGTAATCACAACAGTATTTATTTTCTCTTGCTTCCAGTCAATGTGATGACTCATGTTACTTAGGGTTAGTCTTGTGCTGTATTGAACAAGGGTCAGGCATTCCTTGTCCCAATGAGATTGCTCTCCTTGCTCTGCTATAGCCCTTGCCTATCCTCCCATCTCACGTGGCGGCCGGGTGAGGAGTCAGGGATGAGGTCAACACTATAAAATAAAAGATCACATTCTAGGAGTTCAAGGATTATGGATTACTAGTCCAAGAGAAGGCATGCTTGGAATATGTCTCCTTCTACATTATGCTATAAAATTCCAAGCACCAATTTAACATGTCCAGGGGGGAAAAAAAAAATCTTTAACATTTCTTCTACCTAATCTAGGAAAGAGTTGTATTCATTGTTTTCATTATCAAAGTACAGACACAAGTTTTGAAAGAGTCACTGAAAGTCAATATTCATGGACAATACAATGGGTAGTAATGATGCAAACTTTATTAAGTATGTAGCATTAGGAAACTGCAGAGGCAAGAAATGGACTCCAAGGAACAATTGAGAATGATAATACTATTGTGGTAGAACATGTGAAACTAGCCAGTAAATGGTGCATCTGAGTAAAGGACGCAGAGATGGTTCTTGTACCTGAAGACGAAGAAATAGTGCTTGGACACTGGGAATCACATGCACTGTTTTGGAAATAAACAAATACTGTGGGACCTCTTTTCTCTACCTTTATTCTCAATCATTATCAATAAATCACTGTACCTCAGATGAGCCCATAGATTTTGCAGAACAACTTTTAATCAAAGTGTTTGTATAGACAGAGGCCCATGAAATTACCTGTCTGGACCCTGTATACACCCTAGAGGTAACTGTAAAGAGCTGATGTAGGGAATGATCATGAAAGTTGAGGAAAGATGCTAGGAGGCATGGCGGGCCCAGCTGAGGTCAGAGGCCAAGAATTTGTAATGGCATTAATCTGTAAAGTCGTGAGATATTCTCTGTCCCAGCACCCAAATGCTTGATTATTGAACCAGGAAAGAATCATCTTTGCTTAGTTTCTAGTAAAATGAAAGTAGAGAAACAAAGGACAAGGAGAGAGAGAGAGAGGGTAGAGACAAGGATCATTAACTTCTATATTGTGGTATCACAACTGGATGGGGTAAGGGCTTAAGAAGAAAAACTAATGATCTAGTGTCCTTCACAATTTATAGCAGCAGATACACAGATCTTATTTTGACATGGCTTTGCTGGCCACTGCTTTTTGTAATGTTTCCGCAGGTTATTTTATTTTAAAACCATCCCCAAAGGGGGTTTATTCCCCAGATCTCATTGACCTCTGTCTACACTTTTGACTACATTGATTCCTTCCTTCTGAAATGCCTTTCATTTTTTTCTTTTCTTGAAAAATCCTATTTATCTTCCAAGATCTACTTTAAATTTTTAAACATTTGTGAAAAACCTAACTCTTTTTGCTGTGTCTGTTAATTTCTGCATCTTTGTGTCTCTATAGAACCTCTTTTATATGACTTGGAATATTTTATTTCAAACATTTGCCAATTTATCAGTTTTATCTTCAATTTTGTACATTTTTTCAGGACAGAAATGACATCTAATTTATTTTCCTAATTGGTATCTACTCTATTCTTAACAGTTTGCTAAATGAATAATAGAATAAATACTGGAAATAAAGCATGGAAAACAAAACAAAGCAAAACAAACAATGAACCTACTCTGTCTCTTTTTCCTGTTCCTTCTCTCTGCTTTTTTCTTCTTGAATAACAGAGAAAAACAAGAAGGGTGGTATTGTACTGTGCAGTTCAATAAGCTTTTAATATATGACTCTAAGTATATGCACTTTCAAAGATGACATAACTTCCACGAACACATATGCACAAAACATAAGAGATATATTAACTTGAGATAAAAATTCAGATTACCATTTTGAATAAATACATTTATACTGACTTTAGGAAACTTAAGATTTTGAGAAGCATAAGTAATAAAACTAGAATCTCTAGATCTTTTCTTCTTTCTTAGATTTAAAAAAAAATAATAGAGAGAGAGAGAGAGAGAGTGCACGCTTGTACGCATCTAGGGGAGGAGCAGGAAGAGGGACAAGCAGACTCTGTGCTGAGTGCAGAGCCCAATGTGGGGCTGGATCCCATGACCCTGAGATCATGACCTGAGCCAAAAGTTAGAGTTGGCCGCTTGACTGACTGAGCCACACAGGTGCCCCTAGAGCTTTTTGTTCTTTTAATGAAATATCAAGAATGCCTATGTCCTAAATTATAATGTTACCAATTTTTTTTCTAATGTTACTAATTTATTGTTAGAAAAAAAAGGTACAAAAATTTTAGCTTTAACAAGTTTCCTAATATGTAAGCTATAAAATATGGATTCAATATCAGTAATTTAATGGAGTTTAAATTTGTTAGTCCTGTGGTTAATTTTCTAGTTTTAAAGAGGAGCTTTAATTTTAATAATGTGATTTCCTTCCACATGTGGAAGGAAAATTTGCCTTAACAATTTTTTTCTGTAGTTTCCTGGTTGATAAAGTTAACTTCATTTTGGAAATATTTTAAACTCCTTATGAGTATAAGGATTTTTGGGTGAGTAAAATGTGATTTTGTTATCAGAGTGATAAATCTAAAGTATAGAATTTACATTCTGTAGACATGAAAACAAATTTTTAAGTCTGAGAGAGCAAAACTTTAAATATAATACTATATAAATTAATGTTAAGTAAGGGAAATATTTAAGCATTATTTGCAGCTATAAATGTTCATTCCAATTTTCAAGCAATCTTAAATATTTCCAAAAATCTAAATAAATTTTTTTAATATTTAAAAAAATAGGGCGCCTGGGTGGCTCAGTTGGTTAAGCGTCTGCCTTCAGCTCAGGTCATGATCCCGGGGTCCTGGGATCAAGCCCCACATCGGGCTCCCTGCTTGGCGGGAAGTCTGCTTCTCCTTCTCCCACTCCCCCTGCTTGTGTTCCCTCTCTTGCTGTCTCTCTCTCTGTCAAATAAATAAATAAAATCTTTAAAAAATAAAAAAAAAAAAAAAAATATTTATTTATTTGAGGGAGGGAAGGGACAGAGGGAGAGGGAGAGAATCTTAAGCAGACTACTGCTGAGCGCAGAGCTTGAGGCAGGGCTTGAGTCCAGGACCCTGAGCCCAAATCAAGAGTCAGAGGCTCAATCAACTGAGCCATCCAGGCACCCCTAAATACATTTTATTTTGAAAATATAAAATGTTTTAAAATTATTTTATATATAGTGTCTTTATCTTTCATTCATTAGTCTGTTAGAATTAATACTCTTTTAAAGATGCACATTATTTTCTTTTACTGGTACGTAACCTCACTATAGGTATTTTAGAAAATTAAAAAAAAAAGAAGATACACATAATTCAGTGATGGAAGCAACATATTTTTTGTACATAAAGAATTGTTCTCATCTTCTTTTATCTAGTATTTTTTTGTCCATTTTTTTAATACCTCTCTGATGATTCATTCCATTTCTGTATTTATATCTTGTTTTCCCTTTTTTTTTCTAGTTGATATAATGAATATACCATGTTTCAATTTTGTTAACATTACCTTATGTATTTGTAATTATAGATGTAGAATTTTCTGATTACCACTACCAAGAATTAGAGTATAGCAATTAATTTCTTAATAAAAATGAAAAATAAAATACTTATTTTGTATAATTTATTTACTATTCCTAGACCTATTTGATGTAATAAAACCATTATGTCGTTCTTCAGAAAAAGCAAATGGCAGGGTGCCTGGTTGGCTCAATCAGTTAAGTATCTGCCTTTGGTTCAGGTCATGGTTCTGGGGTCATGGAATGGAACCCCATATTGGGCTCCCTGCTCAGCAGGGAGTCTGCTTCTCCTTCCACTCCCTGCTCCTCTCCCCAATATATTCTCTCTCTCTCAAATAAAAAAAATCTTTTTTTAAAAAGAAGCAAATGGCATTTATTTTGTATATCTGTATTTAGAATCATTCATACTTATTTCCTTAAGTGTATTTGATTTTTTTTTTTCTCTTTTTGTACAATTGTTTATGCCTAAGAGTCAGAAGCTGGGGTTAACTGATACTCACTTGTTCATGTTTTCAGGATAGTGACAGATTTTTTGTCAGTGACCTGGACCAATTTATATTTGTGCCAATACTATAGGAATGTTCAAATAGTTCCCCATCTTCTCAACACTTGTAATTTTTATATGTTTTTTTTTTTTTTTTTTTGCCAGCTTAGTTGTAAATTGTATCTTACTATGTCCTTACTGTGTTTTGATCTCTTTACTAGCAAGTTTGGGTATCATTAAATAGATTTTTAAAGTCACATTTATATTACTATTTTTTTCTTAAATAAGTTTATGAGTTTCAGCTAATTAGAGTGTATTTTTCTAGTTGTATTTGAGAGTTACTTTATATAATTGGGGTAATGATTATTTGTCATATCTACGACAAATATTGTTTCTCAACCTGTGCTGTGTCTTATTTTATTATGTCTCTTGGTGAACAAATAATTTTAACTGTGTTAAAGAACTTTATTAGCCTGTGTTTGTATGGGCAGAATGTTTTAGTATATTTCTTTTTTTTTTTTTTAAGATTTTATTTATTTATTTGAGAGAGAGAGAATGAGAGACAGAGAGCATGAGAGGGAGGAGGGTCAGAGGGAGAAGCAGACTCCCTGCCAAGCAGGGAGCCCGATGCGGGACTCGATCCCGGGACTCCAGGATCATGACCTGAGCCGAAGGCAGTCGCTTAACCAACTGAGCCACCCAGGCGCC
>NC_138375.1:16278965-16293982 GCF_054177405.1 Leptonychotes weddellii | reverse complement strand
TTTTTTTTTTTTAAGATTTTATTTATTTATTTGAGAGAGAGAGAATGAGAGACAGAGAGCATGAGAGGGAGGAGGGTCAGAGGGAGAAGCAGACTCCCTGCCAAGCAGGGAGCCCGATGCGGGACTCGATCCCGGGACTCCAGGATCATGACCTGAGCCGAAGGCAGTCGCTTAACCAACTGAGCCACCCAGGCGCCCCCCTGTTTTAGTATATTTCTAATAATTTCCTGTCCCAAGTTAATAAATACATTTGGTTTTGTCCAAAATTTTATACTTTGATCTTTCACATTTAAGTGCTTATTCTACTAAGATTGATTTCTAATCGGTGAGATAGGGATATGGTATTTTTTAAATTAGCATTTTTTTAAAAATTGCTCACTACTTCTTATTGAAAAGTCTGTGGTTCCCTACTAGTTTTTAAAATCTGTTCTGTTATATATCAGGTTTTCACACATGTGCATGTGTAAATGTCTATGTTCTCATCTCTTTCATTCATCAATTTTTTCTTTACCATAATTCATATAACTGTTATAACTAATATTAAGCCTTAGTCTTAAATAGGACAAAGCCCTGTGTTTTTTAATTCTGTATTAATGTCTTAAGTATCCTCACCCTTTATCCTTTTATGTCATTTCGTATCACTTTTATTTATGAAAAACCTTATTTCTTTTGCCTGGGATTATTTGAATTGGTAGCTTCTTGGAACTGATTCAATAAGCAAGAGATGTCTCTACATGTATTTAGTTCTTATTTAATAGTTATCAATCAAGGATGCCAATTACATCAATAAAGATTTTAAAAGACAAATTGAGGCATATTAAAAATTTTAAGAGTTTATTGGAGCAAAAATTGCTTCAAATTTGGCAGCGCCAAACCAAAAGTCTTTAGGAGCAATCTGTCAACAAGAGCAAAGGGAGAGACTTTTACAGAGAAAGAGCAGAAGAAAAGAAAGGACATTACCTGATTGGCAGTGGCTTAAGCCTCATTGGCTGTTGGTGATTGGTTGTCCTTTGGCTTCAATTTCTTAACCTTGAGGCATTCATAGGCTTCATTTTTGGTTTGCTCACGTAGGCCACCATGGTATTAGAGCCACATCAGTCTAATGACCTCCTTGTTTAATTAATTTAACAAAGGTTTTACACCTTTTTTGTTAAATTTATTTCTAGCCATTTAATGAATACTTCCAAGATAAATGATTTTTAAATTGCACTTTTTAATTCTTGTTGCAGGTCTATTGCAATGCAATTATCTAAACATTGTTCAGAAAGTTTCCTAGAATCTTTTATTAATAGTAAATTTTCAGTGGATGATTTGATGGATGAAACTTTGAGCTTTTAGAGTAAAATACAGTCTCATCTCCAAATACTTTTGGGGTTCCTGTTTTATGAGCCTATCTCTGCTGTTTCTTGTTCTTATCTTTTTATCTTATTGAACTATGTAGGATATCCACTATGTTTTGTGATTTTAGACCAGAGCCCATTATATTTGTTGTAATTCAACCTTCAAGATTTCTTTGTCGTGTAAGTTGTGAGTTCTTTTCTGCAGGCGTTTATTGTCATCTGGAGGGTGTTATACACCCCAATCCACTTTAAATTCAAATTTTGATGTAAAGATTGATTTTGAATCAAATAATGTAAATGAATTCTTCAAACTCAAATGAGAGCCTGCCGTCAGTCACACATCCTCAGAGCAGAATTTTTTTTTTTAATATCTCCAGAACAAATATAAAGCATCTTTTTTTTTTTTAAATTTATTTATTTATTCATGAGAGACAGAGAGAGAGAGAGAGAGAGAGAGGCAGAGGGAGAAGCAGGCTCCCAAGGAGCAGGGAGCCTGATGCGGGACTCGATCCCAGGACCCTGAGATCATGACCTGAGCCGAAGACAGACGCTCAACCATCTGAGCCACCCAGGCGCCCCATAAAGCATCTTTATTTCCTAGTTTAGTGAAGCCATTTTTTTTCCCAAAGGTTTAGCCTTCCTGTACTCCATTTTCTGCAGTTTTCTCTAATTTGCCTCTAACTCTGCCACTTCAGAGCCTTCATTCACAGAACACTTGGGCTGCCAGCTTCTTAAAGGCTTAATTAATCTCTTGTCTACCATACTCACTTACCTCCCCATACTTGTCCTCCAGCTTTGCTCCTCACTTAAAACACTTCTTTTACTTTCTTTCAGATGCATCCATTCATTTAAAAATGTGTTTGTTTCTGTGTGTATTATCGTTTTGTTTTGTTTTGTTTTGTTTTTACTAACATGTTCGTATATTACAGTAAAATTTCTATTCCTCCATTTTATGGGAAATCATTAATGTTATTTTAAATGTTATGATACTATCAGTTACCTTAATTCAGACAGACCTATTTTTATCCTATTCTGTTCTTTTAATGATTTATCTTTTTTAATTTGGCCTAATAGTCTCTCTAAATGCATTGAGTGAAAATACTCTCGTCATTTGAAAACATCTCTTCATTTATTTCTTTAACACATTGTTTTTCTTTATATGTTCTTATTATTACTGATTCTTTCTCAGAACTTTTCATGTATTTTGAATACAGAGTTTCAAATCAAGCCAAATATATATTTCAAAAGTCAGTATGTTCTTTGAAACGTGGGATACTTCAGTGGTACATGATCTGAAGTTAGAATGCTGGTGACTATGATATCCATCATCATATTCATTATTCCATGGGTGTGGGGAAACATCAAGGTCCTGGAGAATGCCTATAGGAGAAAACCTGTCTTTTTCTTTCTTTCTTTCTTTTTTTTTTTGCATCAATAACCAACTTTACACATCTGGTTTTCTATTTAATTGGGCCTCCTTCCTCAGTAATAAGTGTATCAGGAGAGAACCTGGCCACCAGCAGATGTCCCATTGGTTTGGCTGTGGTTTATTGGTGGACCTCATAGAGTTTTGAAAGTTCTGGAAACAAAGCCTTTAAAGAATTTTTAAGTGCAGTGCTCCACAGATGCACCTCAGTTCTTCAATCTTTTAATTTGTAAGACATTAGTGGGATTTTATCAGAGTATTCTACCTGTTTTTTATCATAACATTTTTTGGGAAGGTAATTATTACAAGTATCTTAGGCTTATTTGTAAAATAGACACATCTCATATTTTGGTAGAGATTTGTCTCTATCCCTTTCATTACTATCCAGCATGATATAGGTTTTACCTCTTTTTAAATCGTTTTTTTCATTTCATTTTTCATTTCATTTCGTAGGCGCATTGGAAATAAGACATATGTCTATGCCCAAGTTCCAATTTTTGCAGTGAGTCCTGACACCCAACGTTTGGTAACTACTTGTCCTCAGCTGATATTAGTTCTAGGTTTTCTTACCTTAGCTGAAATGGCCTCATGAACTGTGCTCTTATAGACCCCTGGGTCTTTTTGAAGCGCATGTCCTACCTGTTTTTTTTTCACACTTCCCTCAGCTTATGTTTTCCTAGTGTCATTTATTTTCATTGCTGTACATCTTGATCACTACCCTGCAGTGAAGTAGGTTAGCGACTGATAAGGGGATTTATCTTTATGCCAGAAGCAGGTAGAAGAACACATCTCCTCATTACTAGTAAAATGGGTATGTGGTCTTATTGCTTTGTCACCTAAGAGCGTTTACTAAGTACATTTCTCCTGACTCTAGTGTTCTCCTTTTTTCTTAAAGTGCATGGTACTGCCCTACTGTGTTTTCAAATATTTATGTACTCATAACTCATCTTAGTAATACTGATCTGTTTTTGTGATTGTTCCTCTTGACTAAGTTAGATATATTATTCTTAATCGTGATGATGATATAATAAAGAAAACTTTACTTGCCTTATCTAACATCATACAAACCTTATAAGTTCAATATTTCTTTGACTACTGAAATTCTTATGTTATCTACACTCTAAACTTAGTTTCAAATTGCAAATACCTTCCACAATCGCTAACATAGCTTCCTTTTGTTTGTGAAGTTCAATTTTGAATACATTAATTTTAATTAAAAGTTGTCCTTATTTTGCTTTGTGCTCTTAACACTTTTGTTTAAAGAAAGTTTTTATTCCTATTTCATAAAAATATGTTCCATATTTTCTTTTATATTTTTAAGCTTTTATTTCCCTACACACCTGAAAGTTATTTTTGTGTATGATCTGATAAAAGAAACAATTTTTCTTTCTTCCTTTAACTCTGAAAACTTTAAATATATATCTTTTCCAAAATGTTCTATTATTTCCAGTTCTTCAGAAACAAATTTTCCATTTCATCGCTTCAGCTTGTGTTCATTCATGTGTTTTGCTTTCTTTTACTATTTTTTCCCTACTACGGGAGTCTCATGCCTTAGATTATGAAAGAATACCTTAAAGACATTTTTGTGTTTGCTCAGCTGAGACTCTGATGGTTTCACCAGTGCCATAATAATTTGGGTTGGAGTCCCCATTCCATACATGTGTCTGGACCTCATATGCACACGAATTCCATGCTTACCATCTGCTTTCTCAATGATGACCTCTCTCTCTGTGATTCCTGGTTAGCAACTAGTATTGATGCAGCTACACAGACTGATGTGCAGAAGTTTTTCTAATTCCCATTCCATAGATGGGGCAACTCTTTTTAATACCTATTGCATACAAGTGTCTCATTCCTAGTTCCTTTAGTTCATATGGCCTGAGGTCTGGATACCCTTAACAGGGCTGGGAATTTAAACCTCACTGAAGCCATTCATGCTTTTATTTGTCTTGGATAATTTCCCGACTCATCATCCTCTTACTTTATTGCCAGTTCCTTTCTTCTGTCAAGTTTCCTTAAAAATTGACTAGGCATAAGATATTTTGTACCAGTAGTAATAATTTACGAACGCTGTGTACATTAGAATTTATAAGGTGGGGGCGCCTGGGTGGCTCAGTCGTTAGGCGTCTGCCTTCGGCTCGGGTCATGATCTCAGGGTCCTGGGATCGAGCCCCACATCGGGCTCCCTGCTCAGCGGGAAGCCTGCTTCTCCCTCTCCCACTCCCCCTGCTTGTGTTCCCTCTCTCGCTGTGTCTCTCTCTGTCAAATAAATAAATAAAATCTTTAAAAAAAAAAAAAGAATTTATAAGATGTTCCCTTTAAAATTTGCCTAAAGGTTTACTTAATTAGGATTTTTCTAAAGATTGTTGGAGTCATAATTCTGAAACTTCAGTCCTGTAACTTTAGTCACTGAAGCACAATATAGTTGTAGGTTATCAATGGTCCTAGTCTACAAGGAAGAGAAAGAATCAATTTGAGTTACATTATTAAATAATATCTATCTATATCTCTAAGCAAGTTAAAATTATGTCTGTCCTGGGATGCCTGGGTGGCTCAGTCGGTTAACCATCTGCCTTCAGCTCAGGTCATGATCCCAGGGTCCTGGGTTTGAGTCGTGCATCAGGCTCCTTGCTCAGGAGGGAGCCTGCTTCTCCCCGTGCCTGCCATTCCCCCTGCTTGTGCGCGTGCTCTCTCTCTCTCCCTGATAAATAAATAAATAAAATCTAAATAAAGAAATAAATAATTAAATTATGTCTGTCCTATATTGTCTTAAACAATATTTTAAAATTCTTTCATTGTGTTTGATTATATTTCTAGTACTATCAGGGCTATACACACTGTCTTATGTGAAATAGACTCATGAGGAAATTGTTTTATTCTAATAATGTTTTCTCCTCTATGGAAGGAGATAGGAAGGTGGTCTGTGGTAGGCTGAAAAATAACCTCACAAAATATAACCATGTCCTAATTCAGGAAACCTATAAATTTCACCTTATATGGAAATAAAAGGTCTTTGTGGATGTGATTAAGTTAAGGATATTGAGATGGGGACGTTGTCCTGGATTACTTAGGTGGGCCCAAATAACAATCCCATACAGATCTTCCTAGGCCACATTTTAATGAACCCATTACACTTTGAAAATATCTTAAGTCAAAAATTCATTTAATACCCTAACCTACAAAACATCATAGCTTAGCCTAGCCTATCTTAAACACACTCAGAACCTTCCATTAGCCTACAGTTGGGCAAAATCCTCTAACACCAAGCCTATTTTTTAATAAAGTGTTGAATATCTCATGTAACTACTGAATACTGTGCTGAAAGCGAAAAATACAATGGCTGTGTGGTGCAGAATGATGGCCAGTGTATCATCTGTTCACACTCATGACTGGATGCCTGACCGGGACCTGCATTTGCAGCCATGGCCCAGCATCATGAGACGATCCTACACATCTTGCTAGTCCAAGAAAATATCAAAATTCGGAATTCAAAATACGGTTTCCACTGAATGTGTATCACTTTCACACCATCATAAAGTAAAAAAATCATAAGTTGAACTGTCCTAAGTCACAGACCATCTATAAATAGCCTACTTAAAAACAAACAAATGAAAAAACAGTGAGCTTTTTGGGAGCATCTGGCTGGCTCCGTTGGGAGAGCATGCAACTCTTGATCTTGGTCTTATGAGTTTGAGCCCCACTTTGGGTGTAGAGATTATTTAAATAAATAAATATATTTTAAAAAATATGAAACATGGGCATGGTAATAGGATGTACCAGCAGAAGAAAATATATTAGTTCTTATTAAATAATATACATTTCCACATACTCTTTTTATTGTTTTAGTGTATGACACTTGACTAAAAGATCAAAGAGCTATGGCTGTGTGCACATGGTGTTAAAGGCTATTTTTTTTTAAGTATGATGAACTTCAGTAAGAATAAGTGACAATAAATGTTCATGGAGTGTCTTAAAAATTCTTCAGGGTGCCTGGGTGGCTCAGTCTTTTAAGTGTCTGCCTTCGGCTCAGGTCACGATCCTGGAGTCCCAAGATTGAGTCCCACATTGGTCTCCCTGCTCAGCGGAGCATCTGCTTCTCCCTCTGCCCTTCCCCTTTCTCAGGTTCTCTCTCTCTCTCTCTCCCAAATAAATAAATAAAATCTTAAAAAAAAAAAAAAAAGCCTAGAATCAGACACCAGACATGTATTTTCTAACTTGTGTGAGCATCTTTTTTCGAGTCATTCCTGGTATATTACCCAGATAGGAACATTTCCAACAGAAACATAAGACGCATTTTCTTTTTTTTTTTTTTTTTTAAAGATTTTTTTATTTATTTGACAGAGACACAGCGAGAGAGGGAACGCAAGCAGGGGGAGTGGGAGAGGGAGAAGCAGGCTTCCCGTGGAGCAGGGAGCCCGATGCGGGGCTCGATCCCAGGACCCTGGGACCATGACCTGAGCCGAAGGCAGACGCTTAACGACTGAGCCACCCAGGCACCCCAAGACGCATTTTCAATACTATACTCTGTTAACCTAAGACACTATTTATTTGAAAAATATTATGTGATTAGAGTCAGAGATATCAGTATAATATAGTGTTTTCCTTAAGAGAAACTTTTATGAATATATGTGTATACATACCAATATTAATACATATATTTCCCAGTTCAGCCCACAGAAAAGGCTTAGAAACAATGGCCGTCCCATAGCAACAAGCATACTCAGTGTCTAGATACTGGTTTCTAAATCATTCACCAGTACAAGGGACTAGGATCCCTGGAAATATTGCTGAGTCTAGGGCTGAGGCAAGAAATATATAAGATTAGCATGAATTTGCTCCAAGTGCGAGAATATAAGGAACTGCTCAATCAACAAATTTATATGGTATGTCAAAAGGTCACAAAAGCAAGTGAAAGAGTTCACAAAGGCCCACATTGGAACAATTTGAGCACCAAAATAAATGGTGCAGTATTGGATTATAACACAAAGTACAAAATAAATATCCATGAATTCACACTGATGTACACAAATTTCTAATGAATTAATGAATGATTGAATACACAAACAAGCAAACCAACTGGGAGAACAGAAAAATCTTTCTTGCAGAAGAATTCCGAATAAACCTTGCAGATATTTTCCCCTCAAGGAGGTGGAACTTAATTCCCTGCCCCTGAGTGTGGTCTGTGTTTGTTGACTTGCTTCCAGAAGCACACTATGGAAAGGAAGAACAGAAGTCAAGCTGGTATCATGCATCCTCAATGTGAAGTTATGAGAATGACACAACCTATATGGTCTTCCTCCAAAACCCAGTCTAATGAGAATAATTAGACATCCATCCCCCTGGTCTAGTCATGAGAAACAAAATCAGGCAAATTCCAATTGAGAGACATTCTGTAAATGTCTGTTCATTACTCTTCAAAACACTCAAGGTCATCAAAAACAAGGAAAATCTGAGAGACTATCACTTTCCAGAGAAGGCTGAGGAGACATAAAGGCTAAAATCAATATGATATCCAGAACAGAAAAAGGACATTGGGAGAAAAACTCATGAAATCAGAATGTATCAATATTCGATCATTTGAGTCCATATATCACAATATATCAAAAGTTATGACAAATCATTGTAATATAAAATGCTAACAACAGAAGAAATTGGATGTGGGGTTTATGAGAACTCAGAAAAATCTTTGCAGCTTTTTTTTTTAAGATTTATTCATTTGAGATAGAGAGATAGAGAGAGAGAGCATAGCAGGGGAGAGGCAGAGGGAGAGGGAAAAGCAGACTTCCTGCTGAGCCAGGAGCCCGACATGGGACTCGATCCCAGGACCCTGGGCTCATGACCTGAGCCGAAGGCTGATGCTTAACCACCTGAGCCACCCAGGACCCCCAATCTTTGCAGCTTTTTTTTTTTTTAAGATTTTATTTATTTATTTGACAGAGAGAGACACAGCGAGAGAGGGAACACAAGCAGGGGGAGTGGGAGAGGGAGAAGCAGGCTTCCCGCAGAGCGGGGAACCTGATGTGGGGCTCGATCCCAGGACCCTGGGATCATGACCTGAGCCGAAGGCAGACGCTTAATGACTGAGCCACCCAGGCGCCCCATCTTTGCGGCTTTTAAGTAAATGTGAAATACTGTAAAATAAATATATATTATAAATTTTTTTTTGACATTACAACTTTATGTATGTTTGTTTTTCCAGCTCTGTTTGACTCTATTTGGGAATACAGTCCATTTGGAACTCAATAGATTGTTGGAGTTTTAAAGGATGCCAGCCTTGTCAAAGGTAGGTGACATTTAACTATCATTAACACATATCTTTCAACCTCTTTAAATAATTCAAAATTCAAACTCTTTTAAAAACTTCTTTATTTTTTAAAAAAATTATTTTATGAGAAATAAAAATATTCAAATGTTTATATACTCACAGGCAGTTGGCATAAACATGATGCGACCATAAAACTTAAGTAATCATTTCTTTTAGCAAGAATTCTGTTTAAGCTTCTTCACTGAATTTTTCTCACACTGTTTCAATTTACATTCAGATTTGAGAAGATCTAGTGGCTATGTGCCTCCTTAAGAACAGAAATTTATTTTCTCCTTTTATATTTTTATGACACATTGCCTACTCCCTCATAATTAGTGGATATTCCTTTTGTTCAACTGAATATGTCTCATTTCAAAGACAAACTTCAGATGAAGCTCTGACACAGGAAACAAAGAGACACTGTCTCAAATTTTCTTGCCTTATTAATATTAATTCGGCAGGGTCTAGCTCAGTTGTTTCTTGGGCAGGTAGTTGTAGGCTGCTTTTCCTTCGCTGATGGCAGGAATCTGAACTCTGAGATTTAGACCCTTATAGTTAACCTTCTGGAGACAATAATTAAAGCACTGCCTTGACACTCCCTGCTTGGTAATTGTAGCATCTGTTCTTAGGCTCTAGTCAAAACAAGCTTCATATTCTCAGTTCTCAATCAGTGATCAATTAAGATTAACCATTGATATAATAGCTCAGAAAGAAAAAGTTAAAGAGATAAGGCAAATGTAATTAAACTAAAGTGGCTTTATGGATCTTGCTGTGATATTTATTCAACTCTCTGCATACTCATATTTAATAAATGAGAAACTAAACCATTTCTTTTTGTTTTTAGTTTTTCTTTGATGAGATACATTTACTCAAAAAATATTATAATTTAATCTAGTTTTATAACATAATTAATTTCAAGTATCAGATTTGAGTAAAATCTATACAGATTTTAGATATAATTTTTCACCATTAAAAGTTTGAAATGAAATTAACCATTTGATATCAAATACTAATTCTTTTGTCATCTATTTTATCTTTCAATTTGTTATCATCAGTATGCAGAATTTCCATACGGAAAAATTTTACTTTTACCTTGTAAAATCGTCACATTTTTGTAGAAAATTTGGATACTTTTAATAAAAAATGTCTGATCTCGGATAATTTTGGATTAGGGGTTTCATTCCAGATCTTATACTCAGATTAATACATGAGAGAGCTTCATACTTCAGAATTAATTCCTGTAACCAGCAACTTGTCCTTTTTACAAAACCATGATTTCAGCAACCTAAATATTATCTACGATACAAGTATGAGTAATCAAAAATTAATACTACACCATACTAATTATTAATGCATGATTTTACATCTTTTCCTTTAAAGCTTAATGAAGCATTAAAACATCCAAAGATCCAAATAAAAAGGAAGCACACTTTTCTCAAATGTCCTTTGATTCTTTCTGTGCTATAATCAAAGATAAAAGGACTTTACAGAAATTTGATCATCATTTTATATAAGAATAGTTTAAACATAGTAACTTGAGAAAGGATAAACTTAAAGTAGTGAGAATGTTCACTTTTTTCAATGGGGAAATAATTCAAATGAATGCAGAAGACATTTGTAGGGAATTGCTTGAAATTGTTCTCCTTTTTTACTTAAACTTCAAGTAAGAAAATAGACCTGAAAGCAATCTCTATGGTATGATATCCAGGAGAGTGGATGAAGAGAGTGATATCCAAGAATATTGAAGGTATAGGTTTCAAGCCAAACTTAGTAATAAAATATTTGTCTTTCATTAATTCAATTTTGAATAGAGTAATGCCCTTGGGGCCGGTTTAAAAATCCTATCATCTTCTTTCATAAATTCTTTTTTGAACATTCAAAGAAAGAGCAATCAATTTCTCCTCCAAAATTTCACAAAATTTAGTGTTTGTCCTGTTATTTGTCACTTACATTCATGATTGCCTAACAAGTAATTAGAATAACTTATTATAAATCATCTGAAAATGAAAAACAAGATGAAAGAAATCATTCTTTTTTTTTCCTACAGTCAGACAGCACTCTTTGATTATTTATAGAATACTTTTATGTTCCAATATGAAAAATGATATGGTTGCAGAGAAGTTGGGATAGGATTTCTTCTGTATGTTATGGTGGAAAGAGGAGGGAAAATATAGAAATGATGTATTTGAATTGGACTTTAAAGATAAGTGACTACAAATATGTAAAGAAAAGGGGATAGATGTATATAAGGCATGAAGGTATGTAATAATTCATGTGTGGTGAATTTTAAGCCATTTGGACAGTTAGGAAATTCAGTGAATATCAGGTATGAGGACAGTTGGTAGATAAATCTAGAAGAGTGGGTCCAGTAGATGAAGAACCTTGAATGAAATTTGAAAACATACCTGGGCTGTGGGATTTATGTTTTAGAACATATGGAGCTATGTTTGTTGTTGCTATTTATTTTTTAATCTGGAGAAATAAACCGATCAGGGTGTGTGTATGTGCATGTGTGTGTGTATGTGTGTGTTTAAGAAAATAATTCCTGGCAATATATTGGGGGATTATATATATATGTATATTTGCCCAATCTTTAGGAAGTACCAGTTTCATCTTATTTGTGTCTAGATCCTATAATTCCTTAGCCAATTACTTGTATGTAATCACTATGCAAAAGGCATTTGTTTATTTAGAGATATATTTAGTTTAAGGTTTTAACTAAATCACATTCTTCAGGATTCCTTTAATACTTCATTTCATGAGGCCAAGGAAGCAAAGTGTGGTCACAAAAGGAAGGTTTTGGAAATGAATACAGAGACTGACACAGAGGTAAACAAATATAAGATCTGTCTTTAAAAAAAAAAAAAAAGTCTTTAGGGCATTGGTATGAATATCAGGTCCTGACACTCAGGGAACCATGCCTCTCAGCAGTGATGAGGTGAAAAGGAAACTGATGGAAACACAAAGGGAGCAACAGATCTGCTCAGCCAGGGGTGGATTTGAGCATTTCTGGTTTTAGTACTCACAACATCCTGCTGAGTTGACAATAGGGTTCAAAAAATGAATTGCAGAGCCATCTGTTTAAAAAAAGAAAAGTAGTTTGTAAGGTATTACTACAAATCATTTTGTAAATTATGTTAGTGAGGTTTTCCCCTGATGGGTTATTGTTTGCGCTGCAATTAGCACATTTGAAAAAAAAAAAGATAAATGCTGGGATATTTCTAATTTTAGGTAACTGTCAAAGGATAGTCATTTGAGACATGCCTGTTAGGATTTCACAATGGACTTGTCATTGGGAATTATGAGTCATCATCTGCACAAAATAATAAGCAGAGAAAAGAAAGGAAAATACAGAGGGAGTTGACTATTTCTTCTTAGACTCTGCTAGACTTCTTATGCAGAAGAAAGAATTGTTCCAATTACTCGATCACTGCAGGTTCCCAGGATTATTAAAACAAGTTTATTATAAGCGATAACAGTAGAAGAAAAAATCTAAAAGAGGTACTTCGATCTTCCATGAATTTTCCTTTATGTAGTTTTTTTTATTTGTCAGTATTTCGTTCAAAGAACCATAGGCCACAAGATGCTCTTAAAATCTTGCACACAAGAGACTAAAGGACACTTAATATGTGTCTTTATTGCATGGCACATTTCTTAGTTAATTTTAAAGGTCATCTTTCTTCTGGGAACCTAAAGATGGTGTTCTTAAAGAAAGAAGAAAGATAAATAAATGGAAAGTGGTTTTTTTCTGTTTTTTGTTTTTTTCCTAGCTTTAAAGTAATCCTGTTTATATGTCATGCTGCATTGATGTTATGTGACAGGTCATAATCCAGGTCATTGTGCTATCATTCAGGTTCGCTTAACATTTCTTCAGGACGTAAGCAAGTAAAACGGTACGTGGTCTTTGTTCTAGTAAAAAAAAAAAAAAAAAAAAAATCCTGCAGGAGAGATGAAGAGAGTGCTTCGTTCTGGTCTATGGGACGACAATCCATAATTTACTTTGCAGATGTCTGTGTAACTGAGGCAACAGCCAGAACAACCACACAGTGGTAGCTGCTCTGGGGAAGGGATACCAAGAGGCTCATAAATCATAGTAAGGATTAAAAGCAATGAGCATTCATTTTCTTAACCTCATAAAGGCAATATTGGAAAGCCAAGGATGAGAACGTACAGAGCATGGAATCTTTGTGCAGGGATAAATGGTGTCAGAGTTTTTAAGGCTTCTCTCAGTTAGCACTGCCCTGCAGTTGATTTTAAAAAGCCTCCTTCCATGTCAAAATAAGTGATAAGATATATTTATAGGGCATATGAGAAATGGAGTCACCTTATGTAGAAATATTAATCATTTTCTTAGATTGAAACATGTTTCTTCTTGGACGGCAGATGGAAAGTAACCTTAAAATACCTAATCTGAAAAAATATCTAATCTAATCCAATCTGAAAAGACTTCATTATTTAGCTAAACATTTTTAAATAGTGAAATGTCATGAGAAAATTCTAACTTCACAATAGTCAAATGAAGGAGATACAGACAGCTGGGTCTCTCCTGTAACATTTAGTAAACAAATGGCCTGTTACTAATTGTTTATATTTGAGAAATTACTCTAATCAAAGGTCTTTGGATGCAGATGAGTGAATCGTACACAGTGAGAAGTTTCATTTTTTTTGTTGAGGATAAACACTTTAATAAAATTTTAAAACTTTTGAAAAATACCAATTTGTTAATTTTTTCAGCATTGTCTAAATCAGTCATGATACAGCTGAACTTGGCCATTTTATGAAAGCACAAGGAAAGAGCACAGAATAACAAAATCACTTATTCAAGGATAATTATGAGCTTATTAAGGAGACACAAATAGATTTTTCCAGTTTCTGATTCCCTGGTTTAATATCAAATATCCCTTGGCAATGATTTTTTTAATGTATCCGATACTTAATTATCTATTTCAGTTAAGGGGAGCTATGGTGTGACTAATCCAGAGTGGCGGATAATTAAAAATATATGTTTATGTTTGGCATTGAAATGTATTTTGTGTTTATATTTGAACATGATTTCATCTGACATTTTAGAAAGTCTCAACTGCCCTTCTTTGAAAACAATCAGAGTAACATAGCAGACATTTTAATTTGGGCTGCTTCTGCACTGAGTGTACCATATTCTACTCCCCGTGCTTGGGACAAACCTTTCTTTCCATTTGGCAGGCACTATGACACTACTCCAATTTAGTTCAAATATCTTCTTAGCTACCACTTTTCCTTCCTCTGGAATGGTGATTCAGTACCATATGCTTTGATACAAGCTTGTATGATGACTTTTGAGTCAAACAGCTTTGTTGTATCCTGTACCATTGCTTGGTTGTTCCTTTATCTGTTTTGTAACAACACTGCCCCGTCTATTTCATTAACAGTTCAAGAGAAGGAGGGTACAGAACTTTGGGACTCGGTGAGGCTTCTCGCCCACATAAACTAACACTGATACAAAATATATGGTGGATACTTATTGTATATTGTTGGACTAAAAGTAGACCAAATCATTTTTGACTTCATAATACTACCTGCTATTTAACCACAAAATCGTGGGTCCCAGAATCTGCTTAAAAAAAAAAAATAGGCTACCAGAAAGCAAATATTTGCCCCTATGTCTACATATCTGGATTATTTTCTTAAATAATTATTAAATGGGGAAAATAGATTGGAGAGAAATGATAGTATATGTTAAATAGATCTCAGTAGCATTTTAAAATGTTGTTTTTTTTTTTATTATGTTATGTTAATCACCATACATCATTAGTTTTTGATGTAGTGTTCCATGATTCATTGTTTGCGTATAACACCCAGTGCTCCATTCAGTACGTGCCCTCTTTAATACCCATCACCAGGCTAATCCATCCCCCCACCCCCCTCCTCTCTAGAACCCATAGTTTGTTTCTTAGAGTCCATAGTCTCT
>NC_138375.1:16262876-16278465 GCF_054177405.1 Leptonychotes weddellii | reverse complement strand
CTCTTTAATACCCATCACCAGGCTAATCCATCCCCCCACCCCCCTCCTCTCTAGAACCCATAGTTTGTTTCTTAGAGTCCATAGTCTCTCATGGTTTGTCTCCCCCTCCGATTTCCTACCCTTCATTTTTCCCTTCATGCTATCTTCTTCTTCTTCTTCTTCTTCTTTTTTTAACATAAAATGTATTATTTATTTCAGAGGTACAGGTCATTTTATATTTCTAAGGCCTCAGTAAAATGGGTGACATAAGACAAAAACTAATTCACTTTAAAAATTAGTAACCACGGGGCGCCTGGGTGGCTCAGATGGTTGGGCGTCTGCCTTCGGCTCAGGTCATGATCCCAGGGTCCTGGGATCGAGTCCCGCATCGGGCTCCCTGCTCCTTGGGAGCCTGCTTCTCCCTCTGCCTCTCTCTCTGTCTCTGTCTCTCATGAATAAATAAATAAAATCTTTAAAAAAAAAAAAATAAATAAAAAAAAAAAATTAGTAACCACGTTGGTGCTTACATTCTAGTAAAGAGAAGGAAAAAACCAAGTAATTAAATTATATAATTTTTAGTTTATATTAAAATTATAGATAAATCTGTTTATAAAATTCATAAATGTTATGCAGAAAATAAGCCAGGATGAGGGATAGGAAGTTTCTGTGTTGTAGAGGAAAGGAGACACAGTATTTTGCCGATTTTAAACACATATTTAGAGAATGTCTTCCCAATAAAATAACATTTGAAAAGACTTGAACTCCTTCAGGTCTTTTCACAGAGCAAGCCATGAAGTTACACACACACAGGTAGATGACGTACATATGTCAGAAATAGTTGTTCATCTTAAGACATTTCACTAAATGATTGATGAAGTAATTAGTAGAACAATGCAAGAACTAACTTCAGAAATACAAGGGAAACAAAGTTTAGGAAAACAATCACTAAGGATATATTGAAAATTATGGGGAAAAAAAAAGCCCACAGAAACTGAGTATAAATCTTTTAAACTTTTGCAATGGAAATTAGCTGGCTTGAAATGGAAAGGACCCATGGATTTCTGGTATCAAAGAAATACAGAAGAAGGAGAGTATTCCACTCCCTCCAAATCCCAGGACAAAACAAAGAAAGGCAGAATCTATTTATTAAAAACCACAGGCCAGACACTGTTCTAAGCATTTACAAATGGTATATAGAAATGCTAACTCACATAATCTTTATAACAGTCCTCTGGGATGACACTATTCTTTGATTTATTTTATCCTATATTATAGATAAAGGAAATGAAGCTTGGAGAAGTTAAATAACTTGGCCAAGTTCATACTACTAGTAAATGGCTATGCTGGATTCCAATCTAGACAATCTAGCAAGAAGTCTATCCTTGTAACATCTACAATTTGGTGCCACATTTAAGACCTTTATCTACCAGCACCTTAAGCTATCTAGGTGACCCAACAGGGCCCAGTGGAGTAGACACTACTTTGTTAATCATATGGTTAAATTATGCATTTCATTCTATTTTGATGACTTAAAAATTTGTTTTTTGACTCTGAGTTTACATGCTCTGAGAAAAGTGATGAAACATAATGTAGATTTATTTTGAACTGTGTCACTTGGTTATAATCTTACTTTGGTAATTTGATGTGTGTATGACAAATGTTTTTTATGACTTTTGAACCATGAACCACAAACATGTCTTTATTTGCTTTAAAATAGCATAGAAATCCCAAATGGTTTAAAGACAAACTGCTATTACACCTAAATAATCTGCATGTCCCCCATTATTTTAGCGCATGGTTGGCTATAATAGGTTGTATAAGAGTGGTGCCCGCTAAGGGGCTCTTACAAGAAAGTGAGAAGGCCACACCATTGAAAGTTTACTAAGGCTATAGGATCAGGAGAAGTTGCAGAAGTCCTGAGAGTGGTTTTGGAATAAAATAAAAAGCCATAAAGAAACTCAAAGAAGTAGTAAGCGTCAATGAAATTCAGTGTTGCCCAATGGGCTGCATATAAAGATACAAGGGATATGATTAAGAAATGGTGATGGAGGTTTTCTGACCACAGAAAATGAAACACTGCTAGAGTTCTGGAACTGCCAAAAATGGTTGGATCCCAACTTAATTACTTGGGTACTCTAAAGTCTCTATAAGAGCCAGAGCATGACAACAGTCGAAATTAGAAATTAGTATTTCAGATATCTTCCCACCTAAGCACCATAGCTAAATACTGAGATTTTTTATAGGGTTAGAAGTCATGCTGTGTCCTTTTTATAAACCAGCCAGATGGTTCCATCAGATTTATGACAGATACAAATATAACCTTTCCTATGTTCTTACCTTGCTCTGATTTTCCAAGAACTGTATCTTTGTGATATCCAAAGATGAGGTAATCAGTTTACTTTGAGGCTTCTCATAAGATAGTTCCATTAATAGGATATACAGTAATTCTGTTTGAAAAGCCCTTGTACCTGCATCTGATTACCTATATTATCAAAAGTGTGTCTTTTAACTTCATCTATCTATGCTCAAACAATGGTCATTTATTAATGTTATATATTATTATAAGAATATGCATTATTTATGAATAGTGTTAGCCAGTGCCCCCAAATGGTAAGAAGGCGTGTTTCCTAAGCATTCTTTTCATAACTGCATGGAATGTAGTTTCACCCATTATATTTGCAATAAGACTTCAATATGTAATGATAGTGTTATGTCTGTTTTCAGAACTGATATGACATTTCTTGTAAGCAGACTTTCCCTCAGTTTAAAATTTCAGGAGGTCCCAAAACTTAAGCAGTGTGTGAAAATACCTATCAGTCTCTTTGGGGTATTATTCATTCAGTCTTTCATATCCCTCCCTGGGCTTCCCTTTAAGATAAAAGGGGCTCATGTGATCTTGTGGAGTTGGGAGCAAGAGGGCTTCTTGGAAGAGTGATGATCCTGGATTGTGGTAGAACTGATATCTGCTGAGTTACGTTCAGTCCAGTTGCTTCCATGAATAGACTTGTTACCTATGGTTGATATTTTTGGCTAATAAACATGTCCTCTCAAAAAAAAAAAAAAAAACATGTCCTCTCTTCTTCTCAGTTCATCCAGGTCCTTCCTTTGTTAACCATGCTGCTTCAATCTCACAATTCTTCTGAGGTTGCAGATTTTGAGTGTGGTCACCTTGTTGCCTTTTTGAGTGCCCAAGAGTCCTGAGTAAAGACTCTTTTTCCCTTAGTGTGTTTAGCTCTACCCATTCAATGACTTTTCATATATTCTCCATAGCCAGATGGAAGCTGCTACTTAAACTGTGGACAGACACAAGGTCCTTGGAAATAATAAATGGTTTGCATGTAACACATATAGTCCCATAACCCTGTTAGTTGAATTAATATTGCAAAAATACATCCTCCTTTTCTAGCTTAATAATTCTTTCCACACATGAATAGCCTGTTACCACAGTCAATGTTCAAAGATTTTCAATAAACATTTTTAAGGAATGTTTACATCAAGAGTGGTAGGCTCCTTTAAAGTTTTTGCTGCATATGATGAGACAGATGGAGAAATTCATTTCTTTAAGCATGATATTTATTCCATCTTTCTATGTTATTTGAAATCCATTCTTCCCCTTGCCCCTAGGGGATGCCTGTCATCTAAACACATGTTTGAAACTAGATAGAAAGCCTATGTGTATCCCATGGGGATGACAAAAGGGGTGAAATGTAGGATAACTGCATCTTCAATTGTGCAAAAGGGAGTTTCGTTTTTGCAACTGATATTCCCTGCATAGTGTGCGATGCTGTGTTGTAGTCTTCTGGTGGTTTAATTATCATTGCATTTCATTTCATAACTAGATGGGTCTTCTTAAAGCTAAGGAATATTGAAACTTGGCATAAATGTCTCTGGGGTGTAATTGTATCTAAAATCGAATTCCTCAGCCTTCTCACAGAGTGCTCCTTGTAATAGGTAACTCTAGTGATAAATTTATCCTGACCTTATACATCTTACAAAGCTTTTCATGGTCCCATTTTTGTTTTGCAGCATTATTTAGGGCCACTCTTCACCCTTGTACTCTGTACTAATACATACACACTACAAAACTTCCAGTTTCTCAGCTATAGCCCTACTCTCTTACAGAGTTTTAACATGCTCACACTCTGCCCAGAACTCCCCTCCCCTGCTGCCCACCTGCACATGCCTTCCCTCCCTGAGCCATCTCACTGCTCATAATTCGGCTATTACTCTGTTCTTTGTGTCTCTCTTGGCTCCAGAATCTGTGGCAGGTTCATTGGTTTGGCCATCCCATCACATTGGATTATAGGCGGTTTATTTGTCTGCATCTGATATTAAACTGCAGGTTTCATGGTCCCCTGACCTCATCTCCAGCCCTGGCTCCATGCCTTCCAATGATCTATTCTCAATCTAGTATGTTCCTATTACACTGGCCTTCTTCCAGTTCCTCGGTCTCCCCCACCCCCGCCACCTCAGGGTATCCATATACTTTCCCATCTTTAAAGCAACACTTTTATCCCCTTCCATCCATAATGACCTTGCAAAATTTTACCCAACTTTCAGATCACCTAATGGATACTCATTTGGGGAAAATGAAGGTTAAAAAAAAAAGAATCTGAATTAGAGGAGGTGAGCCTAAATCATGAGCAACAATTATATTGCATTCTATGTTTGGCTTATAATTTGGGTTTAGAGGAATGATTATCAGTGACTTAAGGACGTAGAAGAATTAGGTTAGTTTCAAAAGTATATTAAATACACCATAGTACTTTAAGAGGGGTTCAAAATTCGATCATATAAAATTAGTCATTGAATCACTGCAAAGCAATGAGATGATGGAAGATAGGAGTAAACTTCAGTCACCTTATATTCAGAACTGTGTTATCAAGGGATACATTATCATGCTGGCTGATTCTCTCCAGTACACCAGTATAAATCTGGGGTTCATTAAGGGATAACAGAAATCTTGGGGCACCTGGTGGCTCAGTCTTTAAGCATCTCCCTTTGGCTCAGGTCATGATCCCAGGGTCCAGGGACCTAGCCCTACATCAGGCTCTCAGCGGGAAGCCTGCTTCTCCCTCTCCCACTCCCCTTGCTTGTGTTCCCTGCTCTTGCTATTTCTTTCTGTCAAATAAATAAAAAATCTTAAAAAAAATAGAGATAACAGAAATCTTTACGTTAGGCAGAAAGTTGATTTTTATAAAGAAGTGCATGTTTGAAATATGTTAGGTAGGGCGGGAGGGGCTGGTACTATCTGGACTTCCTGGAATGAGACTCAGAACACCATCAAAGGAATGGCCAGCCAAAGGATCTTCTCCCTTGGGACAGGAAGGAGCATGGGGGAAAAAGGGACTGACAGCTCTGGAATCATTCCATCTTAATCAAAATCTGTGGATCAAAAATCCCCACAGCACAGCTAGCTGCAAGAGCACATGACCTTCACTACAACCCAGGTATCAGGAAGCTCCAACAGGAAGGGATGGCTTAGAACCACGCCCTCCTGTCACATCTACACCAGTAAACGGGGTGATTTGATATCATCATCCCCTCTTTTCCTGCTTAACTTTGTTCACAGCTGAATCCAAATATCTCAGAACATATCTCATTGGCAGAAAATAAATCATGTGAAGTTCTAGCTTGACAAAATGTGGAAAGCGAATTTTACTTTGTAGCATCTGCCAGACTCACAGCAACACTAGAAGGAAGTTGCTTAACAGTTGCTCAGTGAACCAGTACACTTTATAGACTGATATTTAGTGTTAAAAGATATTTTTCAAATATTAATCTGAACCATTCAAAATTGCTATTTTTGTAGGGCAAAAATGAGTGAATATTGGCAATTTTTTATTATTCAAACGATATGCAAATAAATACCAGTAATGAAAATAACAGGAAACATTGGTTATTGATAATTGGCCATTGGATAGTGATAAAATGTTACTTGTAAATTTTGAATGTATACTCTGAACATATATAAACTATTGCTCATAAAGAAAGAATATTTATACAAGTATAAATAGATCAAAATGTTACTGTGTTTTGATTGCCTTCTTTTTACCTTGGCGGAGGGGGATTCTGCCCCAGGGTTACAGCCATCGCTGAACACAGGACACCTGACCTGGGGCAGATGCCATCAACAGCAGTTTATTAGGCATGTGTACTCACAGCATGGGGGAGAAGGACACTGTTCCATACGGGGCCACTCAGGGGTTGTACTTGGAAAGAGTAAACAAGCAAGGGCTGTGGGAGGCAGGCTTGGTAATAACAAAGGGATTAGATGATCTGTTCCTGCAGGAGGATGTGATTGACTTTAGTGACTGATCATGTGGGCTATTGGGAAGTGACATTTGCTTGCCTGGTTCCTGTGACTGGGACAGTTGTTTGGCTAGAAGACCTTATTGACGGGCAAACGATGGGGAGGGGAACTTGCCATTAAGACTTTCAAAGCCCTCCTGGTCAAGGCACACACAATCCCACAATACACACAATACCAGGACTTAATTGTAGGCCTTTTGCCACAGATGATGGTATGTTTGAACATTACATAATGTGAATACAATGTTTTTTTTTTTTTTTAATTTGGAAGTAAATATAATTGACAAAATAAGTTTCAGACTTCTTGAAGGAAACATTTATACTGCTCCAAGCTTTAAATTTAAATTAACATTAAATGAAATTATAAATTTAGTTCCTGTCTCACTAGCCACATTCCACATGTTCAGGTAGCCACACGCATGTGGTTAGTGACTGTTGTATACACTACCATTGAAACAAAGAAATGGACACTCAGATAGTTACGTTTCTATCCTAGGGGATGCAGAGATTACAGCTTGGTTCTAAACTTGCTTAAATGATCAAATATTTACATTTTTTGTTTTGGATCATATGGCTAGCCAGGCTAGCGATGGAGAAAGTGACACCTCTCTACAAGAGAATACATTGGAGGGGTGCCTGGGTGGCTCAGTTGCTTAAGCATCTGCCTTCTACTCAGGTCATGATCCCAGGGTCCTGGGATCGAGCCCCATATCAGACTCCCTGCTCCGCGGGAAGCCTGCTTCTCTCTCTCCTGCTCCCCCTGCTTGTGCTTTCTCTCTGTCAAATAAATAAATAAATCTTTAAAAAAAAAAAAAGAGAGAGGCGCCTGGGTGGCTCAGTTGGTTAAGCAACTGCCTTCGGCTCAGGTCATGATCCTGGAGTCCCGGGATCGAGTCCCACATCGGGCTCCCTGCTCAGCGGGGAGTGTGCTTCTCCCTCTGATCCTCCGCCTCTCATGCTCTCTGTCTCCCATTCTCTCTGAGATGAATAAATTAAAAAAAATCTTGAAAAAAAAAAAAGAGAGAGAGAGAGAGAGAATACATTGGAGGAAACACATATATACTTGGAGGACAAAATTAAAATTACGTAGAAATAATTTAGATGAAGTGAGAAATTGAAACTTCTCTACATAATTTAGAAATTTTATTCTAGTTTCAGTAATAATGACATCTTGAAAATAATGGGTTCTCCCTAAACTTTAAACCTATTCTCAGTGCCAAGTGTAGTGCCTGGCAAATATTCATGTGTACATGAATGAAATTTATCATATGCATCCATCCATTGATTCATTCATTCATTTAACAGTTTTTAGCAATACAGTCTAAGCACCAATTTGGTTGCCTTGGGATAGAGTTGAATGAACCTGATATATTTCTGCTACCTTAGAGTTTATATTGTGATTCAGAATGACAAAAAATCAACAAATGAATTATAAATTTATAATAAATGATTAGAGATTAATAAAGTAATGAAGTCAAGCACATTGATATAACAGGTCGTGTCTGGGAGTTCACTTCTAATCGGTGGTCAGAAAAACTGTCTCTGAGCTGAAATCATTTAAGCCAAGGAGGAACTTGTGATGTGATCACATGTAAGGAGAGTTTACCAGGCAGAAGCAAGAGCTAGGGGAAAGGAACCAGGAGGAACAAGTTTGGCATACTGGAAGGGCAGAAGAGAGCACCAGAATAGCTGGAGTGGGTGAACAATGTATGTGAATAAGAGGATGAAGTCTAAGAGATTGTCAGGAGCAAATACTGCAGATCTTGTTGGTGTGGTAAGGAGCTTGGGTCTTTTCTGTATGATCAGTGGTTTTAAGACTGTATTATATAGGGGAATGGCAACATGACAAAACACAAAATTATTCACTTCTGAGGACAGCAGAGGAGGAAGAGTTTATTTATAGTACAGGGATAGGGGACTGATGATGTGCAGCTGCACCCTAACAGACTCTAAGCCAGGGGTGGGTGATGGTCCAGCAAGGCCGAAGAAATGACCCAGAGGCAGCAATTGAGACACACGTCTGTTGGGGGAACTTAGGTATGGGGAGTCCAGGAGCAGCAGACTGGACAAAGTATCTGCTGCTGGGATCTACATGCAGCAAGCTTTTATAGCATAGCAGCTTAGCCTAGGAACTATTTGCAGCCTCTCCCTCCTTGCATGGCCCACATTCCAAAGAGATCAAGGCCTGCCATGAGAACTCTCTTTGTTACAAAGGAGACACTTTGGTTTTGCCACCCAGGGAGCCCCTGACCTTGAATGCTGAATAACATGTTCTTCTACCTATTCTGCTTGATGGGAATATAGAGGGAGGACGGGATCTCTATATTCTCAAGATAGTGATCTTCAGGAACATTCTGGGTATGCTTTTGCAAGCTAGCTATCCAGCCAGCCTACCCCCCATACCTTGGATGACCCATATATTCGTTACGTGCCCCTCTCCCACAATGTCCCTGGGGCCAGGTATGCCAAGGTGCATTGCAACCAAATCCCACAACAACGATACGAGCGGCAGCATCCAAATAATACAGCACAAATAACTAAGAAACTATAAAAAAAAAAAAACATTTCTCCGGGGAAAGCCTGTAGTCATCACTAGGGGGAGTTCACTACATACCCAACAGTTGGACTTATTCTGTATAGAAATGCAGTCAGGGCCCAATCAGCAAACAGGTTTCCCATGGAGAATCTAAGGTCAAAAAGTAAGATGTTTAATAGGCACCAGAAAAGGCAAGTCATGGTTGTCTAATAGTATTCAGGTGGTGGTGTTCTGGGCTAACACCACCCCATCAGTGGCTTATCTCTAGGTTTATAGCTCCAAATTGTTTGCCCTCCTTTCTGTTACGAGGTGGGGCAAACCTGAAAAGGATAATAGAGGTATAACAATACTCAATAAGGTGATCATGATAGTGTCCTTTTTTTAATGAGAGGCCTGGGGTTATGTACCCCCATTTTCTTCGGTGGAGTGGGGTGGAAAAATGGAGTGATGGTTAGGTTCTCTTTTATCCTTATTCCCGATGGGGCTGAAAACCCAAACCATCGTGGACTTGTCTGCCATTTCCAGGGCCATTTAATTGTATGTTCCCGTATAGATAGATCTTGTGGCAAGGACAATAAAAACTTACCTTGTTTCCCTACCTGTGGCAAAGAACATCCTCTTGTCTGCTGCCTCCTTGTATTCCAAGGGTGGCATCAGGTCCTTGGATGAGTAGAGAGTGGGCACTGGACCAGTTGGAATGTACATGTTCATTTAATATCCGTATAGCTGTTGACAGGTGGCGTGTCTAAAAGGCCAGTGAACAGGTTTCTTGTCAAAGTTTTGTTTCAACAATCCATTCGTGTGTTCTATCAGTCTACCCGCAATGGAATTGTATGGTAGATGGAAATGCCAATAGATGTCTTGAGCTTTGGCCTTCTCTTGCATTTCACATCCTGTAAAGTGGGAGTCTCGGTTGCTGTCAGGGTCAGTGGGGAGCCTGTACACGGCACACTCCTGTCCCAGACCACAGGTGGTGGCCTTCTGCATAGCACGCTTCCTGGGGTAGACTTGCAGGAGTCCTGAATAAGTTTCAGCACATAACATCAGCCATCAGAGAGGAGCAAGGGACTGAGGTAATCAATCTGCCATCTCTGAACAGGGTGCTGCCTTCTTACTATCTCTCTAGTATCTCTTGGCAAAGGTCACGGTCATTCCTGGGCACCGTTTAGGCATCGTTGGCAGACAACTACAATGTCTTTGTAATGCAGCCGTAAGCACCGGTTTTTAGCAATAGCCTACCAGGTCCATTGCCCTCGATGTCCCATCTTCTTGTGTCGCCAGGTGGCAGTGTCTTCTACTGGCACATCCTCCAGGAGGCAGACACTGGCCGACTCATCAGCCTGTGGACTAACAGGCAGAGTGCATGCTTTGTGTGCATCTGTATGATAGACAGTGATGTTCATGCCTTATATGTGTTGTTGCCTTAGAGTGGGCACCCCGCTACCATCCGGTCCTGTGCTTCTGGTTAGAGAAGCCACGTGGCCAGTCCTTTGTAGGCTGCCCAGCTCTCTGGACGTAGAACAATGAGATCAGGCTCCTGGAGCAATGCCATCCATGCTGCTCACAGTTCGGCCCATGGAGAGTCTATCCAGATAGTGTCAGTTGAGGGTTGGATGGCAATGGTAATCCCAGTGCAGGGCTTGCCCCTTGCTGACCCATTAGTGTACCAGGCATGCTCAGGAATTGTCTGTCTCCTTCCTGCCCAAAGGATGGCAGCTGTGATGGTCTGCTGCCTCAGAGAATGGTTACCTTTTAGAGGGGACGTAACCACCGGGCCTCTTAGTCAAGAGAGGATGTTGTTGCAAGTAGGCATGCCGTTTGGCTGCCGTTTAGGTTTGGGCACTGCGTGATTTGGGCTTTCGGAACGTATCCTTTAGCCATCCTGCTATAGGATGCGGAGCGTGAACAGTCGCTGGGATCCCTTTGGGGATGTTTTCTACTTTCTGGAAGGTATGATAAGTAGCACACAGCTATTGTCCTAAAACGCTGTCTTGTGTCTCAAATCCTTTCCACAATTGTGACCAGAAGCCTAATGGTACTTGTTGGTGCCCTGTTACCATAGGCCCCGTCCAGACCTTTCTGGGAAACTAGCTACATCCGATTCGCATGGCTGTCCCTGTACGAGAACATCTAAGGCTTGGATCTGTTTAATGGCCACCTTGGCTTGGCCAAATGCCTCACATTCCTTTGAGGACCATTCCCATTAGACTTCCTTTATTCTTTCTTTTTTTTTTTTTAAAGGTTTTATTTATTTATTCATGAGAGATAGAGAGAGAGAGGCAGAGGGAGAAGCAGGCTCCCCGCAGAGCGGGGAGCCCGATGCGGGACTCAATCCCAGGACCCCGGGATCATGACCTGAGCTGAAGGCAGACGCTTAACCGACTGAGCCACCCAGGTGTCCCGGACTTCCTTTTTTCTTTTTCTTTTTTTTTTTTACGAATAAAGCCAGGCAATGGATACACGGACACAAGTACCCTAAGAGACCTGGGAAAGTTGGCAACTACTTTGAGGTGTTAAGACATGGGTATGCCTGTATTTTATCAATAACTGCTGCAGGGACAACTTTTGTCTTACTGAAGGAGATAACACCCGAGTACTTGACTGATAAGCCAGGGCCCTGAATTTTCTGTGGATCCACTGCCCATCCTCTTCCTCGTGATGCTCCAGCAAAGCCAGCAAGGTGTCTTGCAACACAGGCAAGTCTTCACATTTTAATATTACATCATGAGCATCATGTGCCCATCTCACTGATGTGGGGAAGGAGAAGAAGGATTGTCTCAGGCCATCATCCCTTGACATACTGTGGGACCATGCAGGTAGCCTTGGGGGAGACTTGCAGGGTTTATCATTGTCCCTCCTACATGAAGGCAAATTGGTCTTCATTATCAGAAACCTGTCTTTGTCAGTGTCTTTTCTATGAATTTCCTGGAAGATGAAGTAGTTTTGCAGGAACACATTTTTACCAAAGCATCAGGGTAAAACAATGACTCTGTAAATAACAAAAAACTTAAAAATGCCCATAGTTAAAGATCTGGTGAGAGTTTCTTATAAACCTGGAAAGGACAAAACATAGAAACTTTGTTTCTCTGGGTAGATAAAGAAAAATAAAATGACTTTGTTTACAATTTCTTGTCAAGAGGGACGCCTGGGTGGCTCAGTTGGTTATGTGTCTGCCTTCAGCTCAGGTCATGATCCCAGTTTTAGGGGTAATTACTATTTAAAAATTTCTTTTGTATTAAGGGTCAGAAAACTTGGGGCATTTGTCTGTTTTCTCATCAATTTCTAATTGGGCTTTGTTGCAAGTGCCCAGATCTTAATCCGGGGCAGTTTGTGCCCTCCTAGCTTTGCAAAAAAAACACACCAGAATCTCTAATTTATTGTCTTGTTCTCCTATCTTGTCCACCAGTCCTGAGGCCATCAGCCTACGGGCACGTTCATGCCCTTTTCTAATCTTAGCTAATCTTTTAACTTCCAGACATGAGCCTCAGCCTCCATCCTGGCATTGGTGGTCAGATGGACTGCCCATAGTGGAGGACAACCCACTGTGGCTACCATAGGCTTCCCTTCCTTGCCACAGAGCACACTTCCTCCCACAAGTACATTAGACCGGTTAGCATTTTCAGGGTGTTCCCATACTCATGGAGCAGTCTACAAATATCTGACATGTGGGCCACCTCCCTCCCCCACAGAGAGCAACGGCCAACTCAAGAATTCCCCCACAGATTTCCCTTTTCCCCTTTCCAACATTACGGGTTTTCCTCTGGCCTGTGGGCTCGCTTGCTCATTGGGTAGCTACACCCCACCTGACTCTAAGCCAAGGGTGGATGATGGGCTAGCAAAGCCGAAGAAATGACCCAGAGACAGCAATTGAGACACACGTCTGTTGGGGGAACTTACATACAGGGAGTCCAGGAGCAGCAGACTAGACAAGGCATCTGCTGCTAGGATCTACATGCAGCAAGCTTTTATAGCATAGCAATTTAGCCTGGCGACTATCTGCAGACTCTCCCTCCTTGCATGGCCAGGGCTCCAAGGAAATCAAAGCCTACCACAGAACACTCTTTGTTACAAAGGAGACACTCCGGGTTGGCCATCCCCAAGCTCCTGACCTTGAATGCTGAACATGTTCTTCTACATATTTTGCTTGATGAGAATATAGCAGGAGGATGGGATCTCTACTCAGGATGTGCTTGTATAAGCTAGTTATCCTGCGCTTCCCATACAGAGGACATCCTGAAAGAGTTAGGCATTGAGAGAGAACTTAAAGAATGAGCGATGTTTTGACAAATAAATTTTTTTAAAGATTTTATTTATTTATTCATAAGAGACAGAGAGAGAGAGAAAGAGAGGCAGGCAGAGGGAGAAGGAGGCTTCCCGCTGAGAGGGAGCCTGATGCGGGACTCGATCCCAGGAGTCTGGGATCATGACCTGAGCTGAAGGCAGATGCTTAACCATCTGAGCCACCCAGGTGCCCTTGACAAATAAATTTAAGACAGGATTGCATAGTGGTAGAGGAATGAAAAAGTGAAGGAATTTTAGGAAATGAAAAATTATTTGGAAGAGGTGAATTTCAGGCTTACAATGTGTTTGCCTAGAAAGAATGTTAGGAGGTAAATCAGGTCATTTGTCCTTACCTTCACTGATGTGTCTTTGCAGAGTACCTGTTCTGCTCCTTCTGTCTTGCATACCCCACACTGAATTCTGGAGTGTGAAAATATTCTTCAGGGCTCTGCCATTGCTCCTTCGGCAAGACCATCTCTTGGTCACAGCTTTCAATAATCAGAAATGCCCTCTGTTATAGGCTGAATTGTGTCCCTCCAAATTCATGTGCTGAAGTCCTAACTCCTATTACCTCAGATGGTGACTGAGGATAACGTCCTTAAAGAGGTCATTAAATTAATGAGGTCATTAAAGAGGGCCCTAATCCAATAGACTTGTGCGCTTATAAGAGGAACTTTGGGCACATACAGGAGCAGAGATGATGTGAAGATACAGGGACAAGACAGTCATGTACCAGCCAAGGGGAAAGGTCTGGATCAGATCCTTCCGTCACGGCCTTCAAAAGGAACAAACTGTGCTGAACCTTGATCTGAGACTTCAGGTCTCCAGACTGGGAGACAATGAGTTTCTGCTGATTAAGGCACCCAGTCTATGATACTTTGCTATAGCAGCCCTAATATACCATCCCGATGAACTTTTGTAAGTCATAACAAGGGAATCCATTGAAGTGGAAGCCAAGCAGTTTCATATGCAAGGGGAGGAAGGCAGGAGTGACTAGAGCTGAGCTCCCGCACACCCTGCCCACAAGGTCAATCCTTGAAGAGTTTACTGCTTCTCTATAAAGACTGTAAGGTTCTATAATTAGAGGTATTAGTATTATGTCCTTCCTATATTTTTACTATAAAAGAAATCTCTACTTATAAATGATAGGATGTTAATAGCATTTAGTAGTTGTGTGAGGTTTAAAATGTTTGTATTTAGTAGGAAAAAAGCTGGTAAGCTGTGCTCATCCCCATATATTTTAGCAATTGCTGATTAAGGAAATTCTAAAGTTGAGAAATCTGCAGATGACCATATTTTTCTCCTTTACCTCTATGGATTTTCTGTCTTTGCAGAATCTCCCCTTATGAACAGTAGATATTTATTAGCACTTCTTATTTCTTGATTTTCCTCTTCTCTGACCTATATTCTAGTATAAGGTGTCTGGTTATGTAGGAATTTCTTGGTTTGATTAAAGTATTACTATTCAGTGCAGTGAGGAGAAAGCAGTACTCTATGGGATGTAGAGAAAATGGATTGCCTTGAATCTAGGGCAGTGCAATTGGGATTATCAGGGAAGGAGTGTAAAGCAGTGATATGAGAGAATAAATGCTAACTTTATATAATATTCATCTTCCCTTCATTGCAGCCAAGTTTGACTTGAAATTAGTGGTGTGAGTTTTTCTTGTGAGTGATGAACATAACAACACAACACCGTCTATTCTCTATGATTGAAAATATTTTTCCATGTAGCTTTTGCACAGCAAAGGAAACAGTCAACAAAATCAAAAGACAACCGACAGAATGGAGAAGATATTTGCAAATGACATATCAGAAAAAGGGCTGGTATCCAAAATCTATAAAGAACTTATCAAACTCAATACCCAAAGAACAAATGATCCAATCAAGAAGTGGGCAGAAGACATGAACAGATATTTTTCCAAAGAAGACATCCAAATGGCCAACAGACACATGGAAAAGTGCTCAACATCACTCGGCATCAGGGAAGTCCAAATCAAAACCTCAATGAGCTACCACCTCATACCAGTCAGAATAGCTAAAATTAACAAGTCAGGAAATGACGGATGTTGGCGAAGATGGGAGAAAGGGGAACCCTCCTACACTGTTGGTGGGAATGCAAGCTGGTGCAGCCACTCTGGAAAACAGTATGGAGGTTCTTCAAAAAGTTGGAAATAGAGCTACCCTACAACCCAGTGATTGCACTATGGGGTATTTTCCCCAAAGATACAAATGTAGTGATCCAAAGGGGTACATGCACCCTAATATTTATAGAAGCAATGTCCACAATAGCCAAACCGTGGAAAGGGCCAAAATGTCCAGCAACGGATGAATGGATAAAGAAGATGTGGTATAGATATACAATGGAATATTATGCAGCCATCAAAAAAAACGAAATCTTGCCATTTGCAATGATGTGGATGGAACTAGAGGGTATTATGCTAAGTGAAATAAGTCAATGAGAGAGGGGCGCCTGGGTGGCTC
>NC_138375.1:16226516-16262776 GCF_054177405.1 Leptonychotes weddellii | reverse complement strand
CTGAGGGTTGCTGGAATGGTGGGGGTGGGAGGGATGGGGTGGCTGGGTGATCGACACTGGGGAGGATATGTGCTATGGTGCGCACTGTGAATTGTGTAAGACTGATGAATCACAGACCTGTACCTCTGAAACAAATAATGCATTATATGTTAAAAAAAAAAAAAAAAAGACCGTAGGAAAGGAGAAATGAGGGGGGTGAATTGGAGGGGGAGACGAACCATGAGAGACTATGGACTCTGAGAAACAAACTGAGGGTTTTAGAGGGGAGTGTGGTGGGGGGATGGGTTAGCCCGGTGATGGGTATTAAGGAGGGCATACATTGAATGGAGCACTGGGTGTTATACGCAAACAATGAATCATGGAACGCTACATCAAAAACTAATGATGTAATGTATCATGACTAACATAACATAATAAAATAAAATTAAAAAAAATAAAGAAGTTAGAGTGAGAATGGGGACCATGTTGTTGGTGGTGATAGTAATAGTAATAGTGGTACTAATAGATGTTTTGTTTGTTTGCCCATTACTTTTTTGTATGACTTGGCTAGGTGATTGTATATTAAAATTCCTTGAATTTCCAAAGAAACAAAAAAGAAGAAAATATTTTTCCATGCAATTGAAAAGAAGAAGTAAAAGCAATATATTTGCCATTATTGTTCCAGCTACTAAGAGTGTAACAATTATACTCAGTGATAATATAATTTAAAATCATAACGTTTGTATCTCCATGGGCAGACTCAAAGAGCATCAAAGAACTATATGCAATTAACATTTGACATACATTTAAAATAGCAAAAGTGCTTCACTGCCCACAAGGCATGGTGAAGTACTCTAATAAAATTAGGACTTTTTACAGTTACATTTGCAACTATAAATTTGCAGCTTATGCATCTGATGTTTTAAATAAAATAGTGTCCAATTAAAATTTAAAATCCTTACAATTATTTTTGTGAGCACAGCTTTAATATCTAAATTATAACAAAAATTATGTCAATAGTAGAAAGGTCATTTTAATTTTAATACCATTATATGACAAAATAAAAATTTGTTATCAAATGGCCTTTCTTTTTAAGATTTTATAGAAAAGGCTGCTGTTTTAATGGTAACTGGGATCTGTTTTAATCAAGTATGGTAAGGCATGTGGAAATGAATGAAAATGACAGTCATAAAGGAAGACATTTTTACTCACAGTTCCCTAGAAACGGAAGGCATAGCACCTCATGCATGACCACATGCTGGAAGCACGGGGTTGGTCAGGAGGTAGAGGGAGCAAGGGAGACATGGGGGGAAAGAGAACATATGAAAATCTTTTACTATGGGGCGCCTGGGTGGCTCAGTTGGTTAAGCGACTGCCTTCGGCTCGGGTCATGATCCTGGAGTCCCTGGATCGAGTCCCGCATCAGGCTCCCTGCTCAATGGGGAGTCTGCTTCTCCCTCTGACCAGCTTCCCTCTCATGCTCTCTGTCTCTAATTCTCTCTCTCTCTAAAATAAATAAATAAAATCTTTAAAAAAAAAAAAAAAAGAAAATCTTTTACTGTTTCCACAAAAAGGACGGGTGAGACAGAATAAGCAGGTTTGGGATTGGCTAGTTTGAATAATTTCAGTGGGCTTTGAGATGCATGGGCTTTCCTTACTTGTCTAGTACCTGGCCTTGGTTGGCTAATGGCCCAGAATGTAGGAGCCCAGTAAAGCAGGTGGTTATTGGTGGGCTTTGGTTGGCTTGCATATGAAAGGTACACTCCTTATGAGTTGTTTGCTATTTTTAGAAATGAGCTAACTAGGAGGGGCAGTACCTCCAGGGTCAACAAGGATCTGCAAACAAAATACAGAAAATAAAAAGCATAGTTCGTATAACTGCATTCACTTGATTTCCTTTATAAAAATTGAGATTTTTAAATCTATATTTTTTATATAGTCGCTATATTGAAAAAGTGAAAACACTGAAATAATGGTAAGGTAAACTGGCACCAATGAACTAAATTCTTATATTGTGCTATATTAGACATAAAAGACCTTCCATTTATGATTTAAATGATTAAGTCACTTTAGCTGAATAATTTAAAATAATGAAGGAAAAGCAGGCAAAGAATGTTGTCAGATTTTGTTTGAAGACTTACTTAGCTGTCAGTTTCAGTACTTTTCTGTAACAGGTTTGTCAAATCATGTTAAATCGAAACACTACATTGATATGTTTCTTTGTTATAAAGTACTTTCCTCCGAGTTACATCATTCCCAATTTTAGAATATATTACATGATTTTTGTTTTTGCCATTAAATCTTTACTGTGTTGGATGTTGTATCAGAATCGGTTATCGAAACTGATAGACATTTATATTACCAGATATGTCTTTTATATGAAATAAGTGATAGATTTATGTAACCAATCAAATATAATTTTGTAAAAAACTAAACTTTAGTTGTTCTCAAATGCTCACATACTGTCTGATGTTGCTGTGAGGTGTTTGTTTATGTGTATGGACAACAACACATATGCATATGTGTGGTTTTGCTAGCCCTGAGGGAAATAGTTTTTACCTTCTTCAATGTTATACCTGACTTTTAGCCATTAACCGAAGAAGAATAGATGTTTCTTTATAGACTTTTTTTCATCTCTAATATCTACCACTGACATTTCTGCAACTCCTAGACTCAGTATTTGGCTCAGCTTTATGTTTTTTTTTTTCTTTTGACTGTTTATTTAATATATTTCCTTGTATTTTTATGTATCCTCAATATTCAGTTTCATTCATCTGAAAGCAGAATTATAGTAATTCCCTTTATCCGATTCAGAACACCTCTGCTTTTTTCTTCTACAGTTCACTGCCATATGTGACTTACATTTTATTTCCACTTTTCACCTTATTATCCATCATATACTCTGTTTATTTCTTGTTTGATTGTTTGATCAAAAATCTGTGCATTTTTCTGAACATACATTTCCTCTTAAATAGTCTCATTCACGGTTTGTCCACAGACATGGCGCTATCTGACACCAAAGTTAGGTCAGGAAATCCTCACAAATACTTGATTTCTCCAAACTTCAAGATCTGGATGTAGAAATTGGAAATATTAGCCTCCTCACTGTATAACCCATGATTACAAATACGTTATAATTTCTCATAGTCAGTATATCTGGTGTTAAGTAAGGCTTTTCAAATCTGCATCAGAAGGATACAAACTTTCAGCTGTAAGATGAAAAATGTCTGAGGATCTAATATAAAACATGGTGACTATAATTGATAACAGTGCATTGTATAATTTAAATTTGCTAAGGAAGAAGAACTCCAATGTTCTCCTCCCCTCAACCCACCAAAAGAAAGGTAAGTATGTGAGGTGACAGATATTTTAATTTACTAGATAGCAAGAATCCTTTCACAATGTGTAACTATATCACATCGTTACAATGTACATGTTAAATATCTTAGAATATTTTTAAAGATTTTATTTATTTGAGAGGGACAGAGAAAGAGAGCATGAGCAGGGGGAGGGGGCAGAGGGAAAAGAGACTCCCCGATGATCAGGGAGCCCAAGGCGGGGCTCACTCCCAGGACCTGAGCCTGAGTCACACACTTAATCAGCTGAGCCACCCAGGTACCCCACCTTACAATTTTATATGTCAATTATACCTCAGTAAAGCTGATTTTTTTAAGTCCCTACAGGAATTTAAAAGAATAGGACATTGTTGGTCAAAATTGTTAGTTTTCACTTCTCATCCTTTTGCCTCCTCAGTAATTCTAATCTTATTTCTACTTGTGTTGATTTAGATTATGACAAGATAAGATTTTTTTTTTGTCTAAACTCTAAATTTAGAATACAAATAAAAGGGATAACATTGGTCAGTGGATGAGGATTTTTATGTTTAGGGCCACAGTGTCCTGAAGGAACTAGTATAGGGAAGAAAGGAGGCAATTCAGGGACTATAACTAAAATTATGTTTCAGAGGAGAAGGAAGGGTTGACATGAAACAGTAAGAAGAAGAAGATCATGGGAAGAAGCAGAAAGGTGGGTCTGGCTGGGGTCCCCAGTAGAAGAGGTCTGATGAGGTCTGGTGAGGAGAGACTGAGGGCAGGCATGGGCAGCAGCTATGTGAAGCTAGTCGTGGAGGGCAGCTGTCTTGCAGGTCACTCTATAAAGTTTTCCCAACTGAGTGCCGGAGACTTGCTGGTATTGGACAAGAACTGTTTGCAGCTTATTGTCACCCTTGCGCTGCATCTCCCTGTTGCCCTGGTATCCTCTTAGCAAAGCACTTCTTAATATTACAAATGCATAAGTAAATAAAAAAAATAGAAAGGTGGCTATTAGCTCCATTATTTTGGTATGATTTATCTCTTATAACAAAGGTATTTTTCTCTATTTCCTGGAAAACTATAAAATGATTTCTTACATTCTGTAAATGTTTTCTGAGTTCATGTGAATATATAAATTGAGCTATAATCTTACTTAGAGCTATCTTTTAAACTTTGGGGTGAAGACACCAGGAAAAAAAAATGGAAGATAAAACTACAAAAATAGTAGTCTGAATTTAATTTAATCAAAATAATTTGTTGAGAAAATCTGAAGGGTTTAATAATTCTATGATGTAATAGAAATAAAACATAATAATAGAGGAAGGAAGGAAGATTTTTTAAAAGAGCTTACAGAGTATATAAAAATATTCTGTAAATAATAAATATTCTGTAAATAATTCAGTAAAAATAAGTGGTAAATTTTTGTGCAGCTAAACAATATTCATGTTGAGTAACTTTATTGATATATTAACTAAGAGAAGTACATTGATCTTTCTTTCTTTACAAAAAGTAAACTTGCATTATACATTTTTCTAAAATGGGTAAATTTTATCTCCCTTAATATTCTTCAAATATTTTATTTATATTTATTTATTTGACAGAGAGAGACAGTGAGAGAGGGAACACAAGCAGGGGGAGTGGGAGAGGGAGAAGCAGGCTTCCTGCTGAGCAGGAAGCCCAACACAGAACTCAATCCCAGGACCCTGGGACCACAACCTGAGCCTAAGGCAGACGCTTAATGACTGAGCCACCCAGGTGCCCCTTCTTCAAATATTTTAAACTATGTATCCAAAGCTCTTAAAGATTATAGTACTATATTATTGTGTAAATTTAAAAAATGGAAGAAATATAGAGCATGAATTTGAATAAACATGTTTGTGAAATATAAACCATGGGTAGAATTTGTACCAATTTTTGTGAAGTTCACATATATCAGTAGTAGTCTGGCTGACCATATTTTCCATTTTCTCACCCTCTGTGTTTATGTTTTTTTTTGCATTTTGGTTACCCTGGCATTCTTTTGATGATTAAGTGTATGTCTATATATTATTTTAAAACAAGTGCTCCTGACTCTCTGAAAGCCTTCACAGATTTGAAGAGCTAGACAACTAGTGTTATTTAGTCTAAGTTCATGGTGATCACTTATTCTTCCATTTTCAGTGTGTATTGTCTACATTATTCATTAGACAATTCTCACTATGCTTTCAAATCCTTTACATGTCTCAAACAGAATAACCATGATGCAACGAAAACAGTAGTGTCAGCAGAGAGATTTCAGATCTAAATCCAGCCAGAGCTGGTCCTGCTCTATTAATACCCCAGTTTACTTACCCACAGTTATCTTTCAGATAAATCTCATGTGGTAAACCTGTTATTAAGAACTACCTGTGGAATCCCTCCCTTTTAAGAAGTCAATTGTTGATACAATGTCAGGAATTAAATGTTACTTTAGTATAAATACATTTTACAATATATAATTTTACTGTAAAAAATTATATGTAAAATTTTTTAGATAAATGAAAAATCGCTAGAAGACAAAAAGAAGACAATAGATATCACTCACAGCTCAACATCCAAAGATAACATACAATATTTTGATTTGTAATTTTATTTTCCATGTGTCCCTCCTAATTTTCAAGCTTAGCAATGTCACACTCCATCAACTAGATAAATTGTAACTCATATAAATAATTGCTTATTGTTGAACAAAGTCTGTTTCTACTTTTGGAGTTCCTAGCCTTATATGATTCCTGATGTCTTCTGCTATCACTCACTTATTCTTACTTTCTATGCCCAAGACTTCCCCAGTCTTGAACAGGCCAACTTCAGTTCTGTGTTAAGTTTTCTATATTGCCATTTCCCCTGCAGGTAACTTTTCCAGCAGATGTTCACCAAGTTTGTTCCCTTACGGTATCTAGATCTCTAACCAGATGTCTCATTACCATTGAGGTCTTTCATCACTGTGCGATTTTAGAGTAGCAAATCCATCAACTATCTATTCCCTTCCATTACTTTGCTCATTTGCTTTGCATAATCTTTATGTGAGCAGAAACCAGGTCCACTGCTGTATTCCTATTACCTAAAATAGCTTCTGGCACAGAGTGAGTGTTCAATAAATAGTTACTGAAGGGGCTCCTGCGTGGCTCAGTAGGTTAAGTATCTGCCTTCAGCTCAGTTCAGGATCCCAGGATCCTGGGATCAAACCCCACATTGGGCTCCCTGTTCAGCAGGAAGTCTGCTTCTCCCTCTCCCTCTGCTCCTCCCCAACCCCGCTTCTTCTCACTCTCTCTCAAATAAATAAATAAAATCTTTAATAAGTTAATAAATAAATAGTTACTGAAGAATAAGTGAATATGTTTGTATATATTTTTTGTTTTCTTTATTTGTGTAGGCTTTGTTTCTCTAAATTAAAAGAAAGTTGAGGGTAGCAATAGTTTCTTACATTCTTTATACATCTCCTCTCATACTTGGAAGAATGGCTTGACAAGGCAAAATTTTTAACATGGTATAGTCTCAATCCAGTAGTTAATATTTTCAAAAACTTTTCTTTAAAATGTCTTTATTTCCTTTTATAACTATAATTAATTAATTTATTTATTTATATATTTTTTAAGATTTTATTTATTTGTGAGAGAGAATGAGAGACAGAGAGCATGAGAGGGGGGAGGGTCAGAGAGAGAAGCAGACTCCCTGCTGAGCAGGGAGCCCGATGTGGGACTCGATCCCGGGACTCCAGGATCATGACCTGAGCCGAAGGCAGTCACTTAACCAACTGAGCCAACCAGTCGCCCTATAATGATTAATTAAAAAAAAAAAAAAAAAAAAACCTTTATACCCTAAAAGGAGCAAAGAGATGAAAAAGAGCAGTAGTTGGAAATGAGAGATATTTCTGAGTGTCTTTCTTATATACCTTCTGAAAGTCACTAGATAATTTTTTTTTCAGGAAAGTTGAATGAAGTACCAGCTAAGCAAATGAACCATTAAATTGTCAGAGGGTGTCCATCACTGAAAGAACACTCTGGCCATATGGATGAATTGACTGCATTAGTTTGGACATTTTACGATGGAGATATATCAGTTCATCATCTTCCAAGGTGAATTGTTATTTGTTGGGAAAATCTTCGACACAATCATATTTATCACCTTGGTAGGAATTTGATGATGAGATATAAGTTTAACATATGACAAGGAGTTAAAGAAAGAATATTCAGAGGAATGTATTTTAATAGCTTGATAAGGAACAAATTACATAATTCTCATGTTGACAAAATTAAACATCAATAATATGTTAAAAAGTTGCCTAAACTGTATTTCATTTTAAAAAATATGGAATGTGGAAAATTACTGCTTGTTACAGATGATTTTATAGGGAATGGATTCAGTTACATAAGGAATACAATTGAATTAATTGGTTTGCTTTTAAGAAAGTTTTCATCTGGTTTTAGCTAGTTTTGTTTCACATAAAGACGTGTAGAGAGGTATACTGCTTTTTGGATTAAGTTAGAGATTTTTTTTGACAATAAATCTAGACTAGGTGGACCTAGGAGAACGAATGATCAGCTAATATGCCTAGCATGCTATATATATTATATATATATATATATATATATATATATATATATTGCTATACATATTATATATATAATATGTATATATAATATAATGTTATAGCATATTATATATATATTATAATATATATATAAATGAGTCCTGTGGAATGTAAATCAGGGATCTGGGTTCTTTTAGAATTTGGTTTTCTCATCTATAATATGAAAGCCTAGTGCTCACTTCGGCAGCACATACACTATAATATGAAAGCCTAGTAAATGATCTGTAAGTTTAGTATTCTAACATTTTGTCTTTTATAGATTCTTTTCTCAAGTAGTCATTGTCCCAATAGACATCAAGATTTTATAGGTAATCATTGTTTATGAAACTTGCATAGGTTTCATTGACTTTCATTTATTTCATTATTTCAATTATGGCGATTAGTGAATTTAAATAGGATGAAGGCAATAACCAAATATAAGCATAGGAGACACTAGGTGATGTTACCTACAAAGTTATTATAAAACATCTTTAATTTTTTTTTTTAATTTATTTTTTGAGAGAGAGAGAATGAGAGACAGAGAGCATGAGAGGGAGGAGGGTCAGAGGGCGAAGCAGACTCCCTGCCGAGCAGGGAGCCTGATGCGGGACTCGATCCCGGGACTCCAGGATCATGACCTGAGCTGAAGGCAGTCGCTTAACCAACTGAGCCACCCAGGCGCCCAAACATCTTTAATTTTTATAGTAATTAATAACCTATGAGGATGAAATGAAATACTCTGTCTTGGTTGGTTAAAAATACTTCTGAAGGAAATATGCTATAAATTAACTCTTGCTGGAAAAAAGATTTGTGTTTCTCCTTTTGTTTGTTTTGGTGACATTGCACCCAAATTTGCAAATACTAGTAATCTATGTTGAAGTTAGAAGAAATAAAATGAACCTTGGCTATTTTCTATTACTCTTGGGACTTATCTCTGACTACCTAGTCTTGCACATGGGTATTCATGATGGAAAATTCTAGAGGAGACCTAGTGATCAGAGGCACCTTCAGAAACTATTATTTCAGGAAAAGCTAGTATGCTTTTGTGAGGTTTAAGCTTGTGCACATTGGGCAAAACTCACAAAACTCACTGAATCCCAAAGTGTATTTTAAATGTACTTTGTGAATATACTTCATGAATTTAAAGGTACTTAGTGAAAGTGTCTAGTGAAAAAAGAACAACCTTTTTTTCAAAAGAAAATCTGGTATAACTGACGAGCAGAAAGGCCATTTTGGAGTATACATTTTTGCTTAGATCTAATTTGTACACAGGATCTGCCTGTGTGAACCAAAATATCAGAAAAATATAGTTGGTGAAAAATTTGCCCTGGATTCAAAGTTCTGACATTTTAAAAATCCTGCCTAAATTTATTAAATCTAGTTACCTTATTTTTCAAAGGAAGGCTAGGATTTTTATTTTGAACTATTTGAAAATAAAGTCATAGAAGACAGTAATTTTTCTGAGGATATTCAAGGAAAGTCATGGCAGACTGAGTTTAATGTGTTTGTTTGTCTTTGGTTTTGTTTTGCTTTTGCATAATGAACACAATTTGTTCTCTTTTAAGGACATGGATGCCAGTGAATGCATATCATAAATGACAAAACTTAAAAATTAAAAAATAAATGTGCACTCCCTTCTAAATATCAATCTTTGATATATTTTAATGAATTATAATTTTTATTGAAATGTGACTTTCAGTTTCTTACCTTAAGACTTATGTCAATATCCATTTTCCAACAAATAGATACCTACTTACATGCTGTTTTAAATGTTTGCGATTAGCCCACTAAATTTTTAGGTGAAACCAGAAAATCTCTACTCAAGGTATCAGTTGAAGTCAACAAATTGGTGGGCTCTCTCTCACCCAGCACATTTCGTGAAAAACGTCTTTTCTTCAGAGAGGCCATCTCTGCCACAACTTCACTGTGGTATTTTTTTTTTTAATTTTATTTATTTATTTGACAGAGAGAGACACAGCGAGAGAGGGAACACAAGCAGGGGGAGTGGGAGAGGGAGAAGCAGGCTTCCCGCGGAGCAGGGAGCCCGATGCGGGGCTCGATCCCAGGACCCCGGGATCATGACCTTAGCCGAAGGCAGACGCTTAACAACTGAGCCACCCAGGCGCCCCTCACTGTGGTATTCTTTCTCTGTACCCTGGGTCCCCATCACTGGCTACTTTGTATTATTTGTGTTTTCTTTTCTATAGGCTCTCCCTTTCTCACTGAACTAAGAGCTTGATTAGATCAGAGACAGCATGTCTCTATTTACTATTTTATATGAAGTAATTAGCATTGTACTGGGCACTTAGTAGCAGGTTAGTAAATGCCATTTTGTGTTTATCTGATTGTTTTGAATAAAAGCATGTTGAACAAACATTTGCTATAGTCTAGCAGGGACTGTTCCAGAAATTGAGAATATAAAGACTAGAAGAACCACATTTCTTTTTATTGTATAATGGGAGAGAGAATATATTAAGTATATAAATAAAGAAACAGAGACAAAGAAAGCTTCCATTTTGAAGGATGTTAAATAAAGCTGTTTCTCTACTAAAATTTGGTGGAGGTGGTAGATTAGTCATTAAAATAATAGAGTGAAGGTAAATCATAAGACAGGTTGTGAAAAGTCTGTTTAAAACAAATTATATTATCTTCAGAAGTTGTATCTGAAACAAGGAAATGTTCACTATAAACACTCTCCACAGGAATACCAGGGCACCATGTTTCTGCAGGCTCTGGTTTTAAAATATGAACCTGTTGTGTATGATTGTTTTACTTTTTCATTTATACAGTTAATGGCCTCTAAATCACTCAATGGGTAATAAGAACCTAAAACATAAACTTGCGAGAACTCTTTGAAATATTAACATAGTTAATTGGATTTATAGTGTCATTTTCTATGATAAAGAGCAAACAGAAAGGCTTTTCCTCCTTTTTCATTCCTCAATTACATTAGAAAAGACCTTTCAAAATTATCTAAATGATAATATCTGTCTATTAGCATTTTTAGGAAAAGGAAAAGAAAAATAACACCCAGATAAGGATTTATGATATATAGGATTTAATTATATTAGTAAATGGATGTGCTATGTGATTTTAAATCCATAATTAACAACAAATGGGGCTTTCTTTTCCCCATCAATTCAATCCTTCTAGTAACTAGATTTTTAAGGGAGACCAAGTCTTTTAGGCTTGGAGAATAGAAGTCAAAACCCCATCATAATACATTTGCTTTTGATATTATTTATTTAAGTACTCTGACAGAGGTGGCTAAACTTGCACTTCACTATTTGAGCGTGCACTTCTCTTTCATATATTATTAATAGATTTAGCTGCAAATGATTGTTTCCTATATTGGTTTAGACTGTTGGCTTAACAAAATTGAATGAAAATTATTTCTCAACTTGAATATTTAAAGTACAAATACCAATGGAAATTTCATTTTTTCTTGGCAATTTTCTTTCTTTTAAAAAAAATATTTTATTTATTTGGGGGAGAGAGAGAACATGAGAAGGGGAAGGGGCAGAGGCAGAAGCAGGCTCCCCGCTGAACAGGGAATCCAACGTGGGGATCATGACCTGAGCTGAAGGCAGATGCTTAACCGACTGAGCCACCCAGGTGCCCCTTCTTGGCAATTTTCAAATAAATTTTTACTTTAAACTGGATTCTTCCCTATTAGGAACACATTACAAAAAAATAGTGACTCTCCCATGGTGCAAAACATGAGTCAAATCCATGACTTGGATTAAAACATGTCTTATCATGTTTACAGTGATATGATCTTATTTAGAAAATGCCAGAAGATACAACCGATAATGCAAAGGTTAACCCACTTTTGCCATTCTCAGAGAGCTAAGTTTTCTAACCAGAGTGGGTTTGTGGATATGATTCAAGATGTGAAACTTACATTATCTTTGCTGCACCATTAATTGCAGCCAGTACGGTTGAAAGAGTTGAAGCTCTAAGAGTTCTTGTTGATCATGAGGTTATTGTTTGCTGTTGTTTTGTTGTTATTCTGCATTTTAGCCCTGAGGATGGCCCAGTAGGCTCATTAGTGTGTGTGTGTGTGTGTGTGTGTGTGTGTGTGTGTGTGTGGAAGAGAGTTGAAATAGGTGGATAAAGCCTACTGAGTAGGAAGAAGACCTCCTGCTGGGCCTTGAGATAGACTTTTGAACAACCACTCAATCCACCTCAATATATTTCTCTACTATGTGTGTACCATCTTCTCCAATTATAAAAATAGGTAAATAAATGGTTGATTAGGACTCTAATTTGGAAAATATTTGAAGTCAGAGATTAAATCATCTATAATACACCATAAAATTCTAAATATCCAGTACGGGGTACCATGTATAGTGAGTGTCAGGTAATTACTGTATACAGTTTTAATACACAAATTTGAAGATACATGGAAAATCACATTTTAAAAATAACTCAATATGTTAATTATATTATTTTGTGTGGTATCTTATATAGTTAAATATATTGATTACATATAAGACAACAGAATACAGTTTATGGTCGATTTAATCTCCTCATTTTCAATGATACTAAGTGTGGCTGGGAAGTGAGAAAGGCAATGGAAGAGGTGGGGAAGGGAAATGGGACCAAGTACATTTCACAGGTACCATTGTCAGTGTTACTGACTTATTAATTAGGGAGGGAGAAGAGAAGAGACCTGACTGTTTACTTTACAAAATGTGTGACACCCCTGTTTCTTAAGACATGAATTTCATATTCAATTTAGATTAATCATTTCCAAAAACCAATTTAATTATAGTATGCAAGCTACTATTTAATAAATAGAAACAATCTTACTTGATTTTATCCTTAAACTCAAACTGTCCTAAGGACAATAAGCTCAAATAATTTATATAAATTGTAAGATTCTGAAACACATAATCAATCCATTTATGTAAGTATAGACTTATATGGAAATTAATATTACAGTTAATGAAAAATAAGCAGGATTTCTGAAATGGTAAGTAGATAGCTGATAGACCACTAAATGCATAATAAGTCAACCTCATTTTACCTCAAATATTTATAAAGATAGATAAGCAGAACAGTTATATGAAGAGAGGCATAATTTGAAAAGCAATTATACAGGTGAATGCTTAATTTTTTTTTCATAAAATATATAGCTAAGGATTTAACATTTAGATGGAAGGCAGTTTTTCATTACTATTTTTTATTAGTATATTGATGGCTTAGAGGAAAAATAATCTCTAGGAAATTCTGTGAGGGATACATGAAATGTTATTTTTGCAAGACCAGAAAAATTACAGTGAATAAAGTTTCTAGTATTTAAAAGTGATCTGAGCTCAGGCAATCCAAAATAGCAGTATAAGAAGGTCCTGATCTCACCTCCTCATATGGACACACCAAATCTCAACTCCTCCCATGAACACACAAACCTACAGCCACATATGGAACAGTTCTCCCAGAAAAAGAACTGAAAACTAGCTCAAGAGTTTTTTCACAATAAATGATAAATAGCCACATCAAGATGACTAGGAAAGGAAGAATTGTGGTCTTGTTAAAAGCCCCACCCCACACAGTGATAGGGAAGGATCTCACAAGTTTGGAACTTTTCCCTGAAGAGCAGGAGGTTGGTGCCTCCCATCAGGTACCCAGTCCTTGGACTTGCACCAGAGAGACTGGCTCTGAGAACCAATGGTGTTTATGTCCAGGAGACCCAAAGGACTGTAGGGACTTGAGATGCTCCTTTTATAGGGCTTGCATGCAGACTTTCTTGTTCCAGGACCTAACCCAAAAACAGGTCTTTGAAAAATACCTAGGTGATATGTGAAGAAGATTCATTTTATAATCATAAAGCATCTGCTGGAGGGACAGGCGCTAGTCAGGATTTTCTCTAAGGATAGAGGTACTCAGTGGATGCCATTTTGCACTCCCTATCTGTCTTGTTAGCACTGGGGGATGTGCACAGACACAGTAATCTCCTGCTGCCTCACTAAAGCCAGCAAACAAGGGCAGTCCACACAGAGGACATCCCTCGATCACCTGGCCCTGGTGGCCAAGGGATCTTGTGTTCTGTGCCCCTCAGGTCTGTGATAATTGGAAAACAAAACAAATCAAAACAAAACACTGTTCTTGTCAGGCTACCTTACTCAGGGCTTTGCACAGACAGCAGGCTAAAACACATCCCCCCCCCCCCCCCAGTCTGCCAGTGAAAAGATCTATTTATTTGTCCTGGAACTTCATCCTACAGGACAGGCTTCAGGTTTGCCATGCATCTTGAGACTATGAATGCGCTCTCAGGGAAAGTTCACAGGGAGATGCCATCTTTGCACCCTTCTTTGACCTCACTAGATCTTGTTGGCACCTCCAAAAAAGAGCTTATATACTCTCCTAAAGCCTGATTTCTGTAACTCTCTCCCAGGAATCTCTCCCAGATCTCCAGATTTGGAGGCTAACAGGGTTTATGATTGTGATTCTACAAGACTGTATATATTTGCATACTTTAGAAGTTGCAGTCTGAGGAGTTTGCTTCCAATCAGCCTGAAACTATGTGCTTCCTGAGATTCCCTCCCTTTAGAATACTGACAGGTCTTGGCATACCATCAACAACTGGGGCCTATCAAGAATAAATCAGGCTTTTAAACAATCATAAAAGTGAAGATAGCTTTAAGAGACTTAGGGGACAGGGCGCCTGGGTGGCTCAGTCGTTAAGCGTCTGCCTTCGGCTCAGGTCATGATCCCAGGGTCCTGGGATCGAGTCCCACATCGGGCTCCCTGCTCAGCAGGAAGCCTGCTTCTCTCTCTCCCATTCCCCCTGCTTGTGTTCCCTCTCTCGCTGTGTCTCTCTCTGTCAAATAAATAAATAAAAATCTTTAAAAAAAAAAAAAAGAGACTTAGGGGACAAAAGCAGAATAACATTTGCAGTATAGGAGATGCAGAAGGAGAAAGAGAGAGAGAGAAAGAAAAAGAACCATTATTTGAAGAAAAAGTGGCTGAAAACTTCCCTAATCTGGGGAAGGAAATAGACATTATGTCCATGAAGCACAGGGAGTTCCAAATAAGATAAACCCGGAGAGATACATACAAGACACATTGAAGTGTTTTAAAAGTTAAAGATAAATAATCTTAAGTACAGCAAAATAAAGGCAAATTGTTATGTACAAGGGAACTCCTAGAAGAATACCAGCTGATTTTTTTTAGCAGAAACTTTGCAGGCCAGAAGAAAGTGGTGTGATGTATTCAAAGTGCTGAAGGGAAAACAAAGCAAAACAAAATCTTCCAATTAAGAATATTCTATCTGGCAAGGATATTATTCAGAATTGAAGGAGAAATAGATATTTTTCCAGACATGCAAAAGCTAAAGGAGTTCCTCACCACTAAATCATCCTTGTAAGAAATGTTAAAGGTATTTCTTTAAGCAGAAAAGGAAAGTTAGTAACTAGTAACAAGAAAAAAATATGAAAGTAAAAACCTCACTTTTAAACATAAATGTAGAGTAAGGGTAGAAGAGAGCAAGAGGAGAAGAAAGGAACAGAGAGAAACTACAAAAATAATCAGAAAGCAGTTAACAAAATGGCAATAAATATATACATATCAAGAAATCCTTTAAATGTAAATGAACTAAATTCTACAATCAAATGAGAGTGGTTGAATGGATTTAAAAAAACACAAGACTCATCTATATGCTGCACACAAGAGACTCACTTCAGACATAAGGTCACACATAGAAAGAAAGTGAAGGGATGGTAAAAGATATTACATGAAAATGAAAATGGAAAGAAACCTGGTGTAGATGTGCTTATATCAGACAGAATAGACTTTAAAACAGAGACTTTAGTAAAAGACAAAGAAGGGCATTATATAATGATAAAAGGGTCAATCCAACAAAAGGATATAACATTAGTAAATATTCATGCACCCAACACCGGAACACCTAAATCTATAAAATAAATATTAATAAACTTTAAGAGAGAAATTGACAGTAATACAATAGTGGTAGGAGATTTTAATACTCCACTTACATCAAGGGATAATCAGCTAGACAGAAAATTAATAAGGGAACATTAGCCTTAAAAGACACATTAGACCAGAGGGACTTATTAGATATTCCATCAAAAAGCAGGAGAATACATATTTTTCTAAAGTGCACATGGAATGTTCTCCAGAATATATTACATGTTAGGCCACAGAACAAGTCTCATTAAATTTAAGAAGAATGAAATCATATCAAGAACTTTTTTTTTTCTGACCACAATGGTATGAAACTAGAAATCAATTATAAGAAGAAAGCTAGAAAGATAACAAAAAGTGGAGATTAAACATGCTGCTTAACAACCAATGAGTCATTGAAAAATATCAAAGAAGAAATTAAGAAAAATACCTTGAGACAAGTGAAAATGGAACTACAACCAAAATCTATAGGATATGAGGTGATTCCCAAGCAGTGTTAAGAAGGAATTTCATCACGATACAGGCCTACATCAAGAAATAAGAAAAATCTCAAGTGAATAATATAACTTTGCACCTAAATAAACTAGAAAAAGAGCAAGTAAAGCCCAAATTTGAAGGAAATAATAAAGAGCAGAGGGGAAATAAACTAAGAGCTGGTTCTTTGATAAGATGAACAAAATTAATAAGTCTTTAGCTAGACTCACCAGGCAAAAACAGAGAGGGCTCAAATAAATAAAATCAGAAATGAAAGAGAAGTTACAACTGATGCCACAAAAATAAAAAGCATCAGAAGAGACTACTATGAGCAATTATATTCCAACAAGTTGGACAACCTAGAAGAAAAGGATAAATTTCTAAAAACATATAATTTTCCAAGACTGAATCATGAATAAATAGAAAATCTTAATAGAACAGTTACTACTAGTAAGGTCAGATTCAGTAATCAAAAATCTTTCAGACGGCTTCAGGGGCACACACACAGGAAAATTGCAGGCCAGTGTCTTTGGTGAACATAGATGCAAAAGTCCTCAACAAAATATTAGCAAACTGGGCGCCTGGGTGGCTCAGTTGGTTAAGCGACTGCCTTCGGCTCAGGTCATGATCCTGGAGTCCCGGGATCGAGTCCCGCATCGGGCTCCCTGCTCAGCGGGGAGTCTGTTTCTCCCTCTGCCCTTCCCCCCTCTTGTGCTCTCTCTTTCTCATTCTCTCTCTCAAATAAATAAATAAAATCTTTAAAAAAAAAATCTTATTAAAAAAAAATATTAGCAAACTGAATTTTGTAGTACATTAAAAGGAACATTTGGCATAATCAAGTGGGATTTATTTTAGGAATGCAAGGATGGTTCAACATCCAAAAATCAATCACCATGATACACGGCATTAAAAAATAAAGTATAACAATTATATGACCATCTCAATAGATGCAGAAAAACCATTTGACACAATTAGATATTCATTTATGGATAAAAATGCTCAAGAAAGTGGGTATAAGGAGAACATACCTCAACATAATAAAAGCCATATATGAAAAGCCCATAGCTAACATCATGCTCAACCTGGAAAATCTGAAAGCATTTTCTCTAAGATCAGGAACAAGACAAGAATGTTCACCCCTGCCACTTTTATTCAACATAATATTAGAATTCCTAGCCAGAACAATTAGGCAAGAAAACAAAATAAACGTTATCAAAATTGGAAAGAAAGAAAGAAAGTTGTTTTGTGGGCAATGTAATTTTATATATAGAAGACCCTAAAGACTCTACCAAAAACTGTTAGAACCAATAAACAAATTCAGTAAAGTTGCAGAGTACAAAATCTATATACAAAAATCAGTTGTGTATCTATACGCTAACAACAAACTATCAGAAAGAGAAATTACAATAATCCCATTTCCAAATGCATCAAAAAAAGATAAAATACCTTGGGATAATTTTAACCCAAGAGGTAAAAAACCTTGACACTAAAAACTATAAGACATTGATAAGATAAACTAAGAAGATACAAATAAATGGAAATATATCCCATGCTCATTGTTTGGAAGAATTAACATTGTTAAAATATCTGTACTACCAGAAGCAACCTACAGATCAGTGCAATCTGTATCAAAATTCCAATGGCATTTTTCACCGAAATAGAACAAACAATCCTAAAATTTGTGCAGAACCACAAAAGACCCCATATATTCAAAACAATCTTGAGAAAGAACAAATCTGGAGGCATCACACTCTCTGATTTAAAACTATACTACAAAGCTATAGTAATCAAAATAATAGTATGGTAATGACACAAAAACAAACATAGATCAATGGAATGGAATAGAGTGCCTAGAAATAAACCCATGCATATATGGTCAATTTTTGACAGAGGAGGCAATATAAAATGAGGGATGGAATGTCTCTTCAATAAATGGTGTTGGGAAAACTGGGCAGTCACATGCATAAGAAAGAAACTAAACCACTTCTTTATACCAAACACACAAAAAATAACTTAAAATGGATTAAAGACTTGAATAAATGCAATACCTGAAACTTAAACTCCTAGGGAAAAAAAGAAAAAAACCAGAAAACAAAAAACAAAGGTGATAACTCCTTCACATTGGTCTTGGCATTTAATTGTTGGATCTGACTCCCAAAAGCAAAGGCAACAAAAGTGAAATTAAACAAATGGGATTGCATCAAATTAAAAACCTTATGCATAACAAACAAAACCATCAACAAAATGAAAAGGCAGTCTACTGAATGGGAGAAAATATTTGCACATCATATAATTCATAAGGAGTTAATATTCCAAAATATATAAAGAACTCAAAAAATAAAAATAAATAAAAATAAAACAACAACAACAACAAAAGAACTCAAGCAACTCAATAGCAAAAAAAACAAGCAATCCTATTAAAAAATGGGCACACGATCTAACTAAGCATTTTCCCAAAGAAGACATACAGATGGCCAGCAGTCACATGAAAAGATCACATCACTAATTATCAGGGAAATGCAAATCAAAACCACAATGAAGTATCATATAACACCTGTTAGAATGGCTATTATCAAAAAGACAAAAAACAGCAAGTGTTGGAGAGGATATGAAGAAAAGGGAACCCTTGTGCTGTGTTGGTGGATGTAAATTGGTGCAGCCACTAGGGAAAATAGTATGAGTGTTTCTCAAAAAACTAAAAATAGAACTACCATATGATCTAGATATTCCGCATCTAGGTATTTATCTGAAGAAAATAAAAACACTACTTAAAATATATGCACCCATATGTTCCTTGCAGCATTAGTTATAATAGCCAAGATATGAAAACACCCCTAAGTGTCCATTGATGCATGAATGGATAATATATATATATATATATATATAATACTCAGCCATAAAGGAAGTCTTGCATTTGCAACAAGGGTATTATGCTAAGTGAAATAAGTCAGAGAAAGACAAATGCCATGTTATTTCACTTATATGTGGAATCTGAAAACAAACAAACAAAATAATACAAAACTAAACTCATAGATACAGAAAACAGATTGGTGATTACTAGAGGGGAAGAATGTCAAAGGGTGGACAAACAGGTGAAGTGGGTCAAGAGGTATGAACTTCCAACTATAAAATAAATAAGTCATGGGGATATAATGTACAGCATTGTGACTATAGGCAGTAATACTGCACTGCACGTTTAAAAGTGGCTCAGGGAGTATATCTTTTTTTTTTTTTTAAGATTTTATTTATTTATCTGACAGAAAGAGACACAGCGAGAGAGAGAACACAAGCAGGTGGAGTGGGAGAGGGAGAAGCAGGCTTCCCTCTGAGCAGGGAGCCCGATGCGGGGCTCGATCCCAGGACCCTGGGATCATGACCTGCCTGAGCTGAAGGCAGACGCGTAACGACTGAGCCACCCAGGCGCCCGTGGGAGTATATCTTAAAAGTTCTCATCACAAGAAAAAAATGTAACTATATGGTGACAGATGATAACTAGACTTATTTGGGTTATCATTTTGCAGTATATACAAGTATCAGATTACTATGTTGAATGTCTGAAACTAATATAATGTCATCTGCCAATATTACTTCAAGATGATAGATGATAGATAGATAGAAAGAATCTGGAATTTATATTTAGCATATCTTGTTTCTTGGCTAACATTTCAGTTCCTGGATTTTTTTTCCAAGTACAACATATATCTTTAAAGATTAAAATACAATTTCTTAGTTTTAGAATAAAGAGATTTTGGGAAAGCTGAATGAAAAAGTTTAAGGGAAAGATCTGTAGTGACTTCCCATTTTACAATATTTATGGTTTTCTTTATGTAACAAAATGGACTTAACATCGTCTGCATTTTAGTTTGAGTCATAGTAAATTAATATCAGATAGAAAATATATTTTTTGTTGTTTAATACAATATCTTTATGCATTCCCTCTACTGAAAATATATTTATGTTAACATAGTTTTTAAATTTCTATTCATCTTGTTAAATGCTTTCATACTAGTCTCTTATACTTTTCACCTGAAGATATGTTATAGGTCTGCAAAGGTTGTACTAAATAATGTTCTATTAATGGGTGAGTTATTTTTCCTTTATCAGATGGTAAAATTAAAATGTATGCTGTTTCATTTGTATTATAAAACTTAAAACATTTCCCTAAAGAGAATTTAAATAATATAAAATAGCAAAGTATGAAAGTTAAAAGTTATGCTAGATCATATGGCCCAAGTGAAAATGCTGTGGACATTTCAGGGGCTTTGGACAGTTTGACTTTTAAATTCAGGTAGTAGGGCTTCCTGCTATGTTCAGGATATTCTCCGGCTTCACCCCTCACCAATAGGGGATGAGTCAAACTGTTCAAAATAAAGTGGCTTCTAGGTAACTAAACACTCTTTAACCAACCAATCAAAGATTGCTTCCGGGGCCTGCTTGATGGTAGAGATTGGACTCCATCTGTCCAACCTGGACTTCCAAGCTATTGTAAAATTTTATTTGTCAAGATAGGAGAATGGAACATGTTAAATAATTGATTAACTTTCACTGTTTGGACATATGGCATGTGACTCTTCATTTGTATTCTTGCCTGAGTCCTGCAGATATCAGAGTTGATCCTGCTTTGGAGGTATCTTTCTGTGTTAGTAAATACACAAAACATACAAATGGAAAATAGTTTCTCTGTGATGATATATACCTGCATACTGATCTATGCATTATATAAAACCTTTAATACCCTGATGTTTTACACATAATCTTAGATTTATTATACTATGCAAGTTTTCTGTCAATTCCTGTTTATGTATCTACTTACAAGGCCACAATGGAAGTAATCATTGTTCATCAACATAACTCTACCAAATTAACTCCCTTTCCTATATTATCCTCCTTTACTATCAGTTGGCTATAATGTTTGCAGTCACCTGTCGCATTTCCCATGGTTAGTTTTCTAGCACTACCTATATTTATTTGATCACTCTGTTGTACGTCTTCTTCAAAACTTAGTTGGATTTATCTCTTTACCACGCCACCCTGCTGAGAATCATTCACTGCAGTCTAATTTCTGCTGTGTTTCTTGGTTGATTCTCCTGACGCAATCTCCTCTTCCTCCAGCAGTGCATCTGTCCAGGTATCTGCCAAAACTCTTTGAAAATAGAGTTCTCATCTTTTCCTTTGGGGCCTCGCTGTAGTCAGAGTTCTTTCCTTTCTCACCAAACTGCTGCCACTCCATCCTCTGACTAGTCCATCAGTGTTATTACCTCTTTCCCGTTCTTCAGGAAACATCCATGAAAGAAAATAAACAACCCTCTTCAACACCATGCTATACCTTGTGACTTCTTATTATCAAGTCTTTAATTAAACAGCCCAAGCATATTCCAATATTGTGTATTATGTAAGAAGAGGAGCTCTGAATTATAATTCTGTTGCTTCATCATTTAGTCGCTGGATCACTTTGAGCCAATTACTCAAATTCACTATGTCTCAAGGCATGATTTTTCTTTTTGTTCAAATCTGTGGATTTTTATCATTTCTTGAATGCCAATCAGTGACTTTTTGAATTAGTGAAATACAATTATTATTGTCAAAGATTTTATTTATTTATTTGAGAGAGAAAGCACAAGTGAGGGGAGGTGCAGAGGAAGAGGGAGAAGCAGGCTCCCTGCTGAGCAGGGAGCCAACTTGGGGCTCATGGGGCCTGATCAGGGATCATGACCTGAGCCAAAGGCAGATGTTTAACCAACTGAGCCACCCAGGCATCCCAGATAGTCCAATATCATTGAGAAGAATATAGACAGAGACTGACACTGAGAAAAAGAAACCTGAGTTCTAATTTATAATATATTCACACCAACTTACACTATATTAGCCTTAATAAGCATGACCTTAGAAGTTGACAAAAATAAAATCCATGTGTGTATACTAATTTAGGAAGGTCTGTAACATATATAATCACATTAGTTAGGACATTAATTCCTTTTTAAAGTTAAGGACACTTTTTGCACATTCAAATATTTTCAAAATTTTTTACAATTAATATAAGGCAGATCTAGTTTTATATCCTATCTTCTCTCCCCAATTTTAATAACATTACTTCTATATATTCATTCATAAAGGTTTTTATCCTTGTGCTTTCTATATACTTACCAAAATGAAAAGTATTTAACTTAGATGAGCACTATGTGCACTTTTATTCATTCAATAATATGTGTTAAATACTTACCATGAAAGGTTTAAAGTATTAGGATACAGCAGTGAAAAAAAGTCAAAATGCTTCTTATAATTTAACTTATATTTTAGTAGGCTGTAGGCAAACAATATGTTAATAGATGCTAAGTGCTATGAAGAATATAAGCCAGGCTTTGTACATAAAAAATGATGCATCAGGATGTGGATCTATTTATATAGAATCTGGGAAGCCTCCTTGAATAAATTGATATATGAGCAAAGATGTAATTTAAGTGAGGAAATGAGTCATATCCAAAATTAAGGGACAACATTTGGAAGAGGGACTATCCAGTACAAAGGCACAGATGTAGGAATATCTGTGCAGTGTTCAAAACTCATCAGTCATTGTGGCTGGAACACAGTAAGAAAGGCCAGAAAGATGCAAAAGTTGTCGAGGATAGAGAATTCCAAGGACAGATTGGATAAGACCTCAAAGGTCCTGATAACGACCTTGGATTTGGATTACAAAGATCCTTGTAAAATAGAAAGTCATTGGAGGGCATTGAACAAATATGACTTACATTTGAAAACTATTGCTCTAGTTTCTGAGTGACGAATACAGTATAAGAAAACAAGTGTGAAAACAAGAATTGGTAGGAGGCTAGCATAATAATCCAAATAGAAGTTGAAGATATTATGTGCCTGGATCATGTTGCTGGATATGGTAAAATTTTGAATCTATTTTGAAGACTAAGCCACAAGGGCATGATAGAATGGATGTAGTAATGCAATAAATAAAGTATCAAAGATAACTCCACAATTTAATGTGATTCATGATATGGGAAACACTGAGGGCAGAGGTATTGGTGTAGGGGAGGAAATAAAAAATTATATTTGGGAAATGTTGAGATGTCAATTCATACAAGTAATCCAACCAGGCATATCTGGTAGTCAGTTGGATATGCATGTCTGAATTTAGGGAAAATATTCAGGTTACAAACTAAAAGATGAAAATTGCAAGAATATAGATCGTATTGAAGGCCACAGTATAGGATAAAATCACCTGGGGATAAATACAAAGAAGAAAAAGGGCCCAAAGACTAAGTCCTGGGGCATTTTACATTCAGAACTAGTAAAAAGTGAGATTTGAGAAAGATTCTGTCCTTGACCAAACTTTAGTCAGGCCCCCACAGTGTCCTTGGTTTTTCCACCCTAGTCTTGACAAGAATCCTGCCAAGTCAATTTAATGGGAATGCTTCCATCTTTGATATCTGATCAAGGTCTTCATCCCCCAACTATGATGTATAAGTCCTTGACCTGCCTTCATTAAGAATTGTGTTAAGTCAGTTTTGCAAGAATCTCTCTAACTTGAAGTCTCCTTTTAGTAATTTCTATCCACTGAACCCTCTCATTCTGCCCTTTGTCTACAAATCCCCAGCTGCCTTGGCTGTATTCAGAGTTGAGCACCATCTCCTTCCCGTAGTGTATTTACCTCTATTGCAATAGTTGTGAATCAAATCTTCCTTACCATTTTAACAAGTTCAGAATATTTTTTTAACAGACCCAGCAAAACAACCTAAAATGAAACAATCTACAAAATTGGACAAAACTCAGAGAGAGTGAGGCTCAGGAGAGTGATGTTCTGGAAATTAAATAAAGAAAACACTTCAGAAAATAAGGTGTGATTGATTTGTGTTATGTGGTGCTATTAGAATAAGGGAATGACTGAGACCTACTGGGGTATGAAGTTATTGGTGACCTTAAACAGACCCTGACCTTCAGGAATGGGGATAAAATATTTGGAATTTCCAGGGAAAATGATAAAAGATGAACTGAAGGCAGAATTTAGGAGTTTTATCTAATATTGGAAGAGATACAGTCTTGTATGTGGAGTGGAATGTTGGATTAAAGAAGTATTTAGCTTGGGGCACCTTAACTTAACCACTCAGTCGGTTAAGCATCCAACTCTTGATTTCAGGCTCTGTACTGGGCATGGAGTCTGCTTATGATTCTCTCTCTCCTTCTCCCTCTGCCCTCCCACCACCCAACTTGTGCTCTCTGTCTAAGAAAAATAATAATAATAATAGAAAGTTTTTATAAAAAGGAAGTATTTGGCTTGTTTTGAGATAGAACATAGTATTACAGAATACTTTCTTGTCTCTGGTAGTGATTCTGTAGGAACTAAATAAAATAATGGTGATGGAAATATGGCAGACTGTTACAAGAGTAGAAAGTTTGAGTAGGAGAGAGGTTATAGGATCCCATGCATAAGGAACAGGTAGGCTTTGGACTTAGAGAAGAGCATGACAGTTTCTTCCATTTTGCTAGAAAGCAAGGCAGAGAAATACACACACACACATATATATGTACAAGCAGGGAGTGTTAGATGGGGTGTTGGGAGAATGTATAACTTATTCAAAGTGCTTCCTATTTTCTAGAAAATAAAGAGAGAAGTTATCAGCTAAGAAGGAGACAAGTACATTAGAAGTTTGACAAGAGAAAAGGTGTTGATTTCTCTCCTTTGTGAGAAGAAGCAGGGATTGATTAGAGAAATCTAGTTGGATCCCAGATAGCACTAATGGTCCACTTCAGGGAGATGCTTATGAATTGAAAGGAAGAACAGTTACTGTGATTCTGTCTTTTTCAATAACCAAATTTAGTTTTCCAGGTGCAGATGCAGAGTGGCAGGGGTGTTGGATAAAGTGAGAATTTGGAGTTTTGTCAATAAAGTGTGATGGAGGGACAAAGGAACAAGGAAACTGAGGACTCAGAAATACCTTGTACTTAACAGCTGAAATGTAGATATTCTAACTTCATATCTCCCAAATAATCTGAGAACCAGTATCCTTCTTAAAAATGGAAAAGAATAGTTATATCAATTATTCATAAAATGGAAAAATGAAAAGTGAAAGAGTAAAAATTTTGAAGTATCAGTAATAGAAGTGCAACCAAATTAGGAAACCAGTAGTCTCCTATGACCTTCATAGTTCATGATTCTTTTAAGCCAATTACATAAGATAAAAACTTCAGAATCTTATACCCAGATCTTTAAGGTGTTTGCTTATAAAATAAGGATCCGGGGCACCTGGGTGGCTCAGTCATTAAGCATCTGCCTTCAGCTCAGGTCATGATCCCAGAGTCCTGGGATCGAGCCCCGCATCGGGCTCCCTGCTCCGCGGGAAGCCTGCTTCTCCCTCTCCCACTCCCCCTGCTTGTGTTCCCTCTCTCGCTGTCTCTCTCTCTGTCAAATAAATAAAATCTTTAAAAAAAAAAAAATAAGGATCCTTTTGCAACTTGAGATTCATATGCCATACTATGTCAAAGCTGGATGCTTAGAAGCAGCACATTGTGCTCTCGGGGGCTCATTAATTATTCATCATGACAAAAGCTCCTATGCCTGAAGTCTCTACCTTGTCTTTGATCTTTTCACCTCTGCCAAGGCTAACCCACCAGTTTTCATTCTCTTGTCTTAAGGGTTCCTGCGTCTTCCAATAAGTAAATACATACATCTATACATATATACATACATACATACAAGAGACATGTGAACTCACTCGTTTATGTCAAGTGGGAAAGAATTGCCACCCAGCTTTGAGGAATTACCCCAACTCTAAAGTTTTGGCAGAAACAAATTGGAAATTTCTCTGAGATTATGAGAACTTTTTGTATTTCCTATCCACAAAAGTGTCTAGACATGTTCACCTTGATCACAAAGTCAGCCTCTCCACAGATGTGATTTTCTCATAATGGTAGAGGGAGGAAAGTTTAGAAATAAATGAGTGGTGAATATATATCAATTAATAATTAATAAAATTAAATATAGATGAATGATACTGGAAAATAATTATTTGTCACTGAACTGTTATGAGTTGAATTGTGTCCCTTCCTCCACATTTGTTTGTGAAGTCCTGACCCCCAGTACCTCAGAATGTGACCTGATTTAGAAATAGGGCTTTAAGAGAAGTAATTGCCTTTATAAAAGGTCATTGGGGGGGCACCTGGGTGGCTCAGTCGTTAAGTGTCTGCCTTCGGCTCAGGTCACGATCCCAGGGTCCTGGGATCGAGCCCAGCATCGGGCTCTCTGCTCGGCGGGAAGCCTGCTTCTCCCTCTCCCACTCCCCCTGCTTGTGTTCCCTCTCTAGCTGTCTCTCTCTCTCTCTGTCAAATAAATAAAATAAAATCTTTAAAAAAAAAAAAAAAAAAAGGTCATTGGGGTGGGCCCCAATCCAACAGGGCTTGTGTACTTACAAGAGAAGGAAATCTGGATACAGACATGCATAAAAGGAGGATTTAAAGTGGGTTAGGGAGAAGACAACTATCTATCAAGGAGAGAGGCCTGGAACACTATTCCTTCACAGCCCTCTGAGGTTCTGAGAAAGAACAAACCTTGCTGACACCTTGATTTTGGACTTCCAGTCTCCAGAATTGTGAGACAATACATTTCTGTTGTGTAAGCCTTCCAGGTTATAGTCCTTTGTTATGGCAACCCTAGCATATTCACATAGGACCCATTTAATTTTCAGTTGAAAACTGTTTGTGTTCTTCTCCATGGTGTGTATAATTCGAAGTATTTTGTAGAATCACATGCCTTTTATTTATTTATTTATTTATTTATTTATTTTTTATATTTATTTATTTATTTTTTTTAAAGATTTATTTATTTATTTGAGAGAGAGAGAGCACATGAGAGGGGGGAGGGTCAGAGGGAGAAGCAGACTCCCTGCCGAGCAGGGAGCCCGATGCGGGACTCGATCCAGGGACTCCAGGATCATGACCTGAGCCGAAGGCAGTTGCTTAACCAACTGAGCCACCCAGGCGCCCGAATCACATGCCTTTTCGAGTAGTGAGTTTACGTGCTTGTTTGGGATGATGACAGTTGTCCTACCTGCTCACCCTCAAAAACTTTGATTCCATTGGTTTGAATTGGGGTCCAAGGACGAGTACATTTATAAAGTACTTCAGGTAACTGTAATCCTCAGGCAAGTTAGGGAAATTGTAATTTACTAAAAGTTGTATCAATAAAGTAAACAGTTATAAAAATTTCAGGTGTGTGAAAGAAAGAAGAACTGGTATATTACATGATAAATTTCTAATTATTTCCAATATGTTAAACATTGTAAACATTTTACTACTTTGGAGAATATGTAAGAGCATGTATATCTGTATCCATACCTAAAATTCTATCATATATATATGAGGCCATATATCTATATCTGTATTTATTTATTTAAGATATATATTGGACACGGGGCGCCTGGGTGGCTCAGTCGGTTAAGCAGCTGCCTTCGGCTCAGGTCATGATCCCAGGGTCCTGGGATCAAGTCCCACATCAGGCTCCCTGCTCAGTGGAGAGTCTGCTTCTCCCTCTCCGTCTGCCTGCCTCTCTGCTTACTTGTGCTCTCTATCTGTCAAATAAATAAATAAAATCTAAAAAATAAAACGGGGACAAGTTTAAAAAAAAAGATATATATTGGACACGATGTTTCATTATAAATTTTACATTAAAGGAGGAATTGTGATAAAAAGGTTTTATTGTTTCAAAACTATATATACAATGCTAAAGACATCATTGGTATCCTCAATGAAAGTATTAAAAATTGGAATACAAATGCCCTTATAAACATCTTATTAAAAGTGAAATAAGTTTTATTTTCATAAAGGAGGTGGGTAAGTCATTAATGATAACAATTGAGATTTCTTACTGTGCTTTCCATATACTGAATATTATATTTGGAGAATGAATTACATGCAAATTGAAGCACAAAAATATTTCATATATTTAACTCTGTTAGGTGGTTTATCAAGAATATATTTGGAAGCCCCACTATTAAACATACAATTTTGAATGATGTACATGAACATGTGATTAATAACCATACGTCACAAGTCATTAAAGTGAGAAATTTAAAGATTAGTTGGAGATTTATTACTATATTGAGTACTCTCTTTATGAAAGCATAGTTATATAGTTACAAAATCACAAAGGTCCAATATGCCAAAGAGGCCAAAGGGGATAGCCAAAGTAATCATTTACTTTAGCTCTTTGAATAGGCATGTATTTCCCAGCAATTCAAAAGAACCAAAGGCTGGGGTGCCTGGGTGGCTCAGTAGGTTGAGCATCCTCCAACTCTCTTGGTTTCAGCTCAGGTCCTGATCTCAGGGTCTTGAGATCAAGCCCCATGTCAGGCTCCACACTCAACATGGAGTGTGCTTGAGATTCTTTCCTCCTCTTTCTCCCTCCCCTTCTGCTCCTCCCCCTACACTCATGCTTCTCTCTCTCTCCCAAATAAATAAATAAATAAATAAAATCTTCAGAAGAACCAAAGGCTTTTTCTCTGTGAGATTCTTTGGGTACAGAAGAGTAGAATTTTTACTGTTGAGGTATTGAGGTGTTGAGTCTTAATTCCCAAATGAAGCAAAGCCATTGCAACTTGAAGTATCCTGAAGACTAATGCTAAAATTCGGAAATTCTAATGTATATTTTGGAGGTCTAGAACAACTGACTAAGAAATATGAATTTTTCCCCAAAGCATTACAAACCTTACTAAACAAAAACAAAACAAAATAAAATTCCTGAGGTTGTTCAGGGGAAAATAGTCATAATCCCATTAATAATTTGTAAAGATTAACTTGGCTGTCTTTTACATGTCCTTTGGACAGCAGGGGCAGGGGAGAACTAGTTACAAATATGAGTTATATATTTAATCAGTAGACATTATTGTGACATTATATTATATGCTTTGAGACATTATATCCATGGTTTCATTTCATTCAAACAATATTTACTGAGCAACTACTCTGCACCAACATTGTCCTAAGCAGTGACGATATGGTATAAAAAAAAAAGGAGACCAAACCCCTGCCCTCACTGAACTCACATTTCTAATGCAGAAGAAAGAAAATTAATTCCTTAACAAAAAATTAAAATCGATGTCAGGTAGAGGTGATTCAAAACAAATATAAAGCAGTGTGAGAGAGGAAGTAGGATGAGAATTCTTAGGTGGTTTCATCACGGTATCTGATCAGAAGTAATATCTGAGAAAGGAGAAGTGAATGAGCCATGGGGACCATGTCACAGGGTGATTGTTTTCAGACCAGGGACTTCAACAACACAGGCCCTCCCTGAACATGCTAGGCAGCTGGTACAGGAGTATAAATGGAGCTCTACATACTATCTCTCGCAATATTTACAATTTTAACATTTAAATACAAGCTGGCCTGTCAAGGCCTTCCCCCCACCCCAATCCATTTTCACCTCAAACCAGTTTGAGCCAGAGGGGTCACATGGATCTGCAGCAACTGGGAATTGAAGGGTCTTGAACCTGGGACAGGATATCCCATCAAGCTCCTCAGGGGGCTTCTGCATGTCTCGTTTTTCCCACTCAAGTTTTCCAAGCCATTAAATGTGTCTCTAATATGAGACAACATTAGTAGAGGTGAGGAAGTAAGAGTGGCTCTACATCCACTTTGGGGATTTGGGGAAGCTGAATTGAAACCAAAGCCTCCTCTCTTTTTCTGGCTTACCAGTTCAGAGACCATGATTTTCTCCTTGCTGCCCTCCCTCCTACACACACACACACACACACACACAGAGGCACGCCTGAACAAAGGTACAGAGTCTCACATATTCTCCCACATTTACATTCATGCTCAGCCATACACCCTCACACATACACAAATCCACGCATAATCATACTCTCATTTGCTCCCAAACTCACCTACACACAATCATAAAACTCTCACACTCACAATCTCAGTCACATTCACTCATATCCTTGTACATCCACATCCACACACACACACACACAGCGTCTATCACTCACCTTCTCTCCCACACCCATACACGTTGCCACAAGCTCCGTCATACATTGTCAAACAGGCTCATACACTTACACAAACACACACACAGTCACACATACCACTTTTTTGCTATCTCAGACTTACATCCTTTGCTCTGCTCATCTCAGTTCAGGTTTGGGGTGACCATCTTCCCATGATCCCCATGTGCTCATTGCCTTACTGAATTTTTAAGAACTAAAAAACAAAAACAAAAAAACCCTCACATATTCAAAAAGGAAAAAAAAAAGGAAACACTGTGTTTCAGTTGTTTGTGATCGGGGTTTTCTAAAGCATAGGGCTTGGGGAGAGGGGTTATCGACCTCTGGCCAAGGTATGCAGATGGAAAAGCTTCCAGGTCCTAAAGCAAGAGAGCTTCCTCGGCACTGCCTGTGGAGGTGGCAGCCATCTGTTACTGGGCATCATGGCTGCCCTCAGACCTCTGGTGAAGCCCAAGATCGTTAAAAAGAGGACCAAGAAGTTCATCCGGCACCAGTCAGACCACTATGTCAAAATTAAGCGCAACTGGCGGAAACCTAGAGGCATTGACAATAGGGTGCGCAGAAGATTCAAGGGCCAGGTCTTGATGCCCAACATTGGTTATGGGAGCAACAAGAAAACAAAGCGCATGTTGCCAAGTGGCTTCCGGAAGTTCCTAGTACACAACTTCAAGGAGCTTGAAGTGCTGCTCATGTGCAACAAATCTTACTGTGCAGAGATTGCTCACAATGTCTCCTACAAGAACCACAAAGCTATTGTGGAAAGAGCAGCCCAGCTGGCAATCAGAGTCACCAATCCCAATGCCAGGCTGTGCAGCGAAGAAAATGAATAGACAACTTGTTGTGCACGTCATATTTGTGTTAATAAAACCATAAAACTACAAAAAATAAATGAATAAAAAAATAAAGCAAGAGAAAGCTTTGGCTGATTGGAGAAAAAATAAGATGGCCAGTTGAAAAGAGTTAATTTAGTCAAAATAAGAATTAAAACTGATCTAAATTGTGGCAAGAAGGCAAATTGTGTGAAGTCCTGTGAGCTACAATAAGGAATCTGAATTTTATGATGATGGCAGTTAGATGTTGCTGGTGGGTTTTAGTAAGAGAATGAATTAATCTAGTCTGCATCATGAAAAGCATAAATTCGTGTCCATATGTGGATGCAGAGAGAGTTAATGGACTATTACAGTTTAGGCATAAGTAATTGTGTTTTGGGATTATGTTGATAGTAAAGGTTCATGGTCAGCAATGGATGCATTTGTAGTATATATACTATGAATATATATACTTGTAGGATATATATATATATATGTGATGAAATGGATGTAGGAAATTCAGGGAAATCAGGAATGAAGAATGACTTATAGACTTTTCACATGATGCACCAAGTACATGATCATGCCATTTACTGAGATGTGATAATGGTATTGGAAATAATTATGGGAGAAATAAGTCTGGAGTTCTGCTGTGACATGATTATTTGGAATATCTGTGAGACATCTAAATTGGAAACATAAAATAACTATTTGGATATTTGATCCAGGGTTTAGGTCAAGGCTGGAAATATAATTGGAAGACAAACATAGAGAACTGTGTCTTGTAAAAAGAAAGAGTCTTGTCACAGAGCAGAAATAGAATAAATTTCACTAACATGAAGGGAAAGAAGTTTAAATTAATGGCAACTGCTATAAAAAGTTAAGGAGGATAAAAGCCTTCCAAAATGAGATGAAAAATACATTTAAATACTTAGGAAAATATTTGAATTTTAATGTAATAGAATTTTGTTGCATAATCATTGCCATGGACTGAATGTTTGCATCCTCCCAAAAATTCCTATGTGGAATCCATAACTCCTGATATAATGGTATTGCAGGTAGAACCTCTGGGACATGTTAGGTTTAAATCAGATTATGAGGTTGGTTCCTTCAGGATGAGATTAGTGCCTTTATAACAAGAGGAAGAGAATGAGGGCTCCCTCATTCCAAGGAAAGGCCATCTGAGGGCACAGCAAGAAGGTAGCTATCTCCAAGCTAGAAAGAGGGCCTTCACCAGGAGCCCAGCCTTTCAGTTGGACTTTAGCATCCAGAACTGTGAGAAATAAATGTCTCTTGTTTCAGCCACTCAGTCTATGTCATTTTGTAATAGCAGCCCCAGTTGACTAAGACACACATGGAAGAAAGTTAAAGATTAAAATAGGAACATTTAGGGGGAATTAGTGAGTGTATTTTTTTTTTTTCCTAAAGGGTATGTATTCTGAATTGGTTTTAAAAAAATTATCTGCCTTGGGGCACCTGGGTGGCTCAGTAGGTTAAGCATCTGACTCTTGGTTTTGGCTCAGGTCATGATCTCATGCTCAGTGCGGAGTCTTAAGATTCTTTCCCTTTCCCCCTCTCTCTCCCTCCCCCTCTGCTCTCTCTCTAAAATAAATAGAACCTTTAAAAAAATTATCTGCCATTTTTATTATTACCATAAAATTATACCTACTTTGAAATTATTAAAATTAAACAGTAGAAGGAGTAACATTAAATGTATCTAGTAAGTTAATATATTAACATATTAATAAATAATCCAATTAGATGATTTACAATTCAATAGCTTTGCTTTTAAGAACTTTATGCAAATATTCTCAAAACTTCATTTGTAGTTTAGATGGGGGTAAGGTAGCTTTCCTGTATTTCTCATCCAACTTTATATATACATAGATAGAATATGTATATATGTTGTACATATATATATAGGCATAGTGCATATATGTACATATATATATGTATGTATGTTTTTACTTTGATTTAACCACTCTTTCACCCATTTATTCAACAAATATTTTTGAATAATTACACACCAGGCACTTTGCTGGTACTAGATATTATTATGTATTTTCTGTAAACATTATTATTTAGAATCCAGCCAATACTCTACTGGGTATTTATATATATATTGCTTATATAACTTAACCTCATATTGTAAAACATTTTTGTATCTATAGTACTACTATGAATACATTTGTATTTTTGGAACATTTTACATTTAGTATCATTTTCATTGAATAGTTGCTCAGAAAGGAATTAAGAAATTGATCATGAGTATTTCGGGCTCTGTGTGAACATTGTCAAAATCCTATTCAGAAGCATTGTGCCATTTACATACACATATAAGTAATTATGGAGGGATCTGTTACAGTTGCATGTTGCCGACATTGTTTAATATATTTTGCTAATTAGATTTGTGAAACAGATACTCTTCATTGTTTTGTCTCATGTTTCTCTACTTTTAGTTTAAACAATTTTCTTGATTTATTCCTAACTGTACTTATCTTTTGGTAAATTCTATGTTTGTGGTCTGCTTGGTTCATTTACTAGAATCATAGCTGTTTTCTTCTTATTTTGTTTCTTCACTTAATCATGTATCATTCTCTTGGCATTTCTACTGAAACAAATTTCCCACCATAGATTCTGGTCATGAGTTTCAGTCTTTTCAATCTTTCTTACTAATTCCCCAATTAATTACATTAACAGTAATTATACAGAGTGAGTTTGTTCTTTTCTGCTTTGGTGGACACTCACCTCATAGTAATTTTTTTCATTTTTTTCTTGTACTTCATAGTTTGAAGAATGTGCTGTGTCTTCTCTAGTGGTTTTGCAGGTGCCCTGTGTTTATAAACGTTCCGATGGACAGATTTTGTTTTTAATTCTTCTAGAATCCAATGGATGATCCCGGTTCTAGTTCAATTTTTTATGTTAATGTCTCCTGAGACTCCGTTTTTCACAGGGGCACGTAGCACCTGATTTTTTCTTCAGTGACTATTTTCCCACCTTTGGCTCAGGGATTATTTTTCTAGCTGCAGTTTAAAACACTGAAAGTCTCTGTCTTCTTAACTCAGGCTTGTGCAGAAAGCCCACTTTCAACAACCTTCCGAATGATGGGCATAGCCTTATATCCCAGAGTTCTGCAAGCATTCAACATTGGCTCTTATGGTGTGTACCTGTTTCTGATTTTAACTCCTCTCCTTTCCCCTCTCATGTCTCTGGCTTTGATTCCCTCTCTGTTTCTGATGACTGGTTTGTGATTTTTGTATTTCACTCAAATACATGTTTTTAATGTTTTTTGTTTTATATGTCAGACTTTTTCATGAAGGACTTTCCTATAATATCCTTAACAGATATTTTGTTGTTGTTGTTGTTCCAGAATGCTTAGTTGTTGGGGTTATTTTTGTCATTTCTGTTAGAGTCATAAGCTATCATTTTTTAAGTGTTTGATAAATATTCTTTATGATACATTTCAGTTTTTCAATGACACTTTGGTCTGTCTGGAATGAATAGATGTGTATGTAGTATGAGGTCATTTTTACAATGAGATAAGGTTTTGAGTTGATTTTTCCCAACTATTAAAAAATTTTAGTAGTATTTATTGAATACGCTTTCCTCACTCTTTCTTGTACTATTGATATTTTTATATAATGTTTCATAAATTTGTGTAAAAATAGAAAAATATAATGGTAAAAACTAAAAAAGCCATCAAGATAATCTCCTAGTTAACTGCAGTTGAAATAAGTGCATAAATAATAAGCTATAAATAGAGGCAAAATAAATAAAGCAAAATATGAAATTTCCTATCATCCTCCACTTCATACATTCCCAAAGGTTTATATGTGTCATTTAGATAGAACTAAAAAAAATATTTTCACAAAGGCAATCATAATACATACATAATACACACACTGTTCTGCCTTACTGTGTTCACTAGTATGTCTCAGAATATATACATATATGTATATATATGTATATTTTAGCCCTTAGATACATAAATATAGATATAGATACAGATATTTTAGCCCTTAGATATATAGATAGATAGATATAGACATATAGAGATGTAGTTATAGATAGATGATAGATAGATAGATAGATAGATAGATAGATAGATAGATAGATTTTAGCCCTTAGAGATCATTCTTTCATTGTTTTGTTTTTTAACCTATGGATGACCCATATTTTAACTGGTTGTCCTCACTTAAACACACTTTTCTTTTTCTAGCAATAGCAAAATCATTATCCTGTACTCACTTCTTATGATCATTGGATCAAAATAAAGTATATTGAAGTATTGCTAGATATTGTCAACTGCTTTCTAAAATTAAATCAATCAATTTAAATTATCAACAAAAGATTATGGACATCCTCATTTCTTATACCCTCAGTATTACTGGATATTATGAAATTTCTTAAATATGTCTCCTATAAGTGAAAAGTTAAAATGCCATCTTTGTTTTAATTTACATTTCTTAAAATGAGTAATTTTTGAGTTAAATTTAGTTTTTTATTTTTATTTTTAATTTTTTTATTAACATATAATGCATTATTTGTTTCAGGGGTACATGTCTGTGATTCATCAGTCTTACACAATTCACAGTGCTCAACATAGTACATACCCTACCCAATGTCCATCATCCAGCTACCCCATCCCTCCCCACCCCTCCCCTCCAGCAACCCTCAGTTTGTTTCCTGAGATTAAGAGTCTCTTATGGTTTGTCTCCCTCTCTCGTCTCGTCTTGTTTCATTTTTCCCTCCCTTCCCCTATGGTCCTCTGTCTTGTTTCTCAAATATCTCATATGAATGAGATCATATGATACTTGTCTTTCTTTCATTGACTTATTTCGCTTGGCATAATACCCTCCAGTTCCATCCACGACTTTGCAAGTGGCAAGATCTCATTTTTGGTGGCTGCATAATATTCCATTGTATATATATACCACATCTTCTTTATCCATTCATCTGTGATGGACATCTAGGCTCTTCCCATAGTTTGGCTATTGTGGACATTGCTGCTATAAATATTGGGGTGCATGTGCCCCTTCAGATCACTGCATTTGTATCTTCGGGGTAAATACCCAGTAGTGCAATTGCTGGGTCATACGGTAGCACTATTTTCAACTTTTTGAGGAACCTCCATACTGTTTTCCAGAGTGGCTGCACCACCTTGCAT
>NC_138375.1:16200276-16226016 GCF_054177405.1 Leptonychotes weddellii | reverse complement strand
TCTGTGGATAGGTCTGCTGCCAATCTAATGTTTCTACCATTGTAGGTTACACACCTCTTGTCCTGAGCTGCTTTCAGGATTTTCTCTTTGTCTCTGAGACTTGTAAGTTTTATTATTAGATGTCGGGGTGTTGACCTCTTTTTATTGATTTTGAGGGGGATTCTCTGTGCCTCCTGGCTTTTGATGCCTGTTTCCTTCCCCAGACTAGGGAAGTTCTCCACTATACTTTGCTCCAATATACCTTCTGCCCCTCTCTCTCTTTCTTCTTCTTCTGGGATCCCAATTATTTTAATATTGTTTCATCTTATGGTATCACTTACCTCTTGAATTCTCCACTCATGATCCGGTAGTTGTTTATCTCTCTTTTTTTTCAGCTTCTTTATTTTCTGTCATTTGGTCTTCTATATCACTAATTCTTTCTTCTGCCTCTTAATCCTAGCAGTTAGAGTCTCCATCTTTGAATAGCCTTTTTGATTTTGACTTGGTTAGATTTTAGTTCTTTTATTTCTCCAGAGAGGGATTCTCTAGTATCTTCTATGCTTTTTTCAAGCCCAGCTAGTATCTTTTTTTTTTAATTTTTTTAAATTTTTAAATTTTTTATTATTTTAATCCCCATACATTACATCATTAATTTTAGATGTAGTGTTCCATGATTCATTGTTTATGCATAACACCCAGTGCTCCATGCAGAACGTGCCCTCTTTAATACCCATCACCAGGCTAACCCATCCTCCCACCCCGCTACCCTCTAGAACCCTCAGTTTGTTTTTCAGAGTCCATCGTCTCTCATGGTTTGTCTACCCCTCCAATTTCCCCCCCTTCATTCTTCCCCTCCTGCTATCTTCTTCTTTTTTTTTTTCTTAACATATATTGAATTATTTGTTTCAGAGGTACAGATCTGAGATTCAACAGTCTTGCACAATTCACAGCCCTTACCAGAGCACATACCCTCCCCAGTGTCTATCACCCAGACACTCCATCCATCCCACCCCACCCCCCACTCCAGCAATCCTCAGTTTGTATCCTGAGATTAAGAATTCCTCATATCAATGAGGTCATATGATACATGTCTTTCTCTGTTTGACTTATTTCGCTCACCAGCTAGTAACTTTATTATCATCATTCTGAACTCTAGTTCTGACTTCTTACTAATGTCCGTATTGATTAGGTATCTGGCAGTCAGTACTGCCTCTTGTTCTTTTTTTTTGAGGTAAGTTTTTCCATTTTGTCATTTTGTCCAGAGGAAAATAGTTGAATGAGAGAAGACAATGCTAAAAAAAAAAATGCTAAAAAGGTAACAATGACCCTAGAAAAATATACACTAAACAAATCAGAAGAGACCCAAAACTGGGGTGAAAAGAAAGGGGGGAAAAAAAGAAGAATATGATCAGGCTGGTGAATATAACAGAGGCACAGACTAGATTTGGGGTGTATTTTGGTCTTTTAGAAGAAATTGCCTCCCAAAATTTTAAATAAAGAAATACTTATATATATACAAAAATAAAGGTAAATACAATGAAGAGATGGAATATGACTATAAAGATAAAAAATTAAAAACGATTTTTAAAAAGGAATTAATGTTGGTTGAAAAAGGATAGAAGAAAAATTCAACTAAAAAAATAGAAATAGAAAAAAATAAAAAAATTTTAAAAATTAACTTTGAAAGACTAAAGCATCATGGGAAAAAGCCACAAATTCTATGTGCTGTATTCCCCTAGCGGGTTTTTGCAGTTCTCATTGATCAGTAAACTTGGTCTTGGCTGGATGTTCTTGCTGATCTTCTGGGGGAGGGGCCTGTTGCAGTTATTCTCAAATGTCTTTGCCCAAGGTGGGATTGCCCTGCCCTTGCCCAGAGCCAGGCTATGTAATCTGCTCGGGTTTGCTCTCAGTAGCTTTTGTTCCCTGAAAGCTTTCTGTACAGATTTGGAGTACAAGAATGAAAATGTCAGCCTCCCAATCTCTGCCCCAAAGGAGCCGAGAACTTGGGGCCCCATGCCTCAGAGAGCCTTCAGAGAAAAGCAGTCAATCACTCCTGTCTTCCCGGTCTCTGGCCTCACTCTCGTGCCCACCCGACCTGTGACTGAGCATTTCTGTCTCTGGCACATGACCCTGTTTGGAGTCTCCAAACCCAGCAGATTCCTGTGGTGCGCTCCTGTGCCACTCCTCCCCAGGGAGGAAGGGGAGTCTCCCCAGATCTTCCACTTGTTGGGTCCCTGCTGGAAGACCAGTGGCCCCACTGTGCCATGGATCACAGTTTATGATAAACCTGAGCTGATAGCCCACTCCTTGGCTCCATCTTTGCAGCTGGCTTCCCTGCTCTGATACCTGGGACCTCTGCCACACTCAGGCATCCCCGGTCTTTCTGTGACTCCTAGGGTCCTGAGACCACACTGTCCCAGCGACGGTTCCATCCCCCTGCTTAGCAACTAGAGCGAAGTCCCTCAGTGGAGCAGACTTCTACAAGTTCCAATTTTGTGCTCTGCTGCTCTATCACTTACTGGGAGCTACCTGAGGGAGGCTCCCTCCCCCCATGGTTTATCTTCCTAAATGTCACCTTGGATTCACTTCTCTGCATGTCCTACCTTACAGAAAGTGGTCCCTTTTCTGTTCAGAGAGTTGCTGCTATTCTTTTCTTCGATCTCCTGTTGAGTTCGTATGTGTTCTGAATAGTGTGATAACTATCTAGCTGAATTCCTGGGACCAGACGAAATTTAGGTCTCCTGCTCCTCCGCCATCTTGCTCCTCCCCTAGTTTTTTTATTTTTTAAAGATTTTATTTAATTTGTCAGAAAGAGAGAGAGTGCACAAGCAGGGGGAGCAACAGGCAGAGGGAGAAGCAGATTCCCCCACTGAGCAGGGAGCCCCACGCAGGACTCGATCCCAGGACCCTGGGCTCATGACTTGAGCCAAAGGCAGACGCTCAACTGACTGAGCAATCCAGGCGTCCCTGAGTTACACTTTAAAAATCTGAATTAATGAGACTCAAATTTAAATAAAATAATACACCACATATTTAATTCAAAAGAAACAGAAAAAAAATTCTGTAGGTTTTCCAATGTCATTTCTAAAATTTTGGTATTTTAAAGTTGATATTTACAGTTGCCTTTAGTTTCTACTTTTGCCTGTTCCCTGTACTTGCTTTATCTAATTTTCTAATGTACTCCACAGGAATATGATTTTCTTCTCCACATGCTGCAGTTTTACAGCAAAGTAATTTCCAACTTATAATGATTATCACAGTCACATGCATCTCATTCACTCATTTGAAAAGTATGAACGAACTCAACTGAGAAATCCTTAGTCTTTATTCTTCATTTCAGCTATTCCTCGCTCACACAATAATTGTTTGGATGATGTATGATTGAGCTTTTTATTTGTTATTTGATTAAAGAAAGCATAGGCAGACAACATTTTAATGTTGGAATATAGTAATTTTTCAATGCTTGTTTAAGATTGTATAAGGTACATAATAACTGCAATCTGAATTTTGGCATTAAAATAAGTATAAAGTGTTATATGGCTGATGATTCATTTAAAATTTGATAATATAAATTTTGTTATATACTTCAGATAAACCAAATGGATAAAGGATGGGTAAATAAGAAAATTTGTTTTGGGGCTCCTGGGTGGCTCAGTTGGTTAAGCATCTGCCTTCAGCTCAGGTAATGATCCCAGGTTCCTGGGATTAAGACTTGCATGGGGGCATCAGGCTCCCTGCTCAGTAGGGAGATTGCTTCTCTCTCTCCCTCTGTAGCTCCCCCTGCTTGTTCTGTCTCTCTGACAAATAAATAAATAATCTTAAAAAAAAAGAAAATTTGTTTTATGACCTGTTATGATGAAATGTCTTTTTAAGACAAACACTAAAATATGAATAGTAGATAATTAATATTTAAATTACAAAAGAATACTTGTTATACTGTGAAAATTCTTAGAGAGACATGTAAAACAGTTGGGGTACTAATTTTGTTGCTGAGGGTACAGTTTAGCCTCATACCATGGTTATAGCAATAAAGTTAATGATATCATTACAGTCACACCAACATTTTTAGAGTGCTATTAAATCGATATACTTACTCAAGGTGCGTGGAAGGGAGCAGGTTTTAATAGATTAAAAAAAAATGATGTTTTCTGCCATTTGGTTTTTTTTTTTTTTTAATTTGAGGAGCATGATTAACAATAATGGAAATAGATTAAAAGGAGCAATTGAATGGAAGCACTTTGGAGCCTCACATTAAATATAATTTTAATTTAAGTGTATAAAGTGAGTGTTATTGAAATATAATTGTAAACTAACATGCAACATTAAAATATCTAAAAAGATACATTATATATTAAATTTGCAAAAGATAATATCAATTTTGTGATGTTACCTTCCTTTAAACCTCAGACCTACTAATTATGTAGCAGCATTTGTGTAATAATTAAATCCCCAATAGTTGGCCTGTCAGCTAAAATCTGTGATACATTCAAAGGGTTATTTATTCCTCTTCTAGAGGGAGAATGGGTCATACTTAGTAAGGTGTTGTTATGGGTTGGATTGCGTCTACAAAAAGAATGTGTTGAATACTCCCCAGTACCTATGAATGTAGCCTTTTGAGAATAGGGTTTTGTAAATGTAATCAAGTTAAGATCAAGTCATTAGGGTGGATCCTAATCCAACACGATTGGTCTCTTTATAAGAAAAAAAAAAAAAAATGGGCGCCTGGGTGGCTCAGTTGGTTAGGCGACTGCCTTCGGCTCAGGTCATGATCCTGGAGTCCCGGGATCGAGTCCCGCATCGGGCTCCCTGCTCGGCAGGGAGTCTGCTTCTCCCTCTGACCCTCACCCCTCTCATGCTCTCTCTCTCATTCTCTCTCTCTCAAATAAATAAATAAAATCTTAAAAAAAAAAAAAAGACAAAAAAAAAAAGATAAAGATACGCTAGGTAAAGGCAGCCCTGTGAGAGTTGAGGCAGAAATTGGAGTGATGCATTTGCAAACTAGCTAACTCCAGGAGTTGCCAGCAAACCACCAGACGCTAAAAAGAGGCAGCAAAGGATTCTCTTCAAAAGATTTCAAAGGGAGCATGGTCCTAATGTCTTTGGTTTCAGACTTCTAACCTCCAGAACTGTGAGGCAATAAATTTGTTGTTTTCAGCCACCAGATTGTGGTATTTTTTTGATGTGGCCTTAGGAAACAAATGCAGACATGGGACATTTGGAATATATCTCCTGGCAAGTATAGGGGCACTTGTTTGGCAAAGGAAAATGCCTTGGCTTTGTATGAATTCTACTCATGCCCAAAGTTTCAGAATCTAGGACTGATTCTGAGGTGTCTAATAGCTTTCATGTCAGGGGAAAAACTTGGAATTTTCAGGAGATAAATTACCCATGGTTTACTTTTACCTTAGAAAATTTCACAGCACTAAAGGAGAGACAGAAAGGAAGGAAGGAAGGAAGGAAGGAAGGAAGGAAGGAAGGAAGGGAGGGAAGGGCAGAAAGAAAGAAAAAGAAAAAAAAGAAAGAAAGAAAGAAAGAAAAGGAAAGAGAGAGAGAGAGAGAAAGAAAGAAAAGAAAGAAAGAAAGAAAGAAAGAAAAAGAAAGAGAAAGAAAGAAAAAGAAAGAAAAGAAGGATAAAAGCCATAAATAATTTGGTTCAGATCAACTGGGTTGAACTCCCAGGCTCACTCAACAGTGTTGTGCACCTTCTTGATATACTTTGCTATGATTACACTTGTCTTTTTTACCTTAAAACTCCAACGAAAGTCAACCACACAGAGATCCTGTACTCTTGGGTGACATATATCTTAAGATGGAGAAAATATGTCAGGATTTTGCATAAATTATGTCAGAATTGAAATTTACATGAGCTAATTCATTTATATCATGAATATAACTGAAAGCAGACTTAATCTTCATAAATTTCAAAGTCTTAGACAGAAATGTTCTTTCCACTCAACTTTTCGAAATAGAAGGAGCAGGTCATAGATATACTAAAAATGTAGATAATTTTATCAGATAACTGTACCATGTTCAGATCTGTGCTATTTAAGAATAAATATTACACAGTGCAACATGACTTGCACTCTTGAACAGCACAAATTGAGTAGATGATACAAAGTTAACAGATAAAGTGTGTGTTAAATACACTAAGGGATTCATAGGACTTGAAAAAACCTCATTTGAAGTCTTAGATATGTCAGCAATGATGTGTAGGAGTTAATTCATATTGGCTTAGGACAACTGATTACTAAATTCTCAGAAATTTTTCAAGGTGGATGTTAAACACAGCCATTATTAAAAATCAATTACATATTTATACCTATTATATAATATATATAATATCTATCTATATAATTATAAATTAATTATATGAAACATTAATTATGTAAAACTCATTTATTCCTAATTGTTTTTACTACATTTTGCCATTGTCTACATTTTTAGGATATTTTGTATCGATTGCACTTGTATGGCAGAAATACTATATAATAGAATGCTATTATATATTTCTTGCCAACTCTGTACGCTGTACAGTGATGTCAGGTTGGTAGTTTGAAACTAACCATGCTGGAAATTACAGAACAAAAATTGGCAAACCTTGCTAATTTGTTTTTGTTTTGCTTTTTTTTTGCCCAGAGAGCCCGTTGTTAAACATTAACCAGCACCCAGCACAGCACCCTCTATAGTGTGCTGAATTTCTCAGCTTCCATGAATATTATTTACCACTTCTCCTTTTAAAATCTCTTTCTTCACTTAGCTTCCATGATATATCACATCCCTCACTTTCCTCCTGTCTCTCTGGGTATTCCTTTTTCACAGACTACCAAAACTAGAATTGTTGGTCTCAGTCCTGGCACTTTTCTCTTGTCCTACTCAATATAGGTAATTTCAACCCTTTCTATGCTTTTAAATGGTATTTATAGGCTGATTACTTCCATATTTATGTCTATGTCTCAACCTTCTGTTCTGAAATCCTTAAATTGTGTGTATGGATTTGTGCAATTGACATTCTCTCAAGTTTAGTTTACAGCCTGGGTCTCAAACTTTACCTTTTGTTAAAAATCACCTAGAATGTTTGTTAAAATTCAAACACTGGGCCTCAACCCCCAGAATTTCTGATTCAGTATCTCTGGGGTTGGGCCCAAGAATATTCATTTCTAACACCTCCCCAGGAAATGCAAATGAGCCAGGGCCCACACTTTAAATGATACTTGTTTACAGATATTAAAGCCTGTCATTTCTAAAGTGTGCTCCGTTAACCAGCTACTCTTCCTTAACCCATCTCAGGAAATGTTAATAAACTTATTTCTTTTACTTTAGCTGGTATCATGCTGCTGCCAGTCTCCAGCCACTTTCAACCAGGACAAGGGCCCTGGCTACTTTACTGGATGTTTAACTTCTTTTTTTTTTTTTTATGCAGTTTTTTTTTTTTTTTTTAAGATTTTATTTATTTATTTGAGAGAGAGAATGAGAGACAGAGAGCATGAGAGGGAGGAGGGTCAGAGGGAGAAGCAGACTCCCTGCTGAGCAGGGAGCCTGATGCGGGACTCGATCCCGGGACTCCAGGATCATGACCTGAGCTGAAGGCAGTCGCTTAACCAACTGAGCCACCCAGGCGCCCTGGATGTTTTACTTCTAATCTTGCCCCCTAAAAACATTTCATATCACAGCTTTTAAAAACCTCATCAACTTTTAAAAACCTACATTTGACTTTTATTTAATATTCCAATATTCTCATTTCTTAAATTGAAGTATAATTAACATACAATGTGGTATTAGTTTCAGGTGTATAACAGTGATTTCAGTAGTTCCCTACATTACTTATGCTCGCCGTGATAAGTGTAGTCACCATCGGTCACCATGCAACGTTATTATAGAATTATTGACTATATTCCCTATTCTGTACTTTTTCATTTCTGTGACTCATTTATTTTATAACTGAAAGTTTGTACCTCTTAATCTTTACCTATTCCCCCATTCGCCCCTGCAACCTACCCTCTGAGCAAACCATCAGTTTGTTCTCTATATTTGAGTCTATTTTTGTTTGTATTTTTAGATTCCACATATAATTGAAATCATAGGGTATTTGTCTTTCTTCATCTGACTAATATAGCATAATACGCTCTAGTTCCATCCATATTGCTGCAAGTGGAATGCCATTCTTTTTTTTGGCTAAATACTATTCCATGGTGTATATGTATTCATGGTATATGTATATACCATTTCTTATCCATCCATCCATGGATGGATGTTTGGGTTGCTTCCATATCCTGCTATTTTAAATAATGCTGCAATAAACATGGGGGTGAAGGTATCTTTTTGAGTTGGTGTTTTTGTTTTCTTTGGGTAACTACCAAGTGGAATTACTGGATCATATAGCATTTTTATTTTTAATTTTTTGGGGAAACTGCATCCTGTTTTCCATAGTGGTTTACATTCCAATAGTGCAAGAGGGTTCATTTTTATCCACATCCTCATCAACACTTGTTATTTCTTATCTTTATGATACTAGCCATTTTGATTCTTGTGAGGTGATAGCTCATTGTGGTTTTAATTGCATTTCCCTGATGATTAGTGATGTTGAGCATATTTTCTTATGTCTGTTGGACATGTGTTTGTTGTGTTTGTATGTCTTCTTTGAAAAAATGTCTATTCAGATCCTAAGCTCATTTTTTAAATGGATTGTTTGGGTTTCTTTGGTGTTGATTTGTATAAATTATGTATTTTGGATATTAACCCCTTATCAGATATACCATTATATTTTAAATAAAATCTACACAGTTCTCCATATCTAACACCCTTGTTTACCTCTCAAAGCCCCCCCTTTTTTTTATACCTCCATTCCTTCACTTGACTACTGTAAACCTCTTTGAATATGCCAAGCATCTTTCCCCACTTAGAATTTTCTCACAGACTGTTTCTTCTCTTTTTGTTGTAGGGTTCTCATATATTGATAGAATTTCAAAGACAATTTTAAAATAAACAGGATAATCTTATATCAAGCATACTTAAGTAATATTTTACTATAATACATAAAAGTACTATTCTTTTAATAAAGAAATCCTATTTCATCTTAAAATGCAAACTGAGCTAAAAACTTAATGTGGCTTCTTAATTTCTAATGACTAAAATGAAGGCAAATTCAGATTTCCCTTCCCTATAACCACCGTGGACTGCAAGTTTTATTGAGAGAGCAGAAGAATTCAGGGAATAAATTATGTGTTGACCACTGCATTTTTCTTACAGTGAATATGCATTTAAGAATTTACAAAAAGTATCATTTTCTACTTTTAACTTCATTTCATATTTTACATCTATAATTACATCTCATATTCAAAATGTTAAATATTTTTTTTATTTGGGGTAATGCAAGAATTTTAAATACTAGATGTTCCTGGATTGATTAAAACTGCAATAGCCATACCAAAAACTGTACTTTCTTTCAAAATGATCATATATAGGTCCACAGTGCTATGCAGGCCGTCCAAACAGGTGATAAACTAGGCTTTGTTAGCCAGGGCAGGATTGAATTTTACTTAAAATAAATGGAAATCATTGGTGGATTTGAGACAGAGAAATTATATCATGTAATCTGTGTTTTAAAGAATCATTTGATTGGCTAGGAAATATGGAGCAAGAATGGAGGGAAGATGCCAAGTTAAGAAATTATTTGCAGTATTTCAAGTGCAAGATTATAGTAGTACTAAGAAAGAAGAAATAAAAGGAGAGAGGGAAAAATAGGATTTTAAATTACAGTTGGAAAAATATGCGAAAAGTTGATGCAAAGGATAAGGAACGATGAATAATTATAATCTCTATATTTTTGTCTTGAGCAACTGGTGTTCTTTGTCAACAGAAGACTTTGAACAAGCAGACTTTAGAAGAAAAGTAGATCCACGTTTCTGTTTTGGTCATGGTCATTTTTAGCTTTTACATGCTTATTCATGTGGAAATATCAAATATAAATCTAATACCTGATGTATGGCAAGAACCTGCTATATATTGTGTGGCCACTCACTTCGAAGGTCACTTGGCTTTGAAGAGCTAAAAAATAATACAGAGTATGCTTGTAAAGTGATTATTAGCTGATTTTAATGAGCTTTGAAAGAGGTTATTATTTAAAAAAGAGGTTATTATAATTTTTTAGTGATGTCATAGACATGATAATTGTGAAATATCTCTAACCATTTTCTGTCATTAAAGAGGAAAGTTGAAAAGGATACTTAGTTCATTCTAATTTCAATGAGTTAGTATTATAATTTTATTCTTTCACTACCAGGCAGTTTTTTAGACATTTTAAAAATAGATACATTAAATCATTAAGATAAAAAAAAAAAAGGAAGGAGGGGTTGTCAATAAATAAAACTGCAACCCTGTCCATATCAATAAACTGAAAGGAATGTTAGTGTCCTCATGCAGCATTGATTCTTCTTCTGTCTGACATGACTGATATTTTTAATTTTGCAAAAGTGTTTTATATTTTACATTGCCTATTGCTGATTAAAAGAAGTAGGTACCTATATCTGATATCAAATGTGTATCTTTCTGTTTAGCCTTTCTAGTATTTTCCTCCACTAGCGAGGAAACAGTGTTGAGTGAAAAATTAATTACAGTCAGTTTCCAAATTGTCTCATTTGATGATAGCAAATCACCTCATTTTCAAAGTTATTTTCTGATTATGCATCTTTCATTGCCAAGTCAAAAGTAGAGTTGGTTAGACACACTGGTAAGTTTTTATGTAAAGACTCTGTAGACACCTAAGAAAAAGTATTATTTTTGAAAAATACTTGTTTTTCAAGGGGACTTGATATGACACTCCCACTCTTAGAGTTCAGCATATCCGAAACTTTCAAAAACTTTGAACCCTCCAAAGATCTCCATGCATTTTGTCAGGGGAGTTAGTGGGGTGAGAAATGCTGTGGTATGCTTTCTGTGAAGAGGCATGTTCACACTGCATTCAAAACAAGGAATTTCAGATTTCCTTAACTTGTATATGAAGGGGGTGCATAATTGTGCTCAAGGATTATTGAAAATTTTTGTTCAGTCTGTCAGTGCTATTTATTTCTTGTCATGCATTATATTGGATTTTCATATAAGATAGTAATAGTAAAAGGTCTGTCTTATAACATCTGAACAAAAAAAATTAATAGAACAATATATTGAAGGCATTATACACATTATCAACTGGAAAACTTTGTTTTTTTATTTTTAATTTTTTTTCTTTTTGTTTTGTGCTTTTTATTTCTTTTTTGTTGTCATATGAAGATGTTGAAGTAAACAAGAATTCTTATTGTGACAGTAACACAATTGTACTTAGTACCCAGGTGACATTTATTGAAAAAATGATCATCATAAGGCATTTATAGATACATTGTTTGAGTTGCTGTTGCCTAGTAGCAAAAGGGATCCCAGATTCTTATATTACTGAGACCAAAATAAGCATCTTGGAAAAATATAGGAAATATATATTCTTTGCATCTAAGATCAGCCTATTTTCTTTTACCTTTATTAAAAAAATTAAAATATTAATTTTTGAAAACTTCAAAGGGACAAATGCTTTTATACTTTTAAACATATCTTAGTGTTGCCTCATTCTAATGTGTTTGGAACCATATGGTAAAAGGGAGTTTAAAATTAGTGTAAGGATTCAGGGATTTAAGCATACAGAGGATTAAGTCCCTGGTTATTGTTCTGCATTATTTAAATTACTTGACTGTATCACAGTAATTTACTGGATAATGGCATTTTGATCTATACTTCTACATAACTTGATTATTGTTGAATGACCTTTTAAGAAACTGAATCTCATTATGATCATCTGGCTTAGAATGTGCCTATCTTATTTATTTTGGGGGGAGGTGAGAGAAGGATAGAGGAAATTGAACTCACTCATTGACATAATTTTTATGCATTGACTAATGTTAAAACTGTATGGCATATTAGGTTGCCTGGGTGACTCAGTTGGTTGAGTGTCCGACTCTTGGTCTCGGCTCAGGTCCTGATCACAGAGTGGTGGGGATGAGCCCCACGTTGGGCTCAGAGCTGAGTCTGCTTGTCCCTATCCCTTTCCCATTGTCTCTATCTGCCTACCCCAGTGCATGCACATGCAATCTCTCTAAAATAAATAAGTACATAAAATCTTAAAAAAAAACTATATGATATATTAAAGAAGCTCACAGGATAAATATAAGGATTTAATTTTCCCTTTTTATGTGTTACTTTTAAAACCTTTTCTTTTTTTCATTTTCTAATGTTTAAGTCTATATCCTCTAATATCATTATTTTAAATGAAATGGCTTTATTATTTTTTAAAGATTTTTTTTATTTATTTTTTAACAGAAAGAGAGACAGCGAGAGAGGGAACACAAGCAGGGAGAGTGGGAGAGGGAGAAGCAGGCTTCCCGCTGAGCAAGGAGCCCAATGTGGCACTCAATCCCAGGACCCTCGGATCATGATCTGAGCCGAAGGCAGACGCTTAATGACTGAGCCACCCAGGCACCCGAAATGGCTTTATTTTAGATAAGGTATAGCAAGTGGTAAACTTGTTTCCCAGATATATTGTTGTTTTTTTCAATTTTGGTGGTTTAATTTGTCTTCAAAAGTTGGGAAATACAAGGGAAATTCATGATTCAGGATTCATTCAGTGTGCATGTGTATGTGTGTGTGTGTGTGTGTGTGTTCACAGCAAATAACTCTAGAAAATCATATTATATTTGAGTTTCAGTGGCATTCCAAGGTAAACTGAATTTAGGCTAAACTTACAGATTCACATTATTTTCAGTATATATTTTTCCTTTTAGTAGTTGCATGATTTTAATAAAAAATCCCTATTATCATTATTTTATCTCTTATGGCTCCTAATTTGGTTTGAAAGCTAAAAACAATTCAATCCCATCCCTGTTCTACATCTTCTGGAAATCATTCAAACCTTACCTCCTTCTTTTATATATGCCAAAGTACTGGTTTGCATTTAAAACACACCGATGCATATACATATACAGTATACATGTCTGTGAATATACATATACGTGTATGTATAAGGAAAGAGTAGTTAATTATTTTAGAAAATGAAAAGCCTCTAGAACCAAAACCAGATTTGGAAAATAATAATTTGAAATCCCTCAGTTGATAGCTAATTCTACTTAACCTGTCTTAGTTAAACAAGTTGCATTTTTTTCCTAATAATCGTGGATTAATGTATACAACCTGAGTGAGATAAATATAACTTTGCTTTATTGTAATGTATTTGTATCATAGATTGTGATCATTTGAGAATATATTTTAAATCAAATGCAAGCATGGAATCAAATCCCTTTACATTTTCTGGTTCATGTTCTGCAAATTTAATTGATTGATAAATCTCTAAGGCTGCTTGTCTTATATTTACAATATGCCATTTATTAGAAAACTGTCATATGAAACTTTTTAAGTACCAACTTTTACACATAATTGGTGCTACTTTTTATTTTCATGATAGTTTTAGTATTTAATAAGTCACTATGGGCTCGTTTTACATATGACAGCCTAAGCCTCAGACTTCAACAATTAGTTATTAATTATTAAGGCTGCCTTGAACCTTCTCCACAAGATAATTCATAAATGCATGGCCTAGTGATACTTTAGTGTGGCTGTGTTAGCCTGAATAGAATTTTATGGATATGAAACAAATCATAGGAAAATCTTTTGAAATTAAATGATAATCTTCAGCTAGACTTCTATTTTAAATAAGGATTGCTCCTATAGATATGCAGACATGCTATCCAACATAGGACTTTTTCACTAACTGCTTTTGAACACATGACCATTGTTTCACAATGAAGGAGTCCAGAAAAATAATGTCTGTTTAAATGAACATGAATTAAAGTTGACCTGTGAAATTCTTACGCCATTACTAGACAGTGAAGAGAAAGCATTCAATATACCGTCTCACCTACACAGTGTTGATAAATAATTTTTTTTTAAAGATTTTATTTATTTATTTGAGAGAGAGAGAATGAGAGAGAGCACATGAGAGGAGGGAGGGTCAGAGGGAGAAGAAGACTCCCTGCCGAGCAGGGAGCCAGATGCGGGACTCGATCCCGGGACTCCAGGATCATGACCTGAGCCGAAAGCAGTCGCTTAACCAACTGAGTCACCCAGGTGCCCAGTGTTGATAAATAATTTGTGTTGGGATTGTTCACATCCCAACTAACTAAAAATGATTAGACTAATGATTCAGTTACAATATATAGACTCAAGTTTGCATGCAAACTCAAGAAAGAGGCATGCTCTTTACACCTGGAGTGAAACACTGATTTTGCTTTACTTCTCAACCACATCCCATCAAGGATGACCTGTTACGACTCCAGACACCTTATACATTCTCAAGACTCTGATTCACTGCTTCACTCTGGGTAAATCCCATTATCCTTTCCCAGTGCATGGCTACAAATGGTGTGTCGTCTTAAATTGAGATGCCTGACTATACCCACACATTATCACAACAATAGTAACAGAATAAAAAGCAGGGAGATCACAGAAAGTCTCTTGTGTCACAATGAGACATAAATACAAGTCACTGAGACCTTGGTCATATCTGGGACTCATACTCTTCATATTGCCTACTAATAATGCAAAAACATAAAAGGAAAAGGAAAAAAAAAAAAAGAAATGAAGGGTGCCAAAGTAGAAAAATATGTAAAAAGGGTAAGCAAAACCAGGGTCAAATGGGAGTAGTAATATTATAGATTATTTTGTGTAGCTTTCTTTCTTTCACCAGTGTTTTCTTTACTGAAACAGCCTTTTACAATTTAATGAATAAATGTAATAATATAATCATCAGTAACATACTATGAGAATGACGTTTTAAATATAGCCATTCAGTTTGTCACTTAGGATCCTATTTTAAAAAATACCTACTCATTATTTTTAGACTTCCTTGGAGAAGATATCTCTTGCATTTCCTCTTTCTACATCCATGAACCAAGCATTTAAAGTTTTTATTGCTAACCCACAGCTGTAAGTAAAAATATGTCTATATTCACAGTCACAGTCATTCTCAGACACATCATATGCTGACGAAAAATGCAGACTCCACTTTTATAGCAGTTCCATTCTCCAAAAAATGTACACAATGAAATATCAGTACTAAGTTGTTGGAAGCAATAATTCATCGTTTCTTTTTTGGTGTTTGAGTTGCTTTTCTTTACTATGTAATTATTTTGCTACAAAAATATTTAATAAAGAGACATTTTATAACTAAAATTATACTTGGAATCGTGGAAAACACAACATAATTACTTGAGTTTGAAATCATAGTTAGAAAGCCAGAAGAAATCATGGAAAGCACAACATAATTACTTGAGTTTGAAATCATAGCTAGAAAGCCAGAAGAAAATTGTCCTGATTCTCTAAAAAGACATACACAGGAAAAATGTAAAAAAAAAAAAAAAAAAAAGGCGATAAGTCACTGACTTTTGATGGTACATTTGGACCATAATTTTTTGTTTTTTTCAACAAACCTGGATTCGAATGCCAACTATTAACAAGTGTCTTAACTTTGAATAAATTATTAAATGTTAAACAGACTAATTTTTGGAGTGTAATTATTATATGAAGTGTTTTTTGGACAATTTTCCTGATAATATAAAATGTTTGAGGTTTTAGTGTTGTTTTTACTATGGGATCGTGAGTTTAATCACAGCTATAATAACTCATCTTTTATCATAGTAGCTGTGATTTCATTTACTATGGGAGACAAACTGATTTTCTTAGAATCTTAAATTAAGGGATAAACATCATTATTTAAGCTAATCTGATAATATTCTAGAGGTATCAAATAATGAATTAATATATTTTAGGAAACAAATTTTTAAGATAATTTGTTTTTATTAAAGCAGTAATAAACATCCATGTTTTCATATTAATATCTGGACATTCTTTTATTTATATTTCTTTAAATTCTCCTTTCTTCATAATTCAGGGTTACATTAGGATAAAAATAATGAAACATAAAATATATACCTATATTATAATTTTACTGTTATGTGTGTGCTTGTAATAAATGGAAAACAGTAAAAAACATGTTAATTCAATGAATGTTCAATTGGAGTGATTAGAAGACAATGTTTTACAAGTTAAAGTTACTGACTGGTTTTAGTTTATGCAATCAAAATCCACAATTAAGATATTAGAATAATGTGGGTGCCTGGGTGGCTCAGTTGGTTAAGTGACTGCCTTCGGCTCAGGTCATGATCCTGGAGTCCCGGGATCGAGTCCCGCATCGGGCTCCCTGCTCGGCAGGGAGTCTGCTTCTCCCTCTGACCTTCCCCCTCTCATGTGCTCTCTCTCTCACTCTCTCAAATAAATGAATAAATAAAATCTTTAAAAAAAAAGATATTAGAATAATGTAAAAAATATATTTTAAGCAATTTTGTAGATTTTCAAGCACATGACATCAGGGTATTGCCACATTTCTATTATTCTAGCAATTTTATATCTGGATCATACAAAAAAATACCATCAATGAAAGGTTATATGAGTTACTTTCTAGAACATATTTTCAGATAAATATATCAGCGTCTGAGCTTTAAAACTAGCTCTCCAGCGAGGGAGTTCCTATCAGCTACTTCCCAACAAAGAATGAAAAAGTAAAAGCAGAATAAATATATGTCTATATATTAACAAATATTTACAGGTATACTTCTGAGCAGATAGCAGATGTTATCAAATCATTTACAGAATGAATAATAGACCCACTGTGTACAGTTATGTTTTTCTGACCTGCAAAAAAGCATGTGGCCTAGAGCTTGAAACACGAGCTGAAATCTAACCTGTGCTCTGCTCACGAGGATTTGCATACTTGTACCAACAAAGTGAAGCTTAAGGACTGAGCCACCCAGGCGCCCCTTTTTTTTTTTTTTTTTAAGATTTTCTTTATTTATTTGACAGAGAGAGACACAGAGAGAGAGGGAACACAAGCAGGAGGAGTGGAAGCGGGAGAAGCAGGCTTCCCCCAACAAAGTGAAGCTTATGTTTCTAAGGTTCCTTTATGGCAGCCTGAATAATGCCTCATAGCAGATGTCCATGTCCTAATCCTCATAACCTGTGACTATATTACCTTAGTGGGAAAAGTCACTGTGGAGATGTGATTAATTTAAGGATCTTGATACAGGAAGATTATCCTGGGTTATCCAGGTTGACCCCATATAATCACAAAGGTCCTAATAAGAGGGAGGCAGAATGTCAGTGTCAGAGAAGGTGATGTGAGGATGGAAACAAAAGTTAGAGTGATACGGGGACACGAGCCAAGGAAAGGGGGCAATCCTAAAAGCTGAGAGAAGAAAACAGATTTGCCCCCAGAGACTCCAGAAGGAACAAATTTTTGCTAATAACATTGATTTTAGTCAAGTGAAACTGATTTTGGAATTCTGACCTCCAGAAGTATAAGATAATATACTTACGTTGTTTTAAACACTCCGTTGGTGGTAATTTGTTAGACAGTGGGACCTAATACAACCTTAGAGACTAGAATTGACTTGGATGATAGAGGAGGTTCAAAAGGCTAACGATTTCCCATTTTAAATGGACTATGGCTATCGTAATTAATTGTGGATAATATCTGTCCCAGCATTTTGCATTAGCAGTCAATAAATCTGGATCAAACATACATCTTCCTGCACGTTGATTCATACTTTAGTTTTCTCATTTATTACAGTTCATGGAACAGCTCAGTTCCCACTTCTTTATGGAGTTTTTTCTATTATTTGTACGCCTGAAAGAATCCCATGCACAAAACTTCATATTTTGTAAGACAAAATGTCTACTTTGCCTCCATCAAGGTTGATAGCTTTCAGTTTTGAAATGTCAAAGAACTCCATTTCATAACATAGAATTGATAAAATTGATTGTTCATGTTTTTTTTTTTTACCCTGAATCATTCACTGAATATACTAAACCCATTTTGACCCATTAAATCATTTCCACAAACCAACAATTTTTTATTTTTTTAAAATTTTTTTTTAAAGATTTTTTTTATTTATTTATTTGAGACAGAGAGAATGAGAGACAGAGAGCATGAGAGGGAGGAGGGTCAGAGGGAGAAGCAGACTCCCTGCCGAGCAGAGAGCCTGATGCAGGACTCGATCCCGGGACTCCAGGATCATGACCTGAGCCGAAGGCAGTCGCTTAACCAACTGAGCCACCCAGGCTCCCACAAACCAACAATTTTTTAAAGATTATTTTATGATCTTGAATTCTATTAACATTTTCTTGAAACAATGAATTTTAAGGTATTTTTTAAAAATGTAAACAGTAATATTTTCCCATTATTTATGCCTTTTGCCAAAGTAAGGAGTCAGTTTTTATTACTAAATAATATACCCTGTGACTGTCCAAAACATCCTTGGCTTTAACTCTACAAATTTAATAATAGTAGAGTCAACTTATATATCCTAAATTAATATTGGAGGTTCTAATTTTTAACCTTTCTTTTATTGGCTTATCCATGGTCATCAAATTAACCTGATCCTCAATTTACATTGTGCTTTGTAGACATAAGCAGCGTCAGATTATTTGTCTTAATTAAATCTCTCCTATCAAGATGAACCTAATTTCTTACTGTCCGTCATTGGCACAGATAAATCAGAAGTTCGTTTTCATTTTTACATTACGATATTTATACTACTTTTAAGCTGAATAGCAAGACTACTAGATTCAAATTTACTTCTCAAGTGTTATTTTTGACCTTTTTGTGGATTTTTAAAAATGATAATTCTCTTTAAGAATAAAGAATTCTTGGGGAGCCTGGGTGGCTATCAGTTAAACCTCTGACTTTTGATATCAGCTCAGGTCAAGATCTCAGGGTCCTGGGATTGAGCCCCGTGTCAGGCTTCATGCTCAGCAGGGAGTCTGCTTGAGGATTCTCTCTCCCTCTCCCTCTGCCTCTCCCCCCCTAAAATAAATAAATACATCTTTAAATAAAGAAAAAAAAAGAATAAAGAATTCCTAGCTAGATACAGTAATATGGTAGATACAATTAATATTTCAGTTTTAGGAGAGGAGTAATTTATTGGTTTTGTATCACAGTTTTTTGATAAAATCAAGCATGAGCAGTGCTGTCTGGTAGAATTTTCTGTAAAGATGGAAAAATTCTGGAGTGCCTAGGTGGCTCAGTTGTTAAGTGTGTGCCTTTGGCTCAGGTCATGATCCCAGGGTCCTGGGATTGAGCCCCGCATCGGGCTCCCTGCTCTGCGGGAAGCCTGCTTCTCCCTCTCCCACTCCCCCTGCTTGTGTTCCCTCTCTCGCTGTGTCTCTCTCTGTCAAATAAATGAAATCTTAAAAAACAAAACAAAACTAATCAAGGAGAGTATAAAAAGAAAAGAATGGAAGAAGAAATTTAAGCATAGGGATAGAGACCAACATAAGGGATATCAAAAACAACAAAAAATATTTTTCTCTATGTTAGAAAATGTAAAGCATAAATTGTTAAACATCTTGTATCTTTCTATTTAAATATTTTTGAAAATGCAGTCAATTAAAACAGCAATGATTTTAGAATGGCTAAAATCTGGAACACTGACAACACCAAATTCTGGTGTGGATGTGGAAAAATGGGACGTCTCATTCATTGCTGGTGGGAATGCAAAATGTCACAGCCACCTGAAAGACAGTTTGGCAATTTCTTACAAAAAGAGTCAGACTGATCATATGATCCGGCAATCCTGCTCCTTGGTATTTATCCAAAAGTGTTGAAAATGTATGTCCACACAAAAACCTGCACACAGATGTTTAGGGTAGCGTTATTGATAGTTACCAAAACAGGGAAGCAGCCAAGAGATCTGTCAGTAGGTGAATGGATAAATAAACTGTGGTACTTTCAGACAATGGAATATTAAGGCTAAAAAGAAATAAGCTCACAAGTCATGAAAAGACATGGAAGAAATTTGGACACATATTATCAAGCGAAAGAAACCAATCTGAAAAGAGTTCACAGTATGATTCTAGTAATATGACATTCTGGAAAAGGCAAAACTATGGAGACTATATTAACTATGATTTTAAGGCCACTGCAAGCATATGCCCATAGGAATATTTCTTAATATCGTATGTTCTTATTTGTTAATATAAATAGGTCATGTTGTCATATGCCAGGAAATGTTTACTTTTCACTCTCTTTTACTTAAAGTCAACATACTACAAAGAAATCTCTAAAGAATGCTTAACATACAGGAGCTTGGAAGTGAGCTACTTGCTAAGGAAAAAAACAGTCCCTAAATTTAGCTTCTTGGTAGGCAAGAAGCACAAAACCAAATCATTGCTGGCTACCCCTTTATATTCAATGGTAAACAATTCCATTTGCCATCATTTCTAGTGTGTGATAGCCACTTATTCCAGATATAGATTCTCAATTGCTCAGTAACAATTTATTGCAGCGTACCTGTGCAGAGCTAACATATGCAATAAAAAAACAGGAGGAGAGACAGCTGTGGTCTTGCAGTTGATTTTCAATAACTGCAGCACTCAGGAAAAAGAAAAAAAAAACTGAGAAGAAGGAAAAATGCTAGTTAAATAAAACTGGACTTTTATTTTATTTTTTATTTTTATTTTTTTTAGAGAGGGAGAGAGACACGAGTGGGTGTGGAGGGGCAGAAGGAGAGCGAGGGAGAGAATCTTAAGCAGGCTCCACGCCCATCCCAAGGCGGGGCTGGATCTTACAACCTTGAGATCATGACCTGAGCTGAAATCAAGAGTCCGGAGCTTAACCAACTGAGATACCTAGGCGACTGAGATACTTGGACTTTTAAAATCTTCCCATGAATTTTTAATTTCAGTCTACTCAAATGGATGTGAATTCTTATTCATTTTCCAAATTAATTTTCCAAAACCCTGATACTTATGTGTGATGATGTATTCTTTTCTCTTTTCTCTTTAATTTGCATAAGATAGCCACCAATGTCCTGTTCTTCTTTACCTGAGAGATGTATCACTGAAAATTCTTTTATCTCTCTGCTATGAGCCATGAAGTTCAAGAGATCTTCATGAGGTTTGAGTGATCACCATTATTACCAGGAGCACTATTTGAATACCTCTAATAGCTAAAGTTTCTGGAGCATGCAAAGAGTACACTGGAAGTCAGTGGGATATTACTTCCAACAAATTAATTTACCAGAAAATCACTTCCCTACTAGGACTGCAAGAATTTGAAGTATTTTCTTAAGTTGTAAAGTGATCTTGAAGATATGTAAAAGACCAATGTAAAAATAGTCAGTCTTTATCATGATAAATGGTAAGTACTGTAACCAGTATATTATCCTGGGATAATTCTGGAAGTATCTTTGCATTGAGTTCTTATTAGTGTCTTTCAGCCTTTAATATCTCATTATTTGGCCATCAGTATTAATTGGATACTCTTCATCTCTCATTCAAAGATGCTATGACTTTGAATAGTCCAATTAGTTACACAGAGTGACTGTTTCAATGTTACAGAGACAATTTAGCAATTTGCAAATTTGTCAGAAGAACTACATATAGATGTTGTAAAGACCACAAAATTAAGTAGATTCTAATATGGACAACTTACCATGAAGTATCTCTACTTCAAAAAAAAAAAAAAAAGAGTAATCTCTGTAGAAATTGTTTTTGTTACATTGATCTAATAAATTCATGTTTAGTTTATAAGTGTTTACTAAGTCAGAATATAATACTAGATATACCCAGTACTACAATGAAAATAAATAATAGAATGGTACTGACAGGAGAAAGGGAAAATAAAAATAAGAAAATACTAAGCATCATTGAAGGGTATGAACAAATAGTTATAACTAAGAATTTCTTATTTTTTTAAAGAAAATTTCCTTGGAGGGTGAGTTTAAAGCAATTAAAAGAAGTTGGGATTTGGGGGGCGCCTGGGTGGCTCAGATGGTTAAGCAACTGACTTCGGCTCGGGTCGTGATCTTCAGGTCCTGGGATCGAGCCCCACGTCGGGCTCCTGGCTCAGCAGGGAGTCTGATTCTCCCTCTCCCTCTGTCTCTTCCCCTACTCATGCCCTCTCTGTATCTGTCTGTCTCAAATGAATAAATAAAAAAAAAAATCTTAAAAAAAAAGAAGTTGGGATTTTTCTGTTAATTCACAGAAAAAAAAATTGTGGCCAAAACAAGAGGCAAATTAGTAGTTTCAGAGATTATAATAAAGATATTTTATGTGAAGATTGGTAATAGGTTGGTCTGTTCTTGAGTTACAATTAAGATATAATGTGACAAAAATGATATAAGCTTCAAGAGAACCTTTTGGAATCTTGAAGAACATGCAATTTTGCTTTGAGATATTTGGGATTGCCAACATATTCTTAAAGGAAGGTTATTCTTTCAGCTTAATAAGGAATTTCATTAAGTCTAGTAAGTGGATTTGCTAGAGAAGAGAAGAAAATGCTTTAAAATCAAGACAGACTTTGATCACTCAGCTAGTCACCCACCTGCATTGGACTTCTAAGCTTTCCGCTTTTCTTTACCTTAGTTTCTTCATCTGCTCATGTTATAAGGCCTATGGAGTGCTGGACTCAGGGCCCAGCACATGGCAAGTGTCCAAATAATTTAATTGAAAGCATGTATGTATATACACACACACATACACACACAGTTAAAGTAGTTTATTTAGTCACATCAGTTAGCTGGCTATAATAATTTGTCATTTTGCACATGACATAATTGTGGTGGTTTCCTAGATCTCTTTCTTACTCTAGAAACCTTACAATAAGCCATTTATCATGCATATATTCCAAATTAAGTTTAATGTTTATACTTTATGTGGAAGAAATTATAATCTCTTACTGAAATTGAAAGAATTTTCACTATAGATAAAAATATATCTATGCAATGTACAGATGCTTCTAAAATATTGTAGAATATCTCCTTCCAGAACTGGACTAGAAGGAAGCTATAATATACAGAACTTGCTCTACAATGTTCTAATGTTACCTCTAAACTCATTCTCAGGCTATAAAATAAATAGTAATTGGTGATAATTTAGTAAATACTATAGTAGTACCTACCAGCAGTCCCTCAATGTCTGTCATCATTCTTTCTTATAGTAGTAGAACCTCAAATTTTAGCTCTGCATCTGGTTTCTCTGACTAAAGACTGTATTTCCAGTTTTTTGTGAAGACAGGCGTGGCCATCTGACTAGTCTTAGATGCTGAAAAGAAAGCAGGCATATTGGGTGAACAGCTTTGGAGCCTTGGTTAAGATAGAGATGATGCATCCTTTGTTCCTTTTTTTCTTTTCCCTTCTTCCATCCTGCATCTTGCAATATTATGTAATGGATTGACCTCTAATTGCTATCTTGGACCATGAAGACAAGGATTGTACACTAGGGATGACAGACATAAACTAGAAGATATCTCCATATGTGAGGGCTTTTTGGGGAACAAAGTTGCTATGTCTTCCTTGGCTAACCTGTATCTATCTACATGTTTACATGAGAGATGAGTTTTGTCTTACGGTCAGTTTGGGGTGTCTGTTTCTCAGAGTTAAATATAATCCTGAATACTACAAATAATTATGCATGCTGGTCATTGTTTTCTATGTCTTTTATATATTTGATTATATACATTTATACTGTAATATATAGTATATCATAGTCTTTAAAGTATTACATTATATCTTTACACACAAGAATACTGGTTTTGTTGCTTTAAATATTTAGAAAACCTCATGGAAGAAATAGTTTCTTGAAGTTCTTTAAATGCAATTTAGCAAATGAAAGTCAGTTTACCTACTAAATATCTTGTAGGCACTTCCCGTAGGAATACAAAAGACAAAGAATAAAAGAGCAAATAGAACACAAGCTCTGTGTTAAATGGTTTTAGTTTTATGACTAAGAGATGTAAGGTAGTTCAGATAGAAAATATTCTATTTATTCTCTGAAGAGTACAGTCTTTCTATGAGTAGATGACAGTTACTTAAAAGCCTATCCAGATAGCTATCTCAACAAGGGAGCTGAAGAAGAGGGAAGGGAGAAGCACAGGGGAGAAAGGAGAGGGAGAAGAGGATGGGAAAAGTGTAAAGAGGGTGGAGAAGAAAGACCAAGAAGCTGGACAAAGAGGGAAGTTGAAGTGGGGTGGGAAAGATGAAGGGAGAGAAATTACGAAATATCAGGATGAGTCTACTTAAGAGGGGGATGCATCAGGCAAAACATCCAAGCTCTATGCTGTGGTATTGCCTAAAAGTCCCATTTTCTCTATTTTTTTAAATGATATAATACAAGGGGGGAATGTCTGTGGTAATATGATCAACTGCAATGTGAAAACATAATAGACCACTTGTAATGACAGAGGACAGTAATCCAAACACAGATGGATTTACTATAGTTAGATTTATATTCATCTGAATGGCCAGGAAGCCAAAGGAATTCATCTTCACATTGATATTTATATCATCTTCATATCAATATGTATTTATATCAATAAATGTTTATATTTGAGGTTTACTTTTTTAAAGATAACTAGAATATTTGGGATATATTACCCTATCATTTTGTGTTGTATTTACCCTAGGCAGTTTTCCATTGTATGAAGTCAAATAGCAAACTATTTATAAATATAAAAGGAATATAAATGGACCATAGGGGGCGCCTGGGTGGCTCAGTTGGTTAAACGACTGCCTTTGGCTCAGATCATGATCCTGGAGTCCCGGGATCGAGTCCCGCATCGGGCTCCCTGCTCAGCGGGGAGCCTGCTTCTCCAACTCTGACCCTCCTCCCTCTCATGCTCTCTGTCTCTCATTCTCTCTCTCTCAAATAAATAAATAAAATCTTTAAAAAAAAATAAATGGACCATAGGTATGATTCAGTATTTATTTATTTATTTATTTATTTAATAAGTATAAATATTTTACTCCTTGATAGCAAAAAAAATTAATAGCATGTAAAAGAAAATAGATTTGAAACAAAGATGGGACCATATTGAATAAAACAGCTTAAGAGGAAAGTGGCTTTTATATGTCTTAAAGAATAGTTTTATAAATTTGTATGTGTAGAAATTAAATTTTCTAGAAAGTCTGTGTTGATGATAGAGGAACATGTGAATATGTGGCTAAATTTAAGCGACATACCTAGTGTGTGTGGGGGTTCCCCAAAGTAATTTGGTTTTATGTGATTGCTAAATGAGAATGTTCTTTCCTTTAAATAAACTGTTTAAAATGATAGTTATTCTATTGTTATTTTCATATATGAGTAATACATATTAAGAAACTAAGAACTTTCTCCATATGAAAAAACACAATGTACAATCTTAACCAATACATTTTAGCTGTGCTAGCTATATAATGTATTAAAGCGAGTCTCTTTGTTCAAGTAAACTGTAAAACTGTTTTGTCGTCGGTTGTTACATTATATTTCATATTATAAGTGGATTTTCCATTTAATAACGAAATATTTCAAACTATTTGTAGAGCACCTACTTCATACAATAGCACTGCTTTAAGGGAATTGCCAGATCTCTCAGTGATCTGTTGCAATAGAACAGGGTAAGACAAAAAAGTTCCTATGATAAAGTAAGAGCCCTTGTAATAAAATAATTTCAGTTCTTGGAAGTTATTCCAGAAGTGTAATCTCACAAATTATGCAAGATGTATTTATATGGACACTTACTGACATACTATTTTTTTAAAGGAAATACAAAACCACACACACACACATATGAAACAAGCAAAAAGGGCGCCTGGGTGGCTCAGTCGGTTGAGCGACTGCCTTCGGCTCAGGTCATGATCCCAGGGTCCTGGGATCGAG
>NC_138375.1:16147367-16199776 GCF_054177405.1 Leptonychotes weddellii | reverse complement strand
CATCGGGCTCCCTGCTCTGCGGGGAGCCTGCTTCTCCCTCTCCCACTCCCCCTGCTTGTGTTCCCTCTCTCGCTGTGTCTCTCTCTGTCAAATAAATAAATAAAATCTTTAAAAAAAAAAAAAAAGAAACAAGCAAAAAAAAAAAAAAAAAAAACAATTACAACACCCACAAAACCATAGCAGTAACAAACCTAGAAGTAGCCTAGGTCTTATTATTAAAAATAACTTATGAGATGCATATAATGAAATATTATGATTTCCTTTAAAAAGGAACAAGTAGATATAGATATGCCGATGTCCAAAATTCTTACAGGCTCTAACACCAAGTGAAAAAGCGCTTCACATATATTACTCAATTCTTTATATTAATGACACGTAAAACATGAAAGGAATTCTTATTTTTGATTTAATTTTCTGGGTATTATATTTGTCCTGTATATCTCACATTTTATATGTAAGGTGAGGTTTAATAGTTAATTTTTTTATGTCTTGTATCAGTTGTCTTAAATCATTTATTTCTTTTTTTTCCTCTGATTACATTATTTGTGCTTATATTATGGTTAAAAACAAATCAACTAATATAGGTTTTCTATTAAATAGGATATAAAGGATAGAGACAGAACAATGTAAGGAATTGAATGAGTAAGACTAGGTCAGAAGGGCAAGGGGAGAATTATCCAAGAAGAGGGAATTTTTTTTTTTTTTTAAAGATTTTATTTATTCATTTGAGACACAGAGATACACAGAGAGAGAGAGCATGAGCAGGGAGAGAGGCAGAGGGAGAGGGAGAAACAGGTTCCCTGCTGAGCCAGGAGCCCGATGTGGGGCTTGATCCCGGGACCCTGAGATCATGACCTGAGCCGAAGGCAGACGCTTAACCATCTGAGCCACCCCGGCACCCCAAAGAGGGAATATTTTGAAAAAAGAGGAATGCAGTCATGCAAAGAGCACTGAATGCTCCATAAAGATAGAAAATAAAGTGTGCTCAGCTTTTGTTTAGTAACAAAGCACCACATAATTTAGTGGGTGAAAACATGAATCATTGACTTACTTCCTGATTCTGTGGGTCAGCAATTTCACTGGGCTCAGGTGAGTAGTAGTTCTGGTACCACTCATGTTTCTATTGTCAGTTGCCACTCAGTTGGGGTTGGCTGATTTTCAGCCAAAGCAGTAGGGGTAATTAGGTCGTATGTCTCTCATCCTCTAATATGTGTGCCTGGGGTTTTTCACCTGAAATCATTCACAAAGTTCTTAAGAGAAACAAGAAAGAAGACAAGTCTCACTCTGAATCCACTGCTTACATTCTGTTAACTCTGATCCCTTTGGATAAAGCAAGGCAGAGGTTCAAGCCCAGAGTCAGACTAAGACCGCGTTCATAGATACATGGCAAACGGATGTGGATACAGGGAGAGAAAGAACTTGTGATCAGAGAGAAAGAACTTGTGATCATTTGTACAGCCCACAGTTTGGTCCTCTGGCCTGAAATTTTCAGGGGCCCCATACAAGCATAACACTGTCACCTCCTTTGATACCACCAAGTGTCATCAAATCAAACAGACCTATCCCACACTGGAAAAGTGACAGGATGGAAGTCACTGAGCCATAGCTGTTCTAAAATTCCTCAGATCAGTATTGCTAGGCTTGCCCAGTCTGGAGGCATGAATTTTTCTTGAATAGATTCCAGTTCTGCCCCCTCAGAGTGGCTTCAAGTCCCTTGTCTTCTGTTTCTTAGGAGTGGTTCTTGAATCTAGCAATTCTCAAAAGTGATGCTTGGACATCTGGGATACCCTAAGACCTTTCAAGGAGTCCTGAAATAAAAACTATTTTTTCTTTTTTTTTTTTAAGGATTTATTTATTTATTTGACTGAGAAAGAGTGGGAGGGGGGAGAGAGAATGCGAAGCAGACTCCCCACTGAGCAGGGAGTCCAACGTGGGGCTCAATCTCAGGACCCTAGATCATGACATGAGCAAAAATCAAGAGTTGGATGCTTAACCAACCGAGCCACCCAGGCACCCCAAAATCAAAACTATTTTCATAAAGACATTAAGAATTATTATTATTCTTGGGGCACCTGGATGGCTCAGTTGTTAAACAACTTTAGGCTCAGGTCATGATCTCAGGGTCCTGGAATCAGCCCTGCATTGGGCTCACTCCTCAGCGGGGAGCCTGCTTCTCCCTCTCTTCTGCCCCTCCCCTTCCCCATGTGCACATGTGCTCTCTCTCTCAAATAAATAAATAAAGTCTTTAAAAAAAGAATTTTTTTTTTTTTACTGTATTCATAGTTGCACTGATGGTGCAAAATGAGTAAAATTGCTGGCACATTAACACAAACCAAGGCAGAGCCACCAAATGGCACTAGGAGTATTCTTCACCACTCACTCATTGGAAGAAAACTAAAAGCCAGTATGACTTTTTCCTTGAAGAAGCAGTAAACATCATTAAAGTTATTAAATCTTGACCCTGTGTACCCAATGTTTTAAAATACTCTTTCATGAAATGCAAGTACACATAAAGACATCTTACTACACACTGAAGTGTGGCACATCAAGGAAAAACACACCTGCGATTGTTTGAGTTGTGAGCTGAACTAGACATTTTCCCACGGGATCTAATTTTTACTTGAAAGAATAATTGCCAGACTGTCATAATTCAGACTGGCTTATTTGGTGGACATTTTATCAAAATGAATGAAGCAAGCCTGTATATTTATTTCTGTTAACATCCCCTTAAATGAAGCAAATCACGAGTGGACCCAGAGTCATTATGGAAAACAAGATTCCCAGAGGGAGAGATGGATACAAGAAGGGAAAGAATCTAGCATTTTTATAACCTACCAAGAAGGGATATTGATTTTGAAATTATTCTTACCATTATTTTCTAACCTTTTGGACAGCTTATTCCTTCTAAAACTGTGACTGAAATTACTTTCCATAATTGCAGTCAGTTTTCAAAAACAATTAGTATCAACTTCTTTTTTGTTATTTTGTTAAAATTTATTTTTATACATTTTAAAAATACTACCTACACTAAAGAATGAGTGAGAATTCTAACCATTTTTTAAATTTGGCCATTTTTTTTTCATATTGTTTTCATGGAAAATTGCATAGTCTAAAAAAACTAAAATTATATTTGCATTGAACATTTTTATTCATCCTGTATGTGAGTTGACATATATTTTAGTAATAGAAATGGCTGATCTGAGACTTGTCTGCTGAGGCAAGAACAATGTATTAGTTACTAAGTAAGCAGGCTTCATTTTGATTATATGGCTCTAACTAATGTTATTAATTTTATTGAATAAATCTTCTAATTAACTCAGGGAATGTTTTAAAATGGTCTAAAGGTTTTCTTTTCACTTTTCTATTTCTATTAAAATTTTTATCATTAGAAAAAGTAAATCCAAATAAACTACATTCCACTTGACTTCTGAAATTTATAATTGAAATGTAACAATTATGTGTGGGACTTTAGTGTTAGAATTGTTAATGTGCAAGTGCTTTATGTTTGTTCATTGAATCAGTGATTCAATAAGAAGATTATATAATAAGGCTGTTCATTCGAAATATATGAATTACCCAGAACAATGTTAACATTTAGAAAATTTTGAGTCCATTGAAAAATTAGTTCTTACGAAAACCTTGTAAGTCAACCCTACCCCGCTAAAATCTTAAGCTACCAAAACTTCTTTGTTCTTGAAAGATTCTGCTAGTGACTATCAATTATTGTGTAGAAGTATGGCATATATAATGTAAAATCTTTAGTGGAAATAGGAATTTGACTTTGCCATATTGAGCTTGTTACTCTTTATTCAAACTGCTATGTCATAATATTGCAATATTTTGAGTAAATGAGTTCTTCTGCCGTTAAAATAGTAATTGAGGGGAGCCTGGCTGGCTCAGTCAGTGGAGCATGCAACTCTTGATCTTGCTGTTATGAGTTTGAGCCACACATTAGGTGTAGAGATTACTTAAAAATAAAATCTTTTTTTTTTTTTTAAAGATTTTATTTACTAATTTGACAGAGAGAGACACAGGGAGAGAGGGAACACAAGCAGGGGGAGTGGGAGAGAGGGAGAAGCAGGCTTCCCGCGGAGCAGGGAGCCCGATGCGGGGTTCGATCCCAGGACCCCGGGATCATGACCTGAGCCGAAGGCAGACGCTTAACGACTGAGCCACCCAGGCGCCCCAAAAATAAAATCTTTAAAAAACAAACAAACAGGGGCGCCTGGGTGGGTCAGCCGGTTAAGTGGTTAAGTGTCTGCCTTCAGCTCAGGTCATGATTTCAAGGTCCTGGGATTAAGCTCCTCGTTGGACTCCCTGCTTAGCGGGGAGCCTGGTTCTCCCTCTCGCTCTGCTCCTCTGCCCATGTTCTCTCTCTCTCTCTCTCTCTCACACACACACACACAAATAAATAGATAAAATCTTTAAAACAAACAAATGGTAATTGATTAAAAGTTAATCTCATATGTCAAAAAATCAGCATATTTTTGACAACCTAATAAGTGCAAAACTGAATGGCTGAATTGCTTTCATATATTTATATTAAGTGTATGTGTTGATTATTTAAGCTTATTTGTACAGATTTTAAATAGATTTTAATTCTCCATGTTCTTGCCTACTTGAATTAACTCAAACAAAGCATGTAATTGTAAATGTGAAGTATGTCCATTTATGTATATATGTAAATTATCTAAGTTTGAATTTGGAGACTAAATATAATTAATTACCAGGCTTAGGAAAATTTTTACTAAATAATATTTGAAAAGTAAAACATAGAAAATACTAGTGATATATGAAGAGAGAGAGAAAAAAAATTAGCTACAAAGAACAGAAGACTTAGATTCAGTTGGAATTATTTTTTCCAAAATAGTGACGTTAACATATCAAAAAATTCTGAAGAAAATGAACAAGCTGAAAACCAAAAAAACAGGGCGCCTGGGTGGCTCAGTTGGTTAAGCGACTACCTTCGGCTCAGGTTATGATCCTGGAGTCCCGGGATCGAGTCCCGCATTGGGCTCCCTACTCAGCAGGGGGTCTGCTTCTCCCTCTGCCCTCTTCCCTCTCGTGCTCTCTGTCTCTCATTCTCTCTCTCTCAAATAAATAAATAAAATCTTTAAAAAAAATTAAAAAAAAAGAAAACCAAAAAAACAAAACTAAATGAAATACTAGAAAGCCGCTAAAGTAATGTGAAGATACACTGTGTGTGTGATATTCATACCTATATGCTGTGCTAATGTAAAGAAATGTTATTATTGTAAAACACAATTTTTCCTTAAGCCCATATGCCATAGCTATTATTCTGTAACTTTCCATCATGGCCAGATACCTTGAAATGGAAACATGAAAGTATTGTGTCTGCCTCTGCACAGCCCATTGATTCACACTGCAAAGCAATATAATCTCATTTCTCCCCCACCTTCCACTGAGGCCTCTGTCAACAAGTTCACTATGACTTCATGTTGGTGTAGTCTATCGTACATAGTATTTTAGACCTCTGATCACTCTTTCCTCTGTAAGTCTGATCTCCCAGTGTTCTAGTGTTTTGTCCTAGTTTTCTTGTAAATTCTCTAGCCAGTCATGCTTGTTCAAATTTTCTGCCTTATTTTTCTGAAACCTCTTGCACTTTGAGTTTAACACTTTATCCCCTGACTTTTCATGACAGACATAATCCCTACAAGACACTTTAACCTCACATAGGTCCAACAATTATTTAAATTGTGGTGATTTTCAAATCTCTATCTCTACTCTTATGATTTTCTCAATGTGGAAATTCTAACTGGATAGGAATAGTAGACAGAGTTAAACAAATACAATTTTGAATAAGGTATCAAGAGCGAAGAAGGACTTATCTTTCTAGAGGAATGGCTGTTAATGTAAGATAAGACTAGAATGACAGCCAATGGCTTATAGGGTTGTGTGTGAAGGAGGATTGATTGACTGATTGTTTGTTTGTTTGTTTAAAGTAGGCTCCACACCCAGTGTGGAGCCCAATATGGGGCTTGAACGCATGACCATGAGATTAAAACCTGAGCTGAAATCTAGAGTCAGCTGCTTAACTGACTGAGCTACCCAGGCACCCCTTGAAGGAGGATTATTTTGATGATAGAGGAATATCAAGCATTTTAATATTTTGATGAAAACAGCTAAAGGGAGGGAAGTATTGAAAATATAATAGACTATGGACTACAGATAGCATAATAACTACAAAGGAAATTTATAAAAAAAATAGAAGAGCTTAAAACACAGGTGAAAAAAATAACCTTAGGCACAAAGAACATCATTTCCTCAAAAACAGAAGGATTAAAATAAAGATGATTGTTTATGTAGAGCCCATATAATCAACCAAGGAGTAGGCATGGATTCCTCAGCCTCAAAATTGGACATCGTCTTCTACTTATACTTACTTTTTCTTCATTTAACTACGCCACATTTTTCTTCTCAATAATGAGTATAATAAATATACCCAATCCTTTTTTAGGTGATGATTATTAAGAGTACATAAAAAAGGGAAAACCTACAAATAGTGAAGATATTTATAAATAATATAAGCCACAATTAAATGGCTATTTTAGTAAATAAAATGTAGTTTTAGTTTATATTTTAGTTTATATTTCCTTTTTTTTTAAAGATTTTATTTATTTATTTATTTGACAGAGAGAGACACAGCGAGAAAGGGAACACAAGCAGGGGGAGTGGGAGAGGGAGAAGCAGGCTTCCCGCGGAGCAGGGAGCCCGATGCGGGGCTCGATCCCAGGACCCCGGGATCATGACCTGAGCTGAAGGCAGACGCTTAACGACTGAGCCACCCAGGCGCCCCTTAGTTTATATTTCTGGTAGCATTTTTATTCACCAAATTATTTTTATGTGCTATTAGCCTATTCACAATAACTTTCTATGAAGATCAAATAACAAGATATAGAGCACCATTAATTTAATAAGTATTACATTTATTAAACAATACCACTTTGTAAAATATGATTCCAAATTGTATTGGTATTATATATTAAAAGCAATGGTTAACCCTAATATTAGCTGTCAGTGGTCCTGTAAAAGAAATTGAAAAATATGCCCACATTTCTGAATTGCAGTCGAACCTTGAATTCTGATTCAATTGACTATACCATATGGACCCAAGCTGAGTTTTTTTTTTACATGTTTTTACAGTAATAATATATGAATATGGTAATTGGTATTTCATTTTAAAACACAGCAATGTATGTGTGTGTGTGTGTGTGTGTGTGTGCTTTATCCCTATTGGAATTACACTTGATCTTAGCCAAAAGGCCAAGAAGCGATTCCTATTGGAATTAAAATGGTGGAAGCTAGCTGATCCTTATGCATAGTAAAGACTGGAAGCATTGATCAAGGGAATACTGATATTTTCTTCAAAAGATGGTGGAAATTTCAGTGTTGATGTGCGTCTGGGGATGGGCATGAAGGAATACATTTTGAATTAAAAATAATTATGGTTTAAAAACATATAGTACATTATCATGTATATTCTATCGTCACTTGTCAACTGAATAAATAGAGTGCCTTTAGAGAAGAAAACCAAAACATTGAAATTAAGAAAACATTGAAATGCAGGATTAAATCATTATCCAATTAATCTAACCCAGTTGTCACCTCAACAAATAGATTGATGAGATGTTCCCTGAAGTCTTCATGAAAATGCACATAAACCTATTCTCCAAAGTCATTATTTTCCCAGGAAGCTATATAAGAACCAGGGCTATTGTACTAAAGATAACATAAATTGAAACTGTCTTGTCTGAATTTCTAAAATATAGCAACAAAAATGTTAGGTCAAAACTATGTAAGTTAAAAAATAAATGCACTCTTCAATAATATTAGTGAATGAATTACATTGATTTGAACACTACAACTTATGCAATTTTTAGTTGTCCTCTGGGGGGAAATAATACTTAAAAGTAGGGACATAGAATAATCTTTTGAGCTCTAATTGAGCTAACCAACACCTCCTTTGGAAGGCTTATGGTTTAAAATCACATGGTTAAATGGTGATGGGTATTCAGGAGAGCACTTGTGATGAGCACTGGGGGTTTTATCTAAGTGATGAATCACTAAATTCTACACCTGAAACTAATATTACACTGTATGTTAACTAACTGGAATTTAAATAAAAACTTGAAAAAGAAAAAAATAATAAAAAAATAAAATCACATGATGAAGTTCACCAAGATAACCTGCAGATCTGGTGAACTGTCAGAAAGATGAAGGTATGAAACCTATCTCTTACCATTTGCTAATCATGTGATTTGAGCAAATGACATAAATGAGCCTGAATTTATCATCTATAACAGTGACATGAGATAATTGAGTTGAGATAATCCCCACCTCATTGATATATTACGATAATTACCAGTACTACATAGTCTCTGGAATATGGGTTGTCAGTTGTTATAATAAATCTATTGATGGAAACAAGTTTATACTATAAAATATATTTCATCTATTTTTAAATTATTGTAAAAGGATTTTTAGAAACAAAATTCAGTATTTTATTTTCTCCTTTTTTATCTTCATTTTTAATTATGTATCTTTTCTGACAAATTTATTTCCAGACACTTTTTCGTAATTTGGGACGGAAACATTCTCCTTGAACAGAGTGCCTTCATTTCAAAAATGATGTTCTTCCTCTTTAGAGTCCATCTTTACTATGCCAGACCCACTTTTCTTTCTAGCTTTCTTATCTATTCCATTTTTTTTATAATCTTGGCCAACTGGCAAGGCAGATTGGTGTGGCACATTCGAAGTCTAGCACCTGTTATGCTACTCCTTCCCTCATCCTTCTTTTGAGCAGATGTTGTCTCTCCTGTCTTAGAATTTGTTTCATGAAATCTAACATATGCCACCTCTTCTCTATCCCCATGTATTTTTTAAAAAATTGTCTTCTAATCTAGCATTAAACTTCTTAATTGGAATGAACACTCTTATATCCTGCCATTTTTACTATTCATAATCCAAATGAAATGTCAATTTTAGTTCTAGTGAGTGAAATTGTAATAATAACAATAATAATGTTATTATAATAATTTGCATAAAGTAATAATCAAGTCTATCCCTTTATCATACTTACTATGTATCAGCCACTATTCTCAGCATTTAACTTCCAGGTGTGAAAAATAAGACTAACTGCCCTGACCCAGACATTCTTTACCAGAATTACCACATCTTAGCCTCAAAACCTTTAGTAATACCATGCTCTAGGCAATCAATATCAATGGCACAAAACGGGTATTCAGGCCTGGCCTACCCTCCCCTTCAAATATTAAAATCTGTTTGCTCTATTTCAGTGGTCATCACACCATTGAGCTTTTATTAATTTTGTATAAGAAACACTGAGTAGAGATAATGGATTTATCTTCACTTATGAAATAGAAAAAAGGAAATTCAAACCAAGATTAGAGCAGAAAACTTTACAATTCTCCATTAACATGGATTTTATCACAAGAAAGAGCAAAGATCCATGACTGTCATCTTGTGCCTTATTTTTTCAAATCAAGCAATAAGCTTTGTAGAATGCATTAGTTTTCAATCAGTTTTCTATTGGGGAAATAAACATAAGTAAATAAAACATGGAGTATAGTCTTCTATTTTTGTTCTTGCCTGGGAGCATTCTCTGTTATGATTGTGTACCTTAAAGAAGTGGACTTAAAAAACACAGTGAAAACATATGTTAAATGTTTCTCTAAGAGAAAGAGAAAAAACAATTTTCTAAGTGTCAAAGTGGCTTAGCTACTATGGAAATCTTTAATACAGAAAACAGAGTTCCAAGACTATACTCCCTATTTGTTGAGAACTTACATAAAGGACTTTCACTCTCTTATTTTTTCTTGCACAAATGATACCTTGAAATATTTATAGGTAATCCCTAGAGATGTGTTTTAAGTACTGTATGTATAAGTAGTTTTCTGGAACTTTGCATTAGTATATTGGGATAAATATCCTAGCCTACAGTTTATGGCTTAATACTTTTGGTGATAGTAAGTCAGTATAGCATATTGTGGAATACTGATAATAGATATTCAGATAACTTACTAATTATCTACAATTCAGCAATGAGGCTATAGTACAAATACACGCATACAAGTTTATATGGAAAGACTCTATTTATATATGTGTATATAATGCTATTTATATATAATCATATGCAATATATAATTATAAATAATCCATACATATTATATATAATTATATATTATATACAAATAATATACATTTTGATTCTTACAATGTTCATTGGCAGCAGGCTGAAGTTTCTGATTGCTTCTATTGCTCCAGGTCATAAGGTTGCCAGATATTTTGAAGAATGTATTAAAGATGATTTTGACAGCTAGAAACGTGTACATTGGATAGTTGACCTACATTGGGATCAACTATTTTGAAGAGTAAGCCCTGGGGGGAGAGGACATGTATTTAGAATACTTCTGTGCTAGATTAGCCCTCACTAGAGTGTTAACAGAGATTGGTGTTAATAGCAACTGCCACCCCCCAAAGTCTCTGAAATTCTAAGTATCTGTGGTTTCTTAACTTTAAGCATTCAGCTTATTTAATCACAACTTTTATAAATGGAGATAAAAGTGGAAATCACACCATTCTGCTATGGGTTTTACTTACCTGTGCTCACTTATTAACGACAGTGTTCTCCCTCATCCATATCACTGTCAACATCAATAACTCATGAGACTTTACATTCAAAACTGTATGAAGACCCAAAATAAACTTGAAATAAACAGATTTGCATAACGTAATGGAGGACAAAAAATTATATGTCATCTCAAAACTCACAATCTGGTGGAGAGATAAAGTAGGACCTAGGCAATTTCCATGCAATATGGCAAGTGGAAGGAAGATGTAAAGAGCATGTCCTTTGTGATGATGTGATTGAGCGTGTAATCTAAATCTGGGCAGAGAAAAGGAAGGTTTACCAAAGAAAGGACAAGTAATTGTTTTGGTGTGTCAAGTAAAGTGAAAGAAGAGAAAAGATGAGAATTCTAAACAGAGGGAACAATAGACACCTAGACTTTGTAGAACAAGGCCAACAGTGGATTTGTTGCAGCATACTGTGAGTAGTTTGAGAAGGTGTAGATGACTAAGTGATGGATGATGCCAGACATGGTAAGCAGAGAGAGAATCATGACACATGTCAGGCTTAGGCAGAGAGCCACGAGGAAAAGTAAAACGCGTTTTAAATTATGTAGTGTTATAATCAGTGTGAGATTCAGAAAAGGCATTCTTACTGTAGAGTACAGAAATAATTAAATAGAATTAGAAAGCTTAGAGTTGGAGAATACTATAATATGTCAGATAAGGTATGGTAATGTATTAACTGGGATAATGATAGTTAGATGGACAAGAGTAAGTGGATTCTAAACTATTAAGACGCTTGAAAATAGGATTTAGTGATTCCTTGGCTGTGGTTGATATGGGAACAGGGGAGATAAAGAGGGCCACGGGATCGTAGTTTAGGAAACAGGATGGATTATAATTGGTGCCTCACACTAAAATATGCAACACTAAGAGGAGATGATCTGAAGAGAAAGCAGGGATAATTAGTTAAAATCGTAATTGTTCAGTTTCAGATGTCACTGACTCCTTCAAGTGGACATATATTAGGAGGCTGTTGGATATAATGTATGCATTGATGTAATAATCTGCTGAGATTCAAACTGGATTTTTTTTCTAGTGCTAATCCCTAAAATAAGAACAAGATTGAAACCTTTTCTTTTTTTTTTTTTTAAGATTTATTTATTTATTTGAGAGACAGTACACACACACACACACACACACACACACGTACACACTACTCACCTGTGAGTGGGGGAAGGGGCAGAGGGAGAAAGTCTTCAAGCAGACTCCCCACTGAGCATGGACTTGGAGGCAGGGCTTGATCTCATGACCCATGAGATCATGACCTTAGCCAAAATCAAGAGTGGGAGACTCAACCGACTGAGCTACCCAGGCACCCCAAAACCTTAACTTTTCCTTCTAATAAGGCCGCTGTAAAGTTTAAAGTTAAAGTAAGAAGTGATTGGGAGTGCCAGGGTGGCTCAATGGGTTAAGCCACCAACTCTTGGATTCGGCTCAGGTCATGATCTCAGGGTCCTGGGATAGAGCCCCAAGTCTGGCTCTGTGCTCAGTGGGGAGTCTGCTTGAAGATTCTCTCTCCCTCTCCCTCAGCCCCTCCCCCAGCACTGTCTCCCTCTCTCTCTCTCTAAAAATAGATAAATCTTTAAAAAAAATTTAAAAGAGCTTATGTTGGGGCGCCTGGGTGCTCAGTTGGTTAAACATCTGCCTTTGGCTGAGTCATGATCCCAGAGTCCTGGGATCAAGCCCTGCATCAAGCCCTGCATGGAGCCCAGCATCAGGCTCCCTGCTCAGTGGGGAGCCTGCTTCTTCCTCTCCTTTACCCCTCTCTTGCTTGTACTCTCTCTCTTTCTGTCAAATAAATAAAATCTTAAAAAAAAATTAAAACATGAAAGAGCTAATGTTTTTGAAAGCATTTTGTAATTTCCAGCTACTGTATAAAGAAGTGTTACTAGTGTTGGCTTTGCTCTTGTTTTAGTGGGCTTATAAATCATTAGATCAGTCTATGTAATCGTTGGCTCCATTCTGTCACTATTAAGTCACATTAACTGATTGTAACTGAATTAAAAAAATTATTTCCCACTCTGCCTACCATTTTTCCATTTTCTATATCTCAGATACCCCTGATTAGGATTTGAGTTTTTATTTTATTTTAATTTATTTTTTTACCATTCAGTTTTATCTTTGGCTTAATGTAATATTTTGGTTGAAAACCAACACTTTGTTTTTGCATTGTAATATGTGAGAGCTTTTGAGGTTTCAGAAAGATGTGTCAACTAAATATTTTCAGAAAACTGAATTAACATTGTAAAGATTGTGGAGAGTTTTGGTTATTTTTAAAGTATTTTTTAAATATATGTATTTTTTCAGTATTGGTTCCCTGTGCTATAGGATGAATTTACTGTGGAGGTTTAAGCAATGAAGCTAGTAAGATGCATAACCAGCCTTATAAAATAAATTGCTACTACCTTGTAAGTAAAATGATTGTTACCTGTTTTTGACACATAAAGTGATGCAAGGTATTAACTTTAAACTATTCTTCATGGATAAACACTAATTTTCACATTTAATAGTTTGTGATATAGTTGTTGAAACACCATGGGGTTACTAAGAATGCATAGGACAAACATAGAGATACTGGCATTTCTTAGACGCATGCCTCTAAATGCAAACTTGTTTCCTCAAACACACACTTCCTTTGTAATTATTCTTTCCTTGCTCATTTCTACAGGTATTGTAGGGTACAATGTATCATGTTAAAGGTCTATTCATTACCTTGATGCATGAGATTCATTTTACTGGTTAGAGAGGCATGGCTGTTATAGCTGTTTTAATCAAATACATAATTTAGGCAAGTATGTAAGAACGTTTTTTTCTATACATTAATGTCCTATGATGCTGCCTCTGTGAATTTTAGCTAATAAAACAAACAAACAAATAAAGAGCAAAAAGTCGGGCTGCTTGATTAGAAGGATAAAATAAACTGGGAAGTACAAGCCAAGTTCATATTTTTTTGTATCACTAAAATGAATATTGGAGCTTGTAGCATATAAAAGGTATAGAGATTGTAGAGTGTATAGGAAGAACTGAAAAGGGAACTGAGGATTTTTATTCTAGTCCAAATTTTACCCTAATCTATATAAGTGAGCTTCTATGTGCCACCAATCTGAATTTCATCAATTAAAAATGAAGGATTTAGATAGCCAGACCTCAAAAACTTTTAAATTGTGGTGTATATATGTATATATTTCAATCATATATGTGTGTCTCTCTCTTTTTCTCTCTCTCTCTCTCTATATATAAACATCTATGTATATATACACAAATGTATTTTGCACATATATACATGAATATGTATTTTACATGCCTTTATATAAAACATATAGAATTATAAAATATGTATCATCTCTAAGGCTAGTGACAGAACTTTCTAAAATGTGCTTGAATAGTTTGGATATTGTATGCAAATAAGTATGATAAAAATTGATACTATGATTATTGTTCTGGAAAAGTACAGATGCTCTTTCTCTCCTACCTCAAACCTTGGCATTCACCTACCAGAAGGACCTCAAAACAACACTCCAAATAGGTATTATTACTATATAAGCGTTATGTAGTAACATGATATAGTTGAATATTGTACAGTATTACATTTAATTATGCAATCATTAAAATTTAATGTCATTTAAAAAAATCAGAGGCTAATGCACCTAGACATGCCTCTAATGACCGACTCAGTGAAAACAAGAACAATTTCAAGTACCTAAGTCTCAATCATATCTTAACACATTTCCTAGTCTCTTTACTTACTTTATACTAGCGGTGAAAATCTAGTGATACTGATTATGGCAGACTCATGGACTGCACTAATTCCTTAACAGAAAAGATGAATTACCACGCTGCCACTTGGTCTTCACATGGCTGTGTGCACATTACTTCTATTAAGATAGTGCCATTTATGGTTGAGATTTCTGTAAAATCTTTCATTGGTGGTTTCTGGATTCTAATCACAGATACTATCGTTTGTACCCTGGTCAAATGCATGTTGTAACTCTTTTAGGGATTGTGGTTGCTTAGATTTTCTTTTTTTAGAAAAATCTGTGTCAAGAACATATTAGAATGTCCGCAAACTATAAATGAATCCCTTGATTATTTGTTCAGCCCATTGTTACACATTGAACTGCTCAAAAAAAAAGGTAAAGTGTCTCTCCAGAGATTGTTTTGAATATTAATTCTCTGGTATCGAATCCTTAGGTACAAAAGCTTACTTCAGTACAGAACAGTTGTGTGACCCCGGTGATGTTATTTAAACTCTCCAAGGCTTCATGTGCTCATATGTTAAGGGAATGCACTATATGTCAGCTTCCTAGCACTGCCTTAACAAATTACCATCAACTGGGTGGCTTAGAAACACCACCTCTAGTTCTAGAGACCATAAGTCTGGTGTCAACAAATTTGGTTCCTTCTAGAGGCTTTGAGTGAGAAGCTGTCCCCTATGCCTCTCCCCATGCCCTTGGCAGTGGATCCATTGCTCTGGATAATCGTTCCTCCTTTATTTGAAGGTTAGCACAGGTTTTCAGCTGAGTAACTGCCTCAGCCCTTTACCTCCTGCAGTCTTCCTTTATTGTATCCCATCTCTTTCCCTTTCAGTCTGAGTTGGTGGTGTTTTGGCAAGTATAACATTCTCAAAAACTTTGCATCTTCTGTGTAGGTGGATGAGATCCACAGCATTAGAAAGAAGATTGTGCAAAAATCCTTCCTAAATAATGTTGCTCTACTACTGGCTTTAGTAAAATGGTTAGTTAGAAACATTAATCACACACCTAATCTTTGCAACGACAGTTGATCCAGCCACACCCTTTACCTTTCTCCAGAGCGGCGTTTGCAACAATATCCTTTGCAATCTGAATAGGCTAAGAATCTCCTCAATCAAGTTCTGGTTCCTTCCTGCTTAACAGTTTCTTCCTTAATTTGTCTCCTTCCTCTCCTATTTTGCTATAAGCAGTAAGGAGAAACCAGGCTACATCTTCATCACCTTCCTTAGAAATCTTTCTGATAAATGTCCAGGTTCATCACTTACTGCCAACAGCGAATCCCCTATGAGTAGGAAACAATCCAGCTAAGTTTTCTGACACTTTATAACAAGGATCACCTTGCCTTCGATTTACAATAACATGTTCTATATTATATTTTGTGACTCACCAGAAGCACCTTTATTGGTCATATTTCTACCAACACCTATTCATAACAATCTATGTTCTCTAAAATGAAAGAAACTTTCTCTTTGGTTCTCTTCATTTCCTTTCCTCACCAGAATAGTCATTAACATCCATGTTTCTACCCATCATCTCTTCGAGACAACCTTGGCTTTTTCTATTATGTGCCCCCAATTCCACCAGCCTCTATCCTATCACCTAAAACCAAAGCCACTTCTTCATTTTTAGGTATTTTAAGTATTTGTTACAACAGTCTACTTCCTGGTAGCAAGATCTGAATTAGTTCCTTTTAGGCCACCAAAACAAATGGCCACAAATTAGATATCTTAAAACAACAAATTTATTCTCTCAAAGTTCTGAAGGTCAGAAATCAAAAATCAAGTGTTGGCAGGATTGGTTCCTTCTGAAGAATCTCTCCCATGCTACTCTGTAGCTTCTAATAGTGGAGACAACCTGACATTTCTTGGCTTGGAAACCCTAGACCCATTGCTCTAATCTCAGCCTCCATCTTCACATGTCTTGTCCTGTATCTTTGTGCCTCCACATGGCCTTCCCTTTTGTGTGTCTTTGTGTGTCTTCTAATTATCTCTTTTATAAGCACACACTCATTGGATTTAGGGCTTACCCTAATTCAGGATGGTCTCACTTTGAGATCCTTACTTTGATTTGATCTACAATGATTCTTTCCAAACAAGATCATTCTCATATTTTCTGGGGGATAAGATTTGGACATATCTTTCAGGGGTTCAACCCACTAGACACTGTCATTATTAACTGGTTGTATAATAGTTTGGAAGTTGAATGAGGTAGTATAGCATTTAGCATAGAATATACCTCAATAAATGTTATCTATAGTTAATGTTTACCACCAGTTTAGTTTCATGCCACCATATTCCTACCACAGCTGTCAAAAGCATATAATAATAAAAAATGAAACTACTGTAAAATATAATTCACCTGTGTCATAAAGTAACTAAATCATACTGTTAAACATAAATGCTGAATGAACTCAAAGAAGAAAGACATCAGTGATAGGTGACTTTTTTAGTAAGTGAATATTCTTATAGAAATAAAGAGTAGGTTCTGTGGGTCTTAGTGAAGGGAGAAAATGTTGTGATTGAGATGGGGGGCTTTAAGTTTTAGATCTTAGATGGCAGTTATAGATGTAATTAGAAATTTCAAATTATGGCTGTGTTATGGAAGGGATTTCATGCACAGAAGAAAATTTCCAGTGGTGTCCAAAAAATGAGAAAAGGTTAAAACATTTGTCTGACAATTTTTCCACTTAATAATTTAGTTTGCCAAATCTCGTTATGATTAGGCTTGACTAGAAATAGCAAGGATCACAGGTAACAATAGCCTGACGGAATAGAACTTTATTTCTTTCATGGAGGAATTCAGATGTATAAAAATTGAGTGCAGTGTGGTGCTCTGGTCCACAAAACACAAAATCCATTACTTTTATCTCATTCCACTTTACATAGCCTCCATTCGCAAGGTGAACTCACTTCCAAGTTGGCCCAGCCACCACAGTCATCTCATTTGCATTCTAGTCATTGGGAAGGATTAGGTCAAAGAAGAAAGGACAAAAGTGATATGCTGACTATCATTTGAAAAATGTTATTGGAAGCTGCACATAACTCCACTTACTTCCTGGTGGGCAGAACTTTTTTGCATAACTACACCTGCAATGAAACTAAAAAAAAAAAAAAGTGCTATCTGGACAGCAAGATAATCTGACAGTCTAATGATATCAAAGAAGTGAAGAAAATATATGAAGTTTGAGCCAAGAGCTGTTTAGAAACTTAGATACCTGAACACATTTTATTAATTTATTTAACTTACTTACTGATTTATTTATTGCATACGTCCAACATTCAACTTCTCTCCTAAGGGGAAAAAAAATCCTAAATTCTCAAATGATTACGTCATTTGATTCAATCTCCAAGATCTCTATGTGATAGACAGCCCCTCTATCAGGTCAGACATACAGCTTTTTGTTGTACTGTGACCTTGGTAAATAATGACCTCCAGTAATTTTTAAGAACATACAATTAAATAAATAAATAAACAATAAATTAAAAAAAAAACAAAACAATAGCAGCAAACTAAATTTAACTTACTAGGCAAGGAGACACACCAGTACAAAGAATTAAGAGTACTTAACGAAGGGGACGAATTAGAGGTGTCTAAATGCTAGAAAGGACAGAAAGTATTTTATGTTATTTCTTCTTAGTTATGCTAAAGAGATTGAAAAAGTGTTGTCTGGCTAGGAAGGAATGAGTCTAGGAGTCTGCATAGAAATGATTAAAACAAGAGGCATTATTCATTGGTCAGGCCAGTGAGGTTCTGGCACAGTGGGGTCAATTAAAGATCATTGTACTTTTAATAGCTTTTCTTGGTTATAATGTTTGTGATAAAACACAGCAGTCAGCTTTAGCATTGCCTATTCAAGTACTGCTCTGGGTAGACACGTTTACTTTATACATGTAAATTAAAATTCAAGTTATATGTCCCTAACACATTTGGTAAACAGTTGCATTGAGATAGTAAGTAACCCATTTCAAAACCCGCATTCAGAAAAAGGAAGGGGAAACACAAAGCAGTCATTAGTCTGGGAAAGAATCGAAGGCTCCTTGCACAAGCAGTGTAGTTAATTCCTGTTAGACCATCTGTTAATGGCTGGATTTGCTTTCTGGCAGGAGTTACCTTTTTCATTGTCCTCTCTGGCCTCTGGATCTCTCTTTCTGCAAGGTTTATTTTTATCCATTATACTCTCTGTCCACATGTGAAGTTGGCAATGAAACAGATGTCCTTTTTAGAGGCTGAGTGACTTTAAAATGACAATTATATTGATGTAGATTTGTTGGCCTAGGGATTGTTTTGAAGGGTTGCAAGCTACACTTGTAATAGTTTCGTGTTTATTTTTTATTTTTATTTTTTTGCAATACAAATTCTCAAAAAAAAAACCCAAAAAACCTTAGAACACTTCTTACACATTTGTTCTGTGTCACATCCATTTGCCTATTTTGATAAACCTGTTCAGTCTGAAACTTAAGAATTTGAAATGTTACCCTACTTGTGGAAATAGATAGGCAGGTTAGCAGACTGATTGATAGGTACAGACACACAAATGTGCCAGCAGACACCCCACATACTGATCCAAGACAAAAGAAAAAAAGAAACAACTTTTTATTTATTCCCAGAATGCCTCGTGCTCTTGCTCTTCCCCCACACCTCAATCCCTGTGGGGCCACAAAATAAAAGCCAAATGTACCATGAGTGTACAGAGTGGTCTATACCACAGGATAGACACTCCAAAATTATGAATTCCAAAGCATACGTAGGTGCTGACATAATCCTCACCCCTTCCAGAGTTAAGAGAAAGAGTCTATCTTTTATTCTGAAACGTAAACATTCTTTTAGGGAAGGACGAGAAATTTTATAACCAAGAATGTAAACCTTGGCTCCTCCAGAGATAAGAAAGGCCTTATTATACTTTGAATAGGAGCAGATGTCTCTGGTGAAAGGAGAAAAAAGACTCCATATATCTACCACCTTAAAAATACAAAGAGCAGATGGTACTGAGGGAAAAGAAAAGGAGACGTTTTCTATCATTATGCAAATTTCTGTTGCTGAGGCTGTCTAGACCCAGCAGAAACACCAGAAAACCCAGAGCCCACTGCCTTAGAGAACCACGCATCATCTTGCTAGAGGAAACTTGTATCTGGAGACATATATGGTTTGGGCCCCACTCACAGTGCCATCTTTTAGAATTTTGTGACTGATAACTAGAGATAATTTTCAAGGGGTCAGTGGTGGTGTGAAGCAGCTATCCAGATCAGATGTTTTACTCAGGCTGATTTGTATTGTTTGGCTGAGAACTCCTAACAGCAGGTACTGGAAAGAGCCTTGAGGCACAGCCTCATCTCCTGCGGAGGCTCCACCTTGAGAGCCTGTGCTTAGAACAGTTTCCCTGTGAGGTCCAGCAGCTGTTGACTTTCCAAACCAGCACTGTGCCATATTACTGGACTGTTGTTCAGGGGTGTATGTTGCCTTTAGAGAAAGCCTTCCTTAACAAAGTTGTATTCCTCTTCATGTCTCTCAACAAGTGCTTATCTGTATGCTAAATTTTTCTCTCTTTTTTTTTTTAATTTTTTTTATTTATTTATTCATGAAAGTCAGAGAGAGAGAGAGAGAGAGAGGCAGAGGCAGAGGGAGAGAAGCAGGCTCCCTGCCTAGCAGGGAGCCCGATGCGGGACTCGATCCCAGGACCCTGGGATCATGACCTGAGCCGAAGGCAGACACTTAACCGTCTGAGCCACCCAGGCGCCCCAATTTTTCTCTCTCTTATCAGACTTTCCTAATTGTGGCAAGAGGAGTTAATATACAATATAATTTTGATTATCTCTGTATTTGTTTTCTAAGACTGCCATAAAATTGCTCCCACAGTCTGCCTGGCTTAAACAGCAGAAATTTATTTTCTCACAATTGTAGATGCTAGAAGTCCAAGATCAAGGGGTCAGCGAGGTTGGTTTCTTCTGAGGCATTTCTCCTTGGCTTGTAGGATGGCTGTTTTCTTTCTGTGTCTTCCCATGGTCATCTCTACCTTCTTAATTTACTTTTTTAAGAACCCCAATCATATTGCTTTAGGGACTATACTAATATACTCATTTTAAATTAATTCCCTCTTTAAGGACTTCATCTCCAAATGCAGTCACATTCTCAGGTACTGAAGGTTAGTACTTCATCATAAGAATTTTGGAGAAATCTATTTCAGCCCATAGCAATTTCTGATAATGTCTTCTCATACAACTTCACCAGTACCTGCTCTGTCTTATGAGATAAAAGAGAGACTTTTAACCATATTTTGCTACTGCATTGTAAGTCCATAATGTGAGTCCTTGCCATCTGCTGTTGGACAACTTCCATTAAACCAATGACACATATTCTGTCACCAACCCAGTTGGAAATTATTAAAAAAATCGATATTACTCAAGATTAGTCTCATATGCGAATGGCCAAGACTCCCATTTAAAGGTGGTATAAATAATGCAGTTCTCTAAAGGTTCTTAAGTAGGCAGCACAATCTCCTAAACTGGCTCAGCTCCATATGTCCCAAGGGACACAGGTCCTTTTTAATCTTGTTGTTTCTCTACCAGTGGCTCTACTTCTGAATTTGACATCATGTCTGCCCCCCAATCACTGGAAAAGGATGAAGGGTGAAAGGGACTTTGCCATTATACTTTCAGAGAGTATGTGTGGAATCTGCTACATAATAATTCTACTTGTATTCTATTGGCTATGTCTTGATAACAGAGCCCCACCTATCTGTAGGGAGGCGAGAGAATGTTGTTTTTCTTCTGGGTGACCACATGCCCAACTGAAGAAGGGGAGGATGACTATTGAGTGTTGAGAAGCAACAAGCAGACTGTGATACACTGAAATTTATATGTGTGTGGGAGAAGAGAGAATAACAATGATTATTCATTTTAATGCCACACTGACCCAGACAGAATTCAAGGAAATTAAAAGTGAGAATATAAGTCATCTAAGAAGAAAAAAGCTAGTGGAGATATTGTGGGTTGTGTGGCAGACAGTGAGAGTGACTAGAGGAATCTTTGTTTCCAACCAGATTTCCTTAGGCCTCATTGCCTTCTAGTGCTGATCTCTGCAGCTCATCTCTGCACCCTCATTGTCCCTTTGTACACCAGAAACACCAAATAGAAAAATGACCTTTTTTCCCTAATAATATTAATATGGTTCTTTTGTTCCAGTGATATTTTGGCACAGATCCTTTGTGGAGTATTTCAAATTTTTTTTTTTTAATTTTTTTGGTAAAGAACAATAGCAGCAGTACACATTTCAGTTTAGAGAAACTCTACAAAATGTAAAAACCAATCACTGTCAATACAAACCAATTTTAACTTCTGTGAAGATGAATCCAGTAGAAAGTGGAGGACAGAAATGAAGTGAGACTGGGGTGCCGGGGTGGCTCAGTTGGTTAAGTGTCCGACTCTTGATTTCCACTCAGGTCAGGGTTGTGAGATCGAGCCCTTCGTCAGGCTCCACACTAGGCATGGAGCCTGCTTAAGATTCTCTCTCTCCCTCTCTATCCCTCCTCCCCCCACCCCTGCTGGGAAAGGAGTTAGGAGCTCTCTGGAGCACAAACCACATAACCTCATCGTCTTTTCCTTCTTAATCTCCTTCACTGACTCATTCTCCTCATTCTCCTAGGATGTGAAATGCTGCGAGTACTTCAGGTAGGCTTAACACTTTCTTCTCATTAACACCATTTGAAATAGGATACCTCAGACAGTCCATATCTTTAAATATTATCTTTGTGTCAATGCCCCATACATTTATTTTCCTAGGATTGGCATCTCCGCTGATCTTTAGACCCATGTATCAAACTGCCTACCTGCCATTCCCACTTTAATATGTTAGGGGCATCTTATATTTAATATTTCCAAAATAAAAATATTGATTCCCAGCTCCCAATAACAAAAATATTCTATCTCGGTAATGTTAGTGCAGGCCCTCAGAGAAAGAGAACCCAATAGGAGATTAAATGTGCAAAGATTTTATTAGAGAGGATTAGTTTCCTGTTGCTGCCTTAATAAATTATCACAAACTTGGTAGTTTAAAACAAAATCAATTTATTCTCTAAATATTTTGGAGGGCATAAGTCCAAAATCAATGTGTTCACAGGGTCCCACTGCCTGCAGACACTGTGGACAAATTCCGTTCATTTTCTCTTCCAGCTTCTAATGGCCATTTACTTCCTTGGCTTCCTTGGAGTATGGCCACACATCATTCCAATCTCTGCCTCAGTGGCCATACTGACTTCTCTCTGTCTTTTGCTCCTCTATCTGGCTCAGATTCCTCTCTGCCTTTCCCTTATAATGACACTTGTCTTTAGATTTAGGTCCTATCCAGATAATCCATGATTATATCTTTATTGCAAAATCCTTATTATAATTACATCTGCAAAGACTCTTTTCCAAAATAAGTTAACATTTACAGTTTCCAGGGTTTAATATGTGGAGATGGGAGCCACTGTATAACCTGCTACAGTCTACTCTCTGGCCCCCAATATTCATGTGTAGCACATACACAAAATACATCCAACACATCCGCAAAATCCCAGAAGTCTCAACCCATTACAATATAAGCTCCAAGTCCATAATATCATCTACATATCCCGAGGTTAAAAATCAAAATCTTAGCATTTAACTCCTAAATCAGATATGAATAAGACTCTGAGTATGATACATCCTGAGGTGGAACTCTTCTCCATTTGTGGACCTGTCAAACTGGAAAACAAATTACCTGCTTCCAAAACAGTGGTAGGACTAACATAGGATAGATAATCCCATTCCAAAGGGTAGAAATTCTAAGTAATATAAAGGTCACCAGTCCCAAGCAAGTTTTAAATCTAGCAAGACAAATTCTATTAGGTTTTGGAGTCTGAGCATAATCATTTGTGACTGGTAACTCCACTGTCTGGACATGTGTCTCCACCTTTTGGGCCTGATGATCCATCTGTCTCTGCCTCAGTCGTTCTTCCATTTCCTCAAAAGAAGACACATGTTTGCAGCTGAATAGCTATATATTCTTGTTGCCCGCCTGTAGAATTTTGGAAGCCCAACAACTTTGTATCATATCCCCTGCTCTTGTTCCTTCCGGTCCATGGTGGTTGGATTCCTGCTGATATAACATTCTCAACTTTGTGGATCTCCTGTGTATGTCACAGTAATCAGACCAGTAGACAAGAGGATCCCCCTCAGATCATTCCTGGATAATCTCATCTCTATTCCTGGCTTTTGCTAAAGTCTTTGAATTGATCCATAATTTATAAAATTTCAACATAAGGTTGTCCAGCCACACACTTGGATCTCTCTCCAGAGTACACTTTCCTGATAGTGAATTTCCTCATTTTAGCATCCTTTGCAATTTGGATGGGCTGAAAACCTCTAAAATCATCAATGGCTCATTGCTTTTTGAACAGTTCATTCCTCAATTTATCTTTTTCTCTCACATTTTACTCTGAACAGCAAAATAAGTAAGTAAATGAGGATGCATCTTCAACACTTTGGAAATCTCCCCAGCTAAATATTCAAGTTTATCGCTTAAAAGTTGTTCTTTCCATCCGACAGGAGAACACAATTCAGTCAAGTTTCTACACACTATATAACAAGGCTTGTGTTTCCTCCAGTTTCCAATTATGTGTTTCTCATTTCCTTCTGAGCCCCTTCCTGCAGTGTATTTAACATTCAATGCCCCTTATTCTGTTTATGAAAATATATTTATTCTCTAAAGCATTACACACTGTCTCTACTGTGCCCTGTAATTCTATCTGAATCTTCACCAGGATTGACTTTAACATCCATACATCTACCAACAATCTTTTCAAAGCAATCCAGGCATGCTTCTCCAAACTCTTTTAGACTTTACCCATAATCCAAGTCTAAAACTACATCCACAGTTTTCAATATTTGTTACAGCAGTACCCCACTTCCCAGTGCCAAAATCTGCATTAGTTTCCAATGGCTACCATAACAAGGTACCATGACAAATTGGTGGCTTAAAACAAGAGAAGTTAATTTTCTTACAGTTTTGGAGGCCAGAAGCCTTAAAACAATGTGTCAGCAGGACTTCATTCTCTCTAGAAGCTTAGTAGTGTTACCAGTGGGTGGGAGAGACTGCTTCCAATAATTTGGGGAACTCCTCCCACAGGTTAGGAGGGGGAGTTTTTGACCCTACAAGATTGGTACTGAAATCATCATGGCACCCCTTCCCCATGGAGGTTGGTGGGGGGGCTGTACCCACAATGCAAATGCATTATGATGAGTCTAGGGTTACCCTGGGGCAGAGGTGGAACAAGAGACCAAGAGACCTCTTGGCTCTTAATCTCTCAGGCCCAAGGTCTTGGAGGGCTACAAGGTCAAGATGTTGTGCCCTCAGGCTTCCAGTGTGTCCTTTCCCAGCTCCTGTCTTCACCATTCCCCTTCAAGAACTTGGGACTCTGCCTCTGGGCGTTCCTTCCACTGTTCCTGCGGAGGTTCTCCCTAACTGTAGCTACTCTATTTTGCCTCTTCCAGTTTCTGTTGGCCGCCAGCATTTCTGGCTTCTCTGGCTCACAGTCACTCTAATTTCTGACTTTTGGTAAATCACTTTTTCCTTTTTTCTGTGTCTTCCCCTCTGCTGACTATCTCATATTGCCCTCTACCTTTCTGGTATAATGGCCCTTGTCATTGGATTTAGGCCTCAGATAATCTAGGATAATCTCCCTGTTTCAAGATTCTTAACTTTTCAAAATCTGCAGAAGCCTTTTTGTTCCTCAAAAGGTCATGTTCACAGGTTCCAGGGAGCAGGACGTGCAGATACCATGTTGTAAGCCATCATTCAACACACTATCTATAGGAGATACCTGTGCAAGAGAAAAAGGCCTACCTGTAGGTGATTGCAAATATAATCTGACCACAGCCAGAATCTCTCTCTAATTGTTGCGGGAATTCTCTGCCTTTAGTGCCCGCAGTCCTTGGTCACACTGCTTCAAAGAATGAAGGGGGAGACAAGATGGAGAGTGGTGGGCAGCAAAGCAAAGTTTATTGAGCAGTAATATAAAGCTCCCAGAGATGGAGGGGGCCTGAGAGGGTTGCCCTTGGAGTTTCTGAGTTTAGAGGTTTTTTTTTTTTTTTAAAGATTTTATTTATTTGTGAGAGAGGGAACGAGAGACAGAGAGCATGAGAGGGAGGAGGGTCAGAGGGAGAAGCAGACTCCCTGCCGAGCAGGGAGCCCGATATGGGACTCGATCCCGGGACTCCAGGATCATGACCTGAGCCGAAGGCAGTCACTTAACCAACTGAGCCACTCAGGCGCCCTGAGTTTAGAGGTTTTTAATGAGCTCTTTTGTGTAACTATCTTAAGCAATCAGAGTGTGCTGAGTCGTGCCGATCAGGGCCTTGGTCACGTATCTATCTAGCTATTAGGTTAATGTCTATGTGCTGAGGGTTTTTTTAGCTGACATCTGGGGGCTTATGTCTTAACGGCCCCTTGCCCATGATAGTGACGAATGCTTTGTGGTTAATTTTGCAGAAGTCATTTCTGCGAAGGCTGCAAACAGAATGCTATTGAGGTCCTGTCTAAGCTGTAAAACTTAACAGATGTCATTGCTGTCTTAGCTGTCCTGACTCCATATTTTCTTGTTGGGGACCCTGACTCTGTCCAGTTAACTCCTAACAAAATGGTGGAGAGTGGTTGAGAAATGTGTGAACAATATAAGGAAGATTTTCCATACCAGTCTCTCAACCACACTCGGTCTACTGCTATCCCATCTCATACCAGCGTTACTTCTCATCTGGATGACTGCATATAACTCTTCTTCCTACTTCCATATAATCTAAATTATGCACTGCACTTTCTATGGTGGTTTTAATGAATTCTAATTCCTTTCTTTGTTCAACAAAGACTTGACTGAGATGAACCCTAGATCCCCTCTCTGATCTCATGACTAGAACTGCAAAGGGATGAATAAATGTTTATTTAATAGTGCTCATTTTGTGCCAACTATGGCTAATCACTTTGAAAATATAATATTAATTTTCAAAAAAGCATTATCTTCATTTTACAGATGAATAAATTGAGATAGAGTGAGTTTTAGTTTCCTGTCCATTGCAAAGCAGTTGAGAGATAGATTCAAGGATCAAACAGATGGAGATCAAGTGCCAGCTTTATCATTACTGATGGAAGTTTGGAGAATGGAGCGCATGTGTGATACGTGGTTTCCTAATACTCACATTAGAGTAAAATTAACCTACACAACTTTAGACTTCTCAGCTGACCATCCTCTGTTCAGACAGGCTGTTTAGTAGAGAAGAGAACTCGGAGGAGTTAGTCATTCATGTCCAGGTTCCTCCCCCAAACACTGTTCAGTGTCTCCCTTACTTTCCCGGAACAGACTGAATGAAGATGTAGGATGAAAGACCCAAAATGGTACCTTCACATGGAAACACGAGGAGTGACGAACGCATGTTTTTGCCTGACAATCCCCAAACTTGTTCACTACCTCTTTGTGCCTTTAATTATTGCCTTGTGCTGAATTCTCAAGTTCTACGATGAAATTCCTTCAAGTTTTGGTCCATAGTATTATTTTTATTAGGAAAAAAAAAAGAGCTTGCTGCTTAATAAAAAGTGGCCTGTTTTTAAATTTAAAATATTTATAATATGGACATAGCTACTTTAAGTTTCCTGCTATTGTTAGTCTTATTTGATTGGTTTATATTGACCATGATATTTATGGAGTGGATGTTTGAGTTTTTATATGATTTCTTATGTTTAGCTCTGACCTGCATAGGGACATTCCAGAACCTTTTTTTTTCAATTTTATCAGTAATGAATAAACATTTTATATTGGTTATTTAGGATGGACATTGATTCCACTTGTAGTGTATTTTATGTAATATTTGCTATTTAAGCATGTAGTTATAAAATATTTAATCTACGGGCATAAAGATGCATCAATACAAAAGAGAAGTTCTATTATTGACGTGGAGTAAGAGGAGTAAGACTCAGGGAAGTTTCTTGCACATAAGCTCAAAATAATTTAAATAAAACCGGTGAATTCGAATTTTGATGAGGTTTTAAAAATATATGTACACTCCAATGGCTGATATTGAATATATATTTGTTGAATAAATGAATTACTAATGAATGATAATAAATTACTTGGAGTTTATTTAAGTGTTTCTATTTCATTTTGCCTTTAGGTTTTGAACAGTCAATTCTTACTACTTGGAATGACTTTCCCAGATTCTCTCTATTTATCCTTCAGGTCTCCTTTTGAATGTCACCTCATATGGTAAACAATCCCTGACAATACCAGGCCGCCTTTGACAACACTCTGCACATCGCTCTATCATAGAGAAAGATGCAGCATTCCGTTCCTAACACCACCATAGAGAGATGTCACTCTGTTAATAGAGTTGCAATTCTTTATAATTAACTCTATCATAGAATTTTGCATCATCCCCACCAAACAAGATCTAATCCAACTCTACCTCTTTAGTAACTAAACTTTTTTCCACATTAACATTTGAGTCATGTTTTTTAGGTTAAGATATTAAGGTTGCTATTTTTAAGTTCCCACAGTGTGGGAGCATAACTTATATTGAAGATTGTAGATTAAACAGTAGTATGCTGCAGTGATCTATATACAGCCTAATGTGATGCTTTTCATGCAAGTAAGGTTTGCCCTTGTGTTCTTGGCCACGATTCTGTCTTTCCCACTGTTAATATAGCAACTGTCAAACCAGTTGCTGTCCTAAACCTAAAGGATACCATTTTTTAAGGAAGTTTTAATAAGTGGCTTTTAGGAAAATATATTTGCAAGTATATACAGAAAAAGCCTAAATGATGTATGTCTCTAAGGATGCTAGAATCTGTATCAATACCTATATCTGTCTATGTTTTTATATATGGTCTTTAATATTTATTTTTATCTCAAAACCAAGTTTTACAACTTTATCAAATATTATAAATCATGTTATTATGTAGCTTTTTTAAAAAACATAAACATTCTTTTTATAAAGGAATAGAGTTTGAATCAGCATTCTCACCTACATTTTATTTGTATACCAAAGAGTACATTCATATCCTTGCATACTGATATTTCAAGCCAAACTCACTTCCACTTGAATATCATTTGTCCTTTTACTTAAGACAAATTATGAGCACTACTTATTTATCAAACTGAAATTAGAGCCTCAGTATGACCATACATGGCTTTCAAACTCCTAAGGATTGTATGTGTGTGTATAATGTACACAAATATGAAACTTGGCAATACATAATATATTTTGTAATATACAATCTATTTCAGCCTGTTCCTATCTATAAGGTCTTTTTCTTACTCGAAAAGTAAAGTGAAGTAAAGAAAAGGTGGTATTGCTAAGGTCATATTAATCTATAACAAATTAGCTTTAATGTGCCAAATAGTAAGTCCACCCCAAAAGCTCATCACTTTTCATTTTATGTATTCAGGTAAATGAGTCTGAGAGACAGAGAGCCACCTCGGAGGATATCACTCTTGAAAGCCCAAATGTAGTATAAAGGAAATGGACATTAGTTGGAGCTTACAGTAATCTCAGAGGATCTTTATAGGTATTAGCTTGGTCATAAATTGACAAAGAACCTTGTTTGCCCTCAGCTGTCAAGGATCGTAAGAAAAGATGTTTAAAATGCTTTGAAAAACTTTAATGGATGGCCATTTGTTTAAACTCCAGCTGTGGTGCTTTGCTTATATTATTTCCTTTCCTTGGAAGTATCACAAAAAATAAATATGAGCCCTCCAGCTATAGATTTCCATAGCTACTCAGTGTTTCTGTAATCCCAAATATTGATCAAATTGTAATTGACTTATCAGAAGAGTTATTTTTAAATTAACATCCCTTCCCCAAAACATATCATATTTAGATGGTGACATTCTATGTAGAGTTAAAGCTACTGTAATTTTAAGATATTTTAAAATTAATTCTATTTTTTAAATAACATGACTACTGTACATAATATGTCATAAAATTGTGTTTTTTGTTGAGATGCTTCAAATTGGTACTTACTAAAAAATACCTCGTATCAAAAAATAATGAATGCAGACATTAAAATATCCTCTTTTCCTTGTCTTGGAATTTGTAATCTTGATTAATGTTCTTATCAAATCTTAACATGAAATATTTTTCTAATCTCTATAATCTCAGGAAACTTTATATGTTGGACATTAATCATTTTTTTATTCTCAAATGAATTGCCATATTATCTCTAACTATTTAAACACTTCTTAAAATAACATGATTTTATTTTTGATAAAATATCTTATTATAAATTAATAGAATTTAGTTTTCTGATATCTTTACCTGTATTTGTTTTACTTGTGAAAGAGTACTTTTCTATTATATATATATTTTTGATACACTAGAATATAAAGTAAAACTCACATGGATGGAAATACTTATTTTTGAAGCCAAATTTAAACTTCCTATGTGTTCTAAAGTCTGATCCCACAGTGATGTCAACTTCCTAAATCCTTGTAGAAGTGATTCCCTATAGATGCATGCAGCTCTTAGTAGATTCCAACTGTTGTTAATCAAAGTTAAACTTACTAGAATTACTTCAGTAAGGAAGATATCATCCTGAACAGTTTATTTCTTCAAATGGAGGAGTTAGGGGAAGAGTATTTATAGGATTGGGTTTAAAGCCTGGACTGGGTGATTTTAACACTGATTATGCAACACTGATAATTTGCTGCATGAGGCAGAAGTTATCACACAATGGCTTTGGTTTTCTGGGCAAGGGGTGAGGTTGGATTTTTGAAATGAATGTTTTGAAACAAGTTTTTATCTTGCAAGCTGCTTAATTGGTTCATGCCATGTATTATAGAACCTAGTGGTTCTTTGACCAAAGTAGTTAGGGTTTTTGTTTTGTTTGGTTTGGGGATTATTTAACACAGGAACAAAAAATTATGTTTTCTGTCAATTATCAGCCCCTCTCCCCCCAGCTTTTAGCATTTTTCAGCCTAAGCTTAAAGTATGACATTGTAATGAGATATAATCAGTGTAGATCACCACCACTGTATAATGTATGTGTAATGTATAGAGTGGCCATGTGGTAAGTTTTTGAAGGTAATTGTTCCAATATCTGTGTCAGGGTTTTCTATTCTCTGTGCTGGAAGATCATTTTTTGGATCATTTGACTGACTGCACAGGAACATTGAATTCCCTTTAAGTCACTCATTTGAGCTTTGCAACACTGCACATACCAAGAGAAGGATTATAATCAGAATTTGTAGTTCACTTCTAAGGAAAAAGCCAGGAGAGCTCAAGTTAAATTACAAGAACATATCCTTTCCACCAGTCCAAAGAACCCATAAAAGTCCATCTGGGAATATTAGCCAAATTACATAGTTTCATGATTTTTTTCTTTCATAATTGTTGAGTAATATTCAGTGTAATAGATAAGTCTATAGGAATGTAAATACAATTATTGTACTCTAAGGCAGCATAAACTCTACCTCAAATAAGCACTGTTAGTTTTATAATTGCCCTATTGAAACATTGACTATCCACCTGGGTGGCTTAGTCAGTTAAGTGGCTGCCTTCCACTCAGGTCAGGATCCCAGGGTCCTGGGATCCAGTCCCTGGTCGGGCTCCCTGCTCGTCAGGGAGTCTGCTTCTCCCTCTCTCTTTGCCCCTCCTCCTTGCTCGTGCTGTCTCTCTCTCTCACACACTCTCAAATAAATAAATAAAAATCTTAAAAAAAGAAAAGAAACACTAGGTATCCACCTTCATGAATCTCTTTGATAGTCTTACAGCCTTAGTGACAAGACCTAATTCTACTATTCTCCGAACTATAACATGAAGTAGTCTACTTACCTCCATGACCCATAAAACATGAAAAAAGAACTTTGGGGACAGAAATTGGTATTGTAAAATTTCCCTTCAGTAGTTCAAGTTTGTGAATTCAAATGGAGGTTGTTTTGCTCTTTTTCAAAAGTTAAATTATCTAAAGAGCACGCTCTCTTCCTTCTCCCCCTCCACTTCCCCTCCCATTCTCTCTCTCACTCCCAATTATGAGAAGGAAGGGCCAAAATATATTCCAAGTTCTATCTGAGACATCCTGAGACAAGCATCACTCTGTTGAGAGAACACACCCCTTATTCAATTTGTAGGTGCTGCCAATAGGCTCTCCTGCCACAAAGACGATGCCAGTCATTAGAACTATCAGTAGTCTGTTTTCAGTCAAAGCCACTCCAGCAAAACCAAAGCTAGTTTAGATTTAAAAGACAGCTGGTATGAATTTTAGTAAAGCAAAATCAAGGAGATTCAGAAGTAACAAAGCACCACAACAAAAGGGAACACATACTTTTAGTCAAAATAACTTAGGAATATGTCAAAGTTCAGAGTTAATGAATATTTTGGTGTTAAAGGGAACTTCTGTTACCTAGGCACAGGATAATTTGGCCGGTTTACAGAAAGGAAGCCTAAATTCTAATCTGAATTTCTCTAAACAATCCAACTCATAATTTGTACTCAAGCCCTAATGATCATATTAAATTATGCGTGATTCTTTACATATTGAGTCAACTTTGTCAACACAATTTAATATAATTCGTTGTTTCTCCTAAATTAATAATTGTGTATATTATAAGCTAAAGTAAAAAGAATTTGCATTTCCAAATTTTTCACAATTACAGCATGCTCTCAAATTTGTCTTTTATTATGTTTTTGGCTACTAATAATTTTTTAAATTAACCTCAAAATTCAAATATGCCTATGTATGTAAACATACAAAAGCATGTAGGTATGCAAATAGATGGTATAATTAAAACTTTTAATTTTATATTTAAAACATAGCCAATCTCATCACAGTATTAAAGGATACAATGTATATGCTATATTATTGATTTTTTATCTTAATGAACAATAGCAGACAAATATTTTATATACTTATTACAATTTCTCTGTGAAGATTTATATATTTATTATATTTAAAGAAAGTAATAAACTTTTTTTTTTTTCCTGGGTACAAAAGAAACCCAGAGAGCAGGAAAGCAAGAGTTGTTCAAATAACTCTTTTAAATGAACACATATTACATATCACTGTAATTTTTTAAGGTATATTAAAAAAATTGCACTGGACAGAATTTAAACGGGAAAGGAAGACTTTATTGAAGACTTGTAATAGAGGTCCAGACTATTGCAATAGAGAAGAGAGATTGAACTCATCTCTGTTAAAACAAGGCAGGAGAGTTTTTAAGAATTGGGTTGAGCTAGTAAAGTGCTGGAAGACCTTAGTTTGGAAGTTGATCAGTGTGGTTAGGTCAGCTATTTACTGATTGGTGCTTATGGGTCTTAAGCTCCTTTCCTCTCAGAGAAATTGGCAGATAGGAACTCTCTCTCTCTTGATTAGATTTCAAAAGGATAATTCCCAGTCCCTTGAAGGAGATATTCCTCAATTGTTAAATCTGCAAGAGGTTGGGAAAAGATTTACCCAACTAGGAGGTAGAGAAAGAATATTCAACCAAAAGTTCTGTAAAGTAAGTGATCCTAGAAAAGAGAGGTCAGAGAACTAGAATCAGAAATAAACCTGCCTAAAGTTCAGTCAACCTGAGGGGAACATCAAAGCTATCTTGGAAAAATGTTGCAAAATAAGGAAAATTATGTAATATATATGTGTGTGTGTGTATGACATATATTATGTATGGCAAAATATAATAATATAATACATTTATATTAATATATAATGTAAACTATATAGGTATTTAGTATATACATATATGCATTCATATATATATTTATATATGTGAATATATATATATTTAAAGAGATCTGCATCTTCATGGTCTATTAATCTTTAGCTAACCTGTATATAAAAATAAGAAAGAAGAGCAATTTAAGATTATATACTGTAGCTTATATATAGATATACTATATATAGAGAGTATATATATAGAGCTTGGAAATTATCCAGATATCCAAAGAATGACAATTGAATATTAGTTTAAGGTCTTAAGCTTGACACAAAACCCTTGAAATAACAATTTAATCCAACATATTAAGTCTTTAAGATTGGTATCATTATAAGAATTTATGAGATTTCACCTTTTTTTAAAAGACATCACTTAAAAAAAAACATACGTTATTACAATTGTATTTAGCTTAACACAGTTTTTTGATTTGAAATAAATTTCATTTATTGCTAAATTTATCCAATTTGAAACAATGATAGCCTGTAGAACCCATAGCACTCATGTAGATAATTTGAAATATTCACATCATTAGAAATAAAATCTTAGTCTTATTACCTAATGTATGTTGTACTAACATTATTTTAGCATTGTTCTACCATAACAAAGAAGAAATAGAGCTATTTCTAAGCTAAAAATCAGTCACTCTAATTTGCTCAAAAAGTCACATTTTAATCAGGGTTATTTTATGAACTATGTTTAATATAAATAAACCTCTGTACTTATACATAAAAACTTCTGAAGACATGAATTCATGCTAACAGCTCTAAAGAACCTAAGCATTACAAAGCTCACAGTTAAATTCTTCCTTCTGAGCTACAATTTTAGTAATGGATAAAACTACCAGAAATAATTTCTTTTGGAAATTCTATAATATTTATCTAAACTGCATATCCCTAGACTTTGTATATAGTACCAGAACAAAGTTTTCTAAGAAAAGACAAGAGAAAAAAAAGTGAAGGGATTTAGAGAGAACTGTCTTCAGACAGATACAAAATAATTACCATAAAAGTCTAATTATCTTTATGCTCAAAGTTTGGGAGAAAGCATACAGATGAGAGGGAGAGAGACTGGGAGGGAGAGTGTGCGCTTGTACTCCAAATAAGATTTTTTTTTTTTTTTTTTTGCTTATGCTTAGTCTCTTACAACCATTTTTATATGAAAAGTTTCCCAAAGTAACCAGTGGAGTTTCACATTTTCTTGATTGACTTGTGCTAGTTAGAGAAATATACACATGAATTAAGAGATTATTTTGGCCTGGAAGGTTTAGTTGTTAAAGAAAACCCATGAGAAGTAACTGCAATGCTCAGTAAGAAAAGAGCCCTCAGAAATTGAAATATTATCAGCAATATTTTTCCTACTCTCCAGGTGTATCCTATACTTTAACCAAATGAAACTATTTGGTGATGTCAAACATACAGGTAGATCCTCCCTGGCCATGTCTTTGCTTGTGTTCCCTCAAAATGACACCCCAAGCATGACCTTCTCCATCTCTACTATAGTTGTCCTAAGATTCTCAAAATTCATTGTGATTGACACTTTTTTTTTCCTAAATCACTTTGGATTATTCTAAGTTTATGTCCTATTCTGTGTAACTCACTGGATTGGTATTGGCACATTGGTAATGATATTTACCTCACTCTTCTTAACATCCTAGTCACTTTGTAGTAGTTAATAAATCTTCCCAATTATAGTGCTAGTCTTCTGAGAGCAGGGATTCTTTTTTTTTTTTTTTAAGATTTTATTTATTTATTTATTTATTTATTTATTTATTTGAGAGAGAGAGAGAATGAAAGAGAGAGAGAGAGAATGAGAGGGGGTAGGGTCAGAAGGAGACGCAGACACCCCACTGAGCAGGGAGCCCGACTCAGGACTCGATCCCAGGTCTCCAGGACCATGACCAGAGCCAAAGGCAGTTGCTTAACCAACTGAGCCACCCAGGCACCCTGAGAGCAGGGATTCTTATTCAATTTCATATCCTCACGTTTTTTGTAGTTATTTATTCAATTATGAATTTTAATACTGAATTTAGCCCAAGATTGATTCAGTATCAGCTCTTGGAATTAATATCTATTTTTAAATATAACACGAATATAAAATTCTGATTTTACTATATTTACCTGATAAAGGAAGGCTTCTGGTTAAAGGGGGAAGGTTGTACAGAGACATACTAGCTCTTACTGCCTACTAAGAAACTCATTAAAATGTTCTATTAGTGTTATGAACCATTTACCAAGGAATTTGGAGAGGAAACATCATTAAATTTTTTTTTTTCTGAAGATGCAATGCTGATGCACTAATAAGTAAAGTTTGTCTAGTGGACCTGAGAAATTTAAGTCTTAAAACAGCAGAGGAAAAAGCCAAGAAGCCTCAAAATGCAACACTCAGTGCCTCTGGAAAACAAGTGACAGTGGGCTTACAAGAGACTCAGTTGATAAGTCATCTGTATAATCTCCATTAGATTCTCTGATTCTCATCTAGACTTCATACTGCTGTATGAAAGTCCCTCCCTATTCTGGACAGAAGACTGAAGGTTTATACTTTGGAGAAGTTTCTTTGGTGTCTGTGACTTAGGGAAAACCAGATATATTTGAGAATAGATGTCCAAAGTGAAACAAAGGGTTTCATTAAAAATGTATACACTGAAAGTTGAGTACCCCAAGTCCATTACCTATCCAAACCTGATAACTATGATGCAGAGTATTATAATCTCCATAGGAAGAGTTTTCTACTAAGATATAGCCAAATTCTCACCCAGGGGTGGGGGGAGGAGGACAATTGACCAGGACACCCAACATCTGAATGATAAGAAATCTAATAAAGGAAAATAGAGAATGTGTAGGGGAATAAAACATCAAAGAACAAGAAAGAAATAAAAAGTCCCAGAAATACATGAGTTTTCGTATTGGAAGAGGTCACTGCATGGCTAATCCAAAGGTTGAAAATGCTCTCTTCAGCAACAAATACTACTATTTACAAAATATTTTTTAAAAGATTTTCTGAATATAGTAATTTTGATGCTTTTAAAATATTGAAAGTAAAAAGTTTATGGACAAAAGGCATAATTTTTAATTGACCACTTGGGTATTTGAACATGTATGTAATAGTTTCACATATTCTGAAGGAGGAGAGTCAATAAGTATACTTTTATTTCAATTCAATTCAATTTTGATGAGCGTATATAAGAATGACACTTTTCCCCAAAGGAAAGATAGAATAGATTGCATTTGTGATCAACTACATCAATTTTTATTCTTTTATGCTAAGATCAATTACCTTTTTTTTTCTATTCAAATGAACATTGTCATAATTTGTCTTCTTCATTATCATAGAGGAAAAAAAGAGGGGCAACTCAGTATCATATCCTCCAGCATTTCTTATATAACACCATCTTGAATCTCATTTACATCCTTTATGAATATATTTATTGTACTGAAAGCCGATTACCTTATGTTTTCTAAGTTGTTCAAGGCAGTAAGCCAGGATTTTTCTAACTTATTATTATTATTATTATTATTATTATTATTATTATTATTATTTTTTATTTGAGACAGAGAGAATGAGAGAGAGAGAGCACATGAGAGGGGGGAGGGTCAGAGGGAGAAGCAGGCTCCCTGCCGAGCAGGGAGCCCGATGCGGGACTCGATCCAGGGACTCCAGGATCATGACCTGAGCCGAAGGCAGTCGCTTAACCAACTGAGCCACCCAGGCGCCCGGATTTTTCTAACTTATAAGCATATTGATTTTGACAGTTAAGAGAATCTTAGATTTCTGTATTAATTACTCTGTTTACATAAAAATGAGCTTTATGTCATTTGTGCATTCTTATGCACATTTGCAAAATTACAGGGTAATTATATGAATTGCTAAAACAGTAAGAGATGCCTAATTTAATTTAACAAGATGCAACTACATCATTATTCATACATCATAAAAAGATATATTAGACTTAGAAATTATAATAAACTGTTAACTTTAAGAATGTGTGCAGTTCTTAATATGTATGCCTATCTGAAAATAATTACATTATGAAATCTATAGTAGTTTATATTTTGTTCTCTGCATATTGTATCATATTATTACATAACAAATACAGAATATTGTGACAAGTCAGTGTTGAAAGCATTCTATTACATTACAGTGTATACATTACAAATAAGCTATGTCAGGAAAGGCATTTTGATTCCATTCCTTTCAGGTATTTTAGAGAGATATATAGTAAAAGAGCTTTTGAGAATAAATAATTTAGAAAGGACAAAGAAATTTGGCTATGTTAAGACTTTCTAAAGAAATACCTAGTATCATATATGCTAAGAAGTCCCCAATGGGGCTTAATCAGTTTTTTGTTAATGTTGCTTGAAGAATAATGATTTGGTATAAGTCTGTTAACTCAAAAGTCTCTTTATGCCTCAGCTCTTCTATGAGTTTATTCTTCTTTTCCTTTGTCCAGCTCTGAATCTCTTAAAATATTGTATTAATATTAAAATTTTTAGCATTTCTTTTTTTTAATAATTTTAGCATTTCTAAAATTTGGGTGGGGCTTCACATTTAGCACACATATCAAATACATTCTGCCACAAAAACCTCATGACAATCCCTAGAAAGGTGTGTTATTATTCCCAATACATTATTAAGGGAATAAATGAGGGCCAGAAGCTTAAGGTTGCACAACAGATAAAAGGAAAACACTTTGACTCACAGATCTGTAATAATGATTTCAGTAACATTTCCATGATTTCATAGGTGCTACTGCTTTTACTTGCCAGGTAAACAAGTCTTTTAATCATGCCAAGGAGCTGTAGATCTATTTTTTTCTTGTCCAGGGGGGATCCAGAGTAACTTGAACCATTGAGATAATGGAAATTTTGGAAATATTCTTTGTCTTTCTAGCTAGAAATAACTAGGGTGCTAGTTTCATATCTACTGACCGTATCTCTCCGGCACCCCCCTTCACAACACACAGAGTAACTGAACATAATTTTACCCCAAAACACTTTATCATAGAATGTGATGACTTTTTATAAGTCATATTTTACCACAGTTTGGCAGTTTCTTTCTTAAAGGCAGCAAAATATTTGTGTGTGTGTGTCTGTGTGTTTTATGTTTTCCTAGGACCATTGTGAGTTTTTACTACAATTCTGTAAACCCTCTATGACTTATTTTTTCCAAGCTACTGGATAGCCATCTGTGTTTCTCAGTCTGTCAATGGTATTTACTTTTCTTTTTTTTTTTAATTTGATTTTATTATGTTATGTTAATCACCATACATTACATCATTAATTTTTGATGTAGTGTTCCATGATTCATTGTTTGCGTATAACACCCAGTGCTCCATTCAATACATGCCCTCTTTAATACCCATCACCAGGCTAATACACCTCTTTAATACCCATCCCCCCATTCCCCTCCCCTCTAGAATCCTCCGTTTGTTTCTCAGAGTCCATAGTCTCTCATGGTTCGTCTCCCCCTCTGATATACCCCCCTTCATTTTTCCCTTCCTACTTTTTTTTTTTAAACATATAATGTATTATTTGTTTCAGAGGTACAGTTCTGTGATTAAACGGTCTTACACAATTTACAGCGCTCACCATAGCCCACACCCTCCCCAATGTCTATCACCCAGCCACCCCATCCCTCCCACCCCCCACCACTCCAGCAACCCTCAGTTTGTTTCCTGAGATTAAGGAATTCCTCATATCAGTGAGATCATATGATACATGTCTTTCTCTGATTGACTTATTTTGCTTAGCATAATACCCTATGGTATTTACTTTTACAATGCTAAGTGTTTCTTTAGTTTCAATATGATTCCAAATAAACAGGCAAATCTATAAAATAATAGATGAATTTATTAGGTAAAAAGCAATCAATATGCATTCTATTGTATTAGACTAGTTTTACAAGTTATTTCAAGTAAAAGTTACTCATCAAGCAATAAATGTAGGCATATATAAATCATTACACTTTGTGACCTAGAAAAATAAATATCATTTCCAAAGAGAGTTTTTGTAGCTCTAAGTAGTAACTCAATGCCAAGTGAATTTGGATCAAATGTTGTATAATTCTCCAAAAGTATGATATAACTCAAAATTTTGTGGCCATTGATCTTATTCTTAAGTTTAAGAAGTATTATTGACTCATATGAGGAGATGCTTCTCAGTGGCAATAAGCAGCAAAATGTATAGAAGAAAAGTTCTTTTGATTGTAAATACTTATAAAATAATCCTCCGTTTGTTTTTGGAAATTATATTAATGGTCATTTTAGGTGATTTAAATCCTAATTTACAGTTCTTTATTTTTATCCATCTGAACCAAAAGTTTATTTTTCTCTAACTCTATAAACTATATGATTTTACTTATCAAAACTACTTTTGCTATATATGTCTACTGTAGTTGAGTTATGATACTGCTTGTTCAGTTAATGGTAGCATTCCAAGACATTCATCATTAACCAAACCAAAAAATACTGCATAAATATTTGCAGTGAAATAGTTTTGGGGCAGGCTGTAGTAATATATGTGATCTATATTTATCAGAGGAAAAGTATGAATTTTAAAAATGATGAAAAAGTCCTTCAGCTGATTCCCTTCCAGTACCTTAATGCATTTTGTCTTGAATTTCAATAGCTTCTGAATAGCAACTGATTCTCTCTACACACTCAGTGGTTTTACATGTACATGTTATGACAGCTCCATTCTGGAATGATAAGATTCAGGACCAAAACTAAAGATACTAAAATGTAAATGTCAAGCATGTTTTTACATTAAAAGTAGTGGGGGGGGTGGAGTTAAGTGTTATTAATTATAAAATAAAATTTTCTAAACCTTAATAAATGTTATACCCTCAAAACTATTTTTATCCATTACTGAGTGAAATATTAGCTTTATAAATTAATCTTCACAACATTTCCAGCAAATTTTAGTAGATTAGCAGCATGACATAGTACAAATTTCCAGATGCAACAGATCACCTTTAGTATTATCGTGCTCACTAAATGAAATGAAGCATATGTGAGCTCTTAGTGTTAGGAATTTAGGGTGCCATTCACCCTCCTCCCTTATGGTTTGAGAAGATATGACACAAGTGTCACTAGTCAAATGAGAAGTGAAATATGACTTCATTAAATATTATTGAAAACTGAAAGCATTGTATTGGAAATTTGTCACAGGGAATGAGGTATTGAAAGGAATAGACTGTATTGCAATGAAGATGCACAGTGAAAATGGGGGAAAAACAGACCTTTGCTATGCAGTTGCAAAACATTTAGCTCAATTAATTCAATAAAAGTAAAGCTTATGACAACTTTATATAATTGTCCCTGCTCTTTCTCAAGCTAGATGCAATTAAGAAACCATTTTGCCCTCCCTGCTCTGGAAGCCATCTTATTCCACTCATTTTAGACTAAAGTTAGCCTTGTTCATACCAGGGAACGTAATGAAACTGTATCCTTGATAACCTTGTTGAGATACTGAATCTACTATATTTTTGTAAAATCTGTACCTACCACTGGAAAAAATCAAAGAATATCAATATGTTCTTGATATGATTGAATTGCTGCATGAACCCATACTGAAACCCACATATTCACTCTGGATACCAACTTAGGATACAGCATTACAGAAACTGGTAGAAAGTTTTTTGGAAGTTGTATACTGAAGTATGCTTACTTCTTCGGTAAGATTTCATGATACCTCTAGTGGTAAGTTATAGGCCAGTGCATTATATTTAATGACTTAGCCAATTCTTCAAATGTGAATTTCTATTTAACTGCCACACAGTGTAACTACTTCCAGATCTGTCCTACAATTCATTTCTTGAATTGAATCCTATTTTAGGAATACTAATCTCATCATATTTTGCCCCAGCTTAAAATCTATCAAAGGTTTTCCAAATTTCTAAAGATAAAGGACAGAAACCTTAGCATCCCCCACAAAGTCCTTGAATTACCGGCTCCTTTTTACATGCTCAAACTCATTCTTCTGTACTCTTTTACCATCTTCTTTGTTCTAGCCAAGACCTTCTTCTTTTTTTTTTTTTTTTCAATTCCTTGAGGGTACCTGGATTCCTCTTGTAATAAATGCTTGGCACATGCTATTTTATTTATCTAAAATAAATATAATTGCTTTTTTTTTTTAAAGATTTTATTTATTCGAGAGAGGGAACACAAGCAGGGGGAGTGGGAGAGGGAGAAGCAGGCTTCCCGCGGAGCAGGGAGCCCGATGCGGGGCTCGATCCTAGGACCCTGGGATCATGACCTGAGCCAAAGGCAGACGCGTAACGACTGAGCCACCCAGGCGCCCCAATATAATTGCTTTTAAAAGCCAGTTAATTTACCTAAAGAGTAGTACACAAAGATGCTTATAAAAAGATTAATGTTCACACAGATTAACTACTGTATTGATAAAAGTTCTAGTCAAAGCCTTAGTCAAGGTAGCTGTATTTAAGACCAGTTGGTAATAAAAAATAATCAGATGGGAACACATGGAAGACCTAGTGTAAACTCAGTTTCGTGTTTGAAAGTAACATCTCGAGTTATTTTGAATTACTGATAAAAAGGTAAAATCATTATTTTACAATTTAGAAACAGAACTCTTTCTCTATTAATTTCAATTATGATGGGTTAAATTGTGTTATTTACAAAAACAGTCTTAAAATTAATACAATTTTGCTTTTAATATTTACATATATAAGCATATAATGTGTGTTGTACATTTATTTGAGATTTTTTCTACTTTAAATCACAACTATTTTCATGGCATTTCTCTGAGTTCAGTAGTTCATCAAATATTTCAATTATGTTCTTAAATTATCACCTAGAATAAATTACACTTATTAAATTCTCCTGCAACTAAAACCAAAACTCTTAGAGACTATTTCAACCTGCAAAGAATTTTCTTCCTTATTATTAATTGTACTCTGACCTATATCATTGTGCTTTACCTTGAATTATTTCCTAATTAGATTATTACTTCCTACTATCCTTTTTTATACTTCTCTCCAGTTCTTTACTATTTTCCAAATAGAAGTCTAATTTGTGTGTGTGTATGTGTGTGTGTGTGTGTTTTCACTCCTATTGTTTCCCAGCATGGGTCATCTCTTTGTTAATCTTGAAGGCCTTGTTAATTGTTACATCTCCTAGAATTTTGCCAATTGTTTTCCTTTTAGATGTTTCTCTTATTGATGGCAGAGCAGGTCAGATTTTCTAGTTCTTGGTCAAGTCCTTCCTGTATACATGACCTGTTGGTTTATAATTGCTTTCAGTTTCTAGTCTGTTTCCTCAAAGTGCACCGAAGTTTCCTATTGAACTTGGCCATATTTTATCTCTCTAATAAGTCTGACATAATCTTGACCAGCACAAATCTAGGCACATAAAGGATGGCTAAGTTTTGTTGTTGTTGTTTTTTTTTAATATGAAGTATTTTTCTAGTAAGAAAATACTTAAAAGGTGTTATTCAAAGAATTTGAGGAAAATTATCGAGGATTCCATAAAATATTGACTTTTCTAAAAGAAACCAAGACATTATAAATCCTGACCAAGGGAAATATACATGATTTGAAAAATGTATTCCTCCCCCAAAAATGATTCACAAATTGATTTACATGAAAGATTCTACTGTTTGTTTACTCGGTAACCATCACTCAACTACACTCATCTTTTTTTTGCTCACGGTTATCATGGGGTCCATGTTACCCAGGAATGAAGGTTAAAGTCCAAGCTGATTATGATGATCTACTTTCCTCTGATGGTGATTGGCTGAAGAATGGGCATGTAGTACAGTGAACACACTACTCAGTTTGGCAGAGTAGACAGTAAGTAGGCTTCTGATGTCATGACAGAGTCATTGGAACAACGTTCCTGAGGACATGTTTTAAGTACATTAATAACTCCTACTGATTGAATCACTTTACTTGGGAATTTTCTGTTATTGTACCTGAAGGCATCTAAATGGACACAGTATTTTAGGGAACACTATGATTGATTACCCATTTTGGTTAATAGTAGTGAGTAACTAATTACTAGTAAAAGATGTTTTTATTCACACTTTACCTTCTAAGACAGGTGTTTCACATGCTCTGACAGTAGCTAGGAATGATTTTGAGTGTTTGAAACTAACACAGAGGACAGATTTAAGTTTTAGTCATAAAATTCAGGAAGTTGACTGCTGAAGATTTCATGTTTGAAGATCTAGCGCTCTGAGATCATAGGAAGATTATGGCATCTCTTCAGGCCTTCAAAGGGAGTGATACTCTCCTTTTGTGTAGCAGAATTGATTACATTAACTTTAAAGTACATTTAAGAAGTTAAATAAAGCTGCTTCTTTATAATCAGAAATCTTAGAGACGTGTTGATTTTTTTGTTTGCATTTTTTAAGAATCCTATTATACAGGAAATTAAATATGATATTCTCTCCACGATGATACTTTTATGGTGTTTTTTTAGAAAAAAAAGTGGGAAAAGTATATTCTAAGTGTATTTAAAGAAAGACTAACTTTTCTTTTGAGTTTTTTAGAAGATAACATCATATTATTTCCTAAAACAAAGCAAAATGTTTTCTTGTTAGCTTTAGCATATAAAGCGGAAGACAAGCTTTGTCCTCAGATATTTAGCACAGGTTTGAGGGATACCTAATTATGAAAAAAAAACAAAGAGGAATAAAAATACCTCAGTGAATTACTTTAGAATTTAAGTTATGTAATTGATTTAAATATCTGACAAAAATATGAAATTTAAATATGTACAGTAAATTTTAATTTCAGTGTTTGTATAATTACTACTGATTAATAATGAATATGAATTTGGTTTTAATTTTACAAATATAGAACAGTTTGTCTTAGTATGTTTCTATAGAAACAGAAGGTTTGAAGGAATTATATTTTGCTTTTTCATGTAGTATCAATATAAATGGAGATTTAATTTCATATTTCTGATGACAATTCATAGAGAAATAAAAGGCTGATCTCAATGAACATATATATAGTTCATGTATTTGTAGGGAAAAATAATGTGTTCATCAGCCTCATTTATAGAAATATTTGTTTTTATGGATATAATGTTTTACATGAAAACAGTGGTAGATACAAATCCAAAAGAAATCCGCAATATTTAACACATTTTACATTTGTTGAATACAAAAAGCAAAATCATAATATGAATTTTGCAAACATTAATGAACCTTCAGGTATGTGAAAAAAAATAGGCGAATCCTAGAATAACAAAAGTGCCACGGTATAATCTTTATTTTCATAGAGGAGTGGATTCCTGTGTTTGCCTGATATGAACATCAAAATACAAAACATAAACACATAAACAAGCCAAACAGAGGAGGTAAAAGAATATGGAAACTTCTGACTATACCCTAAGTATGGACAAACTTGTAACCCAAAATATGACTTAGGGTCTTTGGGTGTTCTCTGTCATCCCAAAGTAACTGCTTTGAGGTCAGATTTAGCAGTAGGTTTTATTTCAAGTAATACAAATCTAATTCTGAAGCTATCACCCACTAATGTGTGTTTTATTAAGTATTTGTGGGAATACAGAATGAAGGACTATATAATACCAAAGACAGCAAACTTTATCAAATATCCCCCACAGATATTGCTAATCCCTGCTTCCCTGCTCCTCTCCCTAGTTCTGAGTTTCCTTTTCTACCAGCACCTCAGCTCTCCAGCACTTTCTTCTGCCTGCCCAAAGGAAAGACATAGACATAATTAGGTCAAAGAGCTGCCTGGATCAAAGGTAGGCAAAAGAAAGGAAAAGTTGTTAGAAGAACAAAATAAGATTCCACTGTGTAAAAAGATTAAAAGCAAAATAAAAAAAATATGCAAACAAAAGAGCGTTATAGTCCCTTCTAAATTATTTTTTAGAAGTAATTCATTTGGAAATGTTTTTCTGGATAGATGCACTGAATATTATTTCAGGATATTTCAATTAAAAATAACTGCTGGATATTTGTTGAACAAAGAGTAAAATTTTCATGCCCTCCTGCCCCTTTTCTTTTTTGGCTAATCAGGATGATAGCTTGGACTAATATTTGCTTTATTTTTTTAAGATTTAATTACTTTATTTAGAGAGAGACAGAGAGAACATGAGCAGGGGGGAGGGGCAGAGGGAGAGGAGGAGAGATAATCCCAAGCAGACTTCAGGCTGAATGCAGAGCCCTGTGTGGAGATCCATCTCAGGACACTGAGATCATGACCTGAGCCAAAATCAAGAGTAGAACGCTCAACCCACTGAGCCATCCAGTTGCCCCGGTTTCTTCATTTTCCATTTGGCCCTAACAAACTGAAGTTTAACTGACTGAATGATGATGGTGAAGCATTTTCCTTGATGAAGGAAGTAGTTAAAAATAATAGCTACAAGGGAGTTGCTGAATTTTTGTAGATCAATCAATTTTGAAATCAAAGTTATGCTGGATTTCCTTAAAAGAGCTTTTCTTCACAGAGATTTAATTAATATGACCAGTTAACTTTATGCATCCATAGAACTTCTTTCCTTTTCTCATGTTGTGACATTTATTAGCATCTATTTATCATATGTTTACTTAGATATATTATTTATCTCCTTAAGGCATATAAACTCTTTGAAAATGACATAGATATTTGATTCATCTTGTGTAATTCAGGAGCTGGGCATCTAGAAGTCATTTAATAATAGCATTGAATAAATGTCTCTCAGTGAAAAAATTGCTTTCTAAATATTACAAACCAAATGTATCATTGAAAAACTAGAAATAGTATGATTTTACAGGAATGGTAGCGTTTATCAGCTAGACCCAATTTCGGTAGATATTTGAAGAGATGAGATCCCGAGGCTCACTTTTTTTTCCAATCTATTTTCCATTGATAAGGAAAAACAAGATCCTCACCTTGAAAACTGTATATGCTTATACTCCTAGAATACTACCCACTGGCCATATCTGTTATTGGAAGGAGGAATATATACATTAATAAATAAAAAATGAAATACACAGTTACTGTATTATAAATACAAGTATTTGAGCTTTGAATTTGAATAAAATCAATAATATTGAAGAAAAGGAGTCAGTTCCACTATTCACATTTTAGTTTGAAATGTTGCTTAATATTTTTGTATTTAGGAAGTAAGTAAATATTTTTCTATTGTCGCTTTCTGTCCTTGGTGACTGTTTGCATTGATGTCAGTGTAGACAAAAGTTTGAAAGACTTGAATTTTGTTATTGACCAAATCTCATCTATTTTAAAGCACTCCCTTTGACGTAGATACACTCATTCAAATTCTGCCCCATCATCACAGTCACAGTAGAGTGATTCACCAAATTCACTGATCAAATTCATAAAAATATTACATAGAGATGGCGGATGAGAAGGTAACATTAATGAATTATTCTCTTACAAAATTCTCTGAAACCATTCATTCATTCATTCAGTTGTTGAGTAGTGACTATGTGACTAGCACTCTTCTAGGTACCAAGAACTCACTTCATGGTTATGCTACAGCTGCATCTTGGTATGATGCTCCCATTCTTCTCCATTTACTTTCTCATCTGTAACCTTTTTTACTAATGTAAGCCTCCAAATTTCCTGCTGTAAATTGCCACATAGAAAAACTCCCATGTGCAATCCCAACCACCAAAGGTTCATCACAAATCTATCATGAACTAGTAAATGATTTCCCAGGAGATACATAAAATTAGACTGTGAATCAGATCTCCTTGTATTATATATGTATGATTCACCTAGAAATCTTTTGGGTTACTATTTTAACTCCTTAACTACAGTTTATTAAAGCATAGTTTTTTTTCTTTCCATCACTCCTATTTAGGGTACATGGGCTTCCCTTTTTCCTCTTCTCTTTTTCCCTCCTCCTCCACCCTCTTTAACACATAATGGAGAATATCCTGAAAACAAAACAGAGTTATATAATTTCATTTCTTCTGGACCATACAATACCTTTTTTTGGCCCAAAGTAAAATACCCTTATCTTTTAAACCTGGACTGTATTAAATTAGAAACCACAAATACATTTCTTGGTATCAGTTTCAACACCTGTTTTATTGCTAATCACAAACCATGAGCATGAGGGCAGTGCCTTTACACAGCCAGAGGATAAAAACACTATTTATGAAAACCATCTGATAAAAATAGTAAGAGAGTTGGCAGAATATGAGAAGCCTACTAAGGAATATCTATTTTCCTTTTTCTAATTTACTCTCTTATTATCTAATACTAGATGATCAGGTTTTACTTGGATTGATTAAAAATGATGCAGGTATTGGCTCCATTTCTACTCAATACATTTGTCTAAATCAATATAATATTTCCAGTTCCCAAAAGATGCATTATCTCTTTGAAGGATTATTTTAACAACAGATGTGTATATAGGCATATAAGTGCAAAACTTATGGGCTGAATGTTTGTGTCCCCCCAGATCCATAGGTTGAAGCATTAAACTCCAAAGTGATAGTATTTCAAGGTAAAACTTTTGGGAAGTATTTAGGTTTAGATGATATCATGAGGGTGGGGTCCTCCTTATTAGATTAGTGACCTTATAAGAAGAAAAAGAGACCAGATCTCTCTCTGCCTTGTAAAGATACAGGGAGAAATTTGCTGTCTGCAAGCCAGGAAAAGAGCCTGCTCTAAGTACTGAATCTGCCTCCACCTTGATCTTGGACTTCTTAGCTTCCAGAACTCAGAAATAAATGTCTGTTGTTTAAGCCACAGTGTACACAGTATTTGGTTACAGCAGGTCAAGCTGAGCAAGACAGCTATGAAGGTTTTCTGCCATTATAATCTCTAGCTTCCCAAGGACATCTTACCTTTGGGACAAAAAAAGAAAAAACAAAACAAAAAAAGTGAAAGGAGGAGCTTATTAAGTCTCATGTTTTACATTTTTGGAGATAATTTCAATCAGTAGAGAATAGCTATGAGAAAGGCTTTTTAGAAGAACAGAAATGTCTTCTTCATGACTTTTAATAGACATCACACAAATATTTTTCATACTTTGCCTGTGTAACAGGCCCAGTTGGCATATAATTAAATGGTTGTTTTCATTCTCTAAGATAAGTGTTTCTCAAATGAATTAACTGCCATTTAAAGATCAAAATATTTAATAAAAATGTAAATACACCTGGAAAAACATATGCTGATAAAGGCCATCTGCATTTCTCCATTAACTTTGCATATTGATAAATTTAAGAAACTTGCAAGGATATTTCCATTATTCATTTACAGACTCAGTTAAGTGTTACATTTTAATTATTTAATTTTAGTTATCAATTTTCTCTTCACAGTCTCTAAAATTCTTCATTTGAAAATACATATCTATTTAACTCAGTTTCATCTATTTATATAGTATAATTTTTAAAAATTTATCTAAATGTCTTCTAGGTACAAACATAAATGCATAGAAATATTTTTCTGAATAATATGTTTATCTTCTACATTAATAGCTACTTTGTCAGTTTGGAATTTTGTGAACCATCATCAGTGTGAATAGAATTCAGTGATTATAAATAAATTAATGGTCTACCATTAATTTATTTATTGGCATGGGAAAGTAGCACATGAGAATCTTGCTTAATCAGTCTTATTGTTACCATGGGTGGGACAAATAACACATTTAGTTAAAGGGAAATGAATTTTCTCTGTAAACACTTTTTTCTTCAGTTTTTGCTGAATTCAGTAATTCTCTACAGTAGGTGCCAGACCACGTGATAATTTATTTGAAGAAAAAACATAGGAGAATATTTTTATTAATCTTTGTTTTCACTCATTTATGTATATTGTGTTGCCAAGTTATCCAGATTTATGACACTCCAGACATTAAGTGAAGTATTAAACAGAGAATAGACCTGAGAACACTGGTCTTTGTCAAATTCTCTCAGGGCAGGGTCTGCCTTTCTGTTTTTAGTATTAAGAAAATCTACCCATTAATGGGTATATAGACTACTTGAGAAAACTGTCAATGTACCAGCACAGAAAACTATTAAATGCTTAGATTTGTCAATGCACCTCAACAATATGGAAGGAGCTATCGCTAACAATATTGATCATGTGTTCAAAACCCACATTTAATGAAATATGCACTAAAAGACCAAACAAAAGTACTCCTGAATTTTCATAAAGTTAGAATTTTTTGACAACAATAAGAATAAGAAATTGATCAATGTTTACCTGTTAATAATAAACATAAGTATACTGATTGCTTACTGACTTATATGTCTCCGTGGGGGATGGAGCCCTTTCTTGGATCAGTCCAAAGCTTTTTACTTAAATTAGTATGACAATAGTTTCTGTCCCTGTCTCTCTAATTATAAAATACAAAAAGAGAATAATATTGTTAAATATTGATGACATTGGCAGTGATTTTTTCCCATTCCCTCATTAAGCAGAGAAAATTTTTATATTAATCCAAGTCTCTTTTTTACAATCATGATGATGGTTATTATTTTATGAATTATAGTATCTTCTATTTGAAATATTGAGTTTATGTTTGATATGGAAATTCTGTGAGTTGACAAGTTTGAGATCTATGCAATCTCTTTCAATTATGTCAGTTTTAAAATAGTTGTCAACTGCCCACCTAGATAGAAATAGAGGTATAAATAAATACCAGAAATCAGAAATAATTGACAGTAGCCAAAAGAATAAATAATGCACTCATCTCTCATGGGAATGTCCAACCTAGACAGTTTTGTAATTCTGCTGTTTTTGTCTGTTTCTGCCATTCTCACTCTTAGCTTATCAGAAATAACTATATTATCAGTTTGTTTTCTTTTAAATGGCAGAAGAAATACAAAAAATGTAGACACATGTTTAGAAAAGGCCCATTCAACCAAAGTCTTCCAATTGCTCAGAAATTAAACTAATTAAATTAACTCCCCTGAAGCTGTTTCTCTTAATTATTTTAGTTGCTACTGATATTTTTTTCCATTAAAAGCAATCTTTTTTGGTGCCTGGGTGGCTCAGTTGGTTAGGCGACTGCCTTCAGCTCAGGTCATGATCCTGGAGTCTCGGGATCGAGTCCCACGTCGGGCTCCCTACTCAGCAGGGAGTCTGCCTCTCTCTCTGACCCTCCCCCCTCTCATGCTCTCTATCTCATTCTCTCTCTCAAATAAATAAATAAAATCTTAAAAAAAAAAGGAATCTTTTTTTTTTCTTATAGCATCAATTGACACATATCCAATATTATCTCTAGTTATTTGTGTATACAGTTCATATCTCCAAGAGAGTCACTTGGTCCTTGAGATCTGAGATTTCATCTCTTAGTTAAAATAGTATTGAGGTTGTTTAGAGTGTTGTTAATGATATATGTCCAAAGATACGCTTGGAGTTCATCATGGTTTGACACTTATTTGCAATATGATCTGAATCAATATACCAATATATGTAAATTACTTAAGACTCAGTCTCATGTATATACACATGTATGTGTGTGTGTGTAAACCCATTATGTATGTATATATAATGGGGATAGTTTCCTAGAATTGCTATGAGGATTTAAAAAAAAAATGTGTATAAAGTGTTTAGTGTAGTTAAACATAAGAAATATTTTTGAGGGGTCATCATTACTAATTTTATCATTTTCCTTTTCTAAATGTTACTATCTCTTGATAGTAGATATTCAGTAACTATTTCTTAATAAATGATGGATATGTGTGTATATTTGCCTAATATAGATAGTGCTTTATAATAAATAAACACCATCTGCTCTAGCAAGGGAAGAATAGATGACATTAACATTTGGGACTAATTCTGCAAAAATCATGTGACTTAGTTTTACACAAGCCATTTTGATGGTGGCAAATGATCTAAAGGCATAGTTTGGCTGGAGAGAGCAAAACAAGGAGATGGAAACAACGAAAGAGGAGTGGATAGCAGAATATGTGAAAAGAGTTGAACTTATGTAATGGGAGATTGGCTCATCAGAAAAAAGGATACAGACATATGGTTAGTGATAAAATGGTCAGAGGAAATTTAACCATGAGCAAATCTAATATTCAATTTGACTTGTTTATTTTCCAATGTTTAGCCTTCATCTATCTTCCCAGATAGGTAAAGTTTGCTATATATCAAATATGAATATTTTTATTTATTTGCCTGGAAACTCTAAATAAATTGGGTTAATATAGATAAATATTATATGTCAGCTGTAAGAGAGAGCTCAGCAGTTGCTATGATTGAGAAATTTGAGTGACCCTGAAAATGGGTCAGCCTGAGCATTAGTAAACATAGTGCTAAGGCCAACCTGGGCCTCTCCAGAAAGTGGGATAAAAGAGTCAAGAAAAGTCTATCTAGGGGTGCCTGGGTGGCTCAGTCATTAAGCGTCTGCCTTTGGCTCAGGTCATGATCCCAGGGTCCTGGGATCGAGCCCCCGCATCGGGCTCCCTGCCCTGTGGGAAACCTGCTCTCCCTCTCCCGCTCCCCCTGCTTGTGTTCCCCCTCTTGCTGTGTCTCTCTCTGTCAAATAAATACATAAAATCTTAGAAAAAAAAAAAAAGGAAGAAAAGTCTATCTAAATCCAAAGGACAGTGTGAATTCAGTTGACATTTAGGTTAAATATACATTGGAAAGAGAATGATAAACATATTTTAAAATGACATCTTGGTTGCTTCCAGTAAGTGGTATAATGATACATGTGTTCATCTAAATGTTATATGACTATCTTTTTCTGACTTTCAGTGTCATATATGTAAAGTTTTAAAATGTGCATGGTTTTATTGGTTGTTATTAGAGGCTTTCTTATTTAGGCAATATTGCTATTCCCCCTGACCCCAAATTTACATAAATAACATAAATGGATTGCCTTGATTTTACTAAGCTTAAAACAAATACATTTCTGAATTTGGCTTTTGTTTATATATAATCAGTCTTAGGCTTTGAACAGGAATGATTTGCACTTAACAATGCTGAAAAATTTGTTTGACCATTCTAGTTACTCTGGTTTTAAATTTGCTTAAATTAATATTAAGGGAATGATCAATGGTTTGCTGTTTTAATAGGACATCCTCAGTAAGATAGTGGTGTGGTATGTGAACTGATGATCTGTTTAACTGGTGGGATAATCCAATCCAATCCAAAAATTATTTCTGCACTTTTACTAATTTCTACTGTGTAATCAGAGAATTATGGCTCCTTTTAAATTCTCTTTAGTATAGGGTTGCATTTGTTTCCTGATTCAAACCTATGCTCATGTATACCATCCTAAGGGATCCAGTGAGGTGCCAAGAACGCCAAGACTGTGGAAGATTGGGCACTGGATAATGATCTGGATAAGATCTGGAACCAGGATCTTTTTTCTT
>NC_138375.1:16086143-16146867 GCF_054177405.1 Leptonychotes weddellii | reverse complement strand
TAATATTTTATGCCAAAATCAAAATAACCTTGGGAAATATATGTTGCTTTTTATGCTTTCCTCTTTTTTTCTTATTGAGATATATTTAACAAAGTCATAATATATTTAATGTGCACAATGTGATGATTTATATATGTATACTTTGTGAAAGGATTCTCACTGTTGAGTTAAGTAACATATCCATCACCTCACATATCTGCCTTTTCTGCGGGTAAGAATAATTCTACTCTCTTAACAAATTTCAGTTATACAATACAGAATTATCAATTATAGTCATCATGTTACACACTAGATCCTCAGACTTTATCTTATAACTGAGAATTTATACCTTTTTACCAACCCTCCCCTATTTCTCCCACCTCCAGCCCCTGGCAACCACCAATGTACTGTATGTTTCTATGAGTTCAACTTGTTTTTAGATTCTACATATGAGTGATGCCATACAGTTATTTGTCATTTTCTGTATAGCTTATTTAAGTGAAATCATGTCCACCAAGTTCACCATGTTCTCGCAAATGACAGTATTTCCTTCTTTTTAACTACTATTCCATTGTATATAAATATCACATTTTCTTTATCTAGTTCATCCATTAGTGAATACTTAAGTGTTTCCATTTCTTAGCTATTGTGAATGATGCTACTATGAATATGGGAGAATAGATATCTCTTTGAGATAATGATTTCATTTCTTTGGATATATACCCAGAAGTGGAATGGCTGGATCACATAGTAGTTCTAAATTAGTAGATTTTTAATTTCTTGAGGAGACTCCGTACTGTTCTTCATAATGGCTGTATCAGTTTACATTCCCATCAACAGTGTATAAGGGTTTCATTTTCTTCTCATCTTTGCCAGCACTTCTTACCTCCTTTTTGATGATAGACATCCTAAAATGGTGTGAGGTGATATTTCACCCTGGCTCTGATTTACATTTCCCTGATAATAGTGATATTGAGCATCTTTTCATGTACCTATTGGCTATTTGTATGTCTTTTTAGGAAAAATGTCTATTAGGATCCTTTACCCTTTTTAAAATCGGGTTGTTTCTTTGCAATTAAGTTGTACAAATTTCTTGTATATTATTTATCTTTGCCTCTTATCACAGAGGCTGTTTGCCAATATTTTCTCGCATCAAGTAAGTTGCCCTTTCTTTCACTGATGGTTTCCTTTGTTATGCAAAAGTTTAGTTTGATGTGGTCCCTCTTGTTTATTTTTTTACTTTTGTTGCCTTTGCCAACTTTTGGTGTCAAATCCAAAAAAATCATTGCCAAAACCAATGTCAGGGAGACTACCACCTATGTTTGGGTTTTGTTGTTGTTGTTGTTAGGATTTTACCATCTCAGATCTTATGTTCAAACTTTTAATTCATTTGGTGTGTAGTGTGAGAGAGGGGTCTAGTTTTGTTCTTTTGCATGTGGATATCTGTTTTTTTCCAACACTATTTATTGAAGATACTGTTCTTTTTATGTATATTCTTGGTGTCTTTGTCAAAAAGTAACTATATGCCCAGGTTTATTTCTGGGCTCTCTATTCTGGTCCAATGATTTAGGTGTCTGTTTTTATGACCCTACCATTCTTAATGTTCATGAGAACTTTGTAACATAGCATGAAATCAGGAAGCATGATGTCCATTTTGTTCTCTCTCAACATTACTTTGGCTATTTGGGGATTTTCTGTGGTTCTATAAGAATTTTAGGATTGTATTTAGGATTGTATTTTTCTATTTTTGTGAAACATGCTCTTGGGATTTTGATAGGGATTTTATTGAATCTGTAGAGTTCTTTGGATAGTATGGACAATTTAAAAATATTAATTTATCCAACCCGTGCAGGAAAGACTGGGTAGGCTGACACAGTGTTTTGTCAGCTCTGCTGTGATAGCTGCAGTGAATGCTTGCATGCCTGTTAACAACTACTTTTTTTGTTTACCTAGTACTATGGGACTCACAAGTGAAAGCCACATTGGCTGTCAGAGTTAAGTGATCCGGAGGCCAATCCCTCAGGTGCAGCTTTAAAAGTTGGGGTGGTAAATGTCTGCTTCAAACTCTTCAGTGTCAGGGAGAGGCTGGAGTTGAAGGTTCCCTCCTAAATATACAGAGTTGTGCGGCGGGGGAGAGGGTTTACGGTAAGAGTGTGTCTCAGCTTTTCCTACCTGTTTTGATGTGGGTTATTTTCGCAGTCATTCACTGTATAGGAGTCACTCAACTAATTTCTGGATTTCTCTCAAAGAGAACTTTTCCATGTGCATCTGTATGTTAGGTGTGTCCATGGCAGAAGGGAAATTCAGGAGCCTCCTACATTACCATCTTAGTCCAGAGTGGAATTTCATGCTTTTTAAAAATGAAGTCTGTAGAGTGCAAGAAGTTAGGCCATTTTCTCATGTTCACATATCTAGTAAGTAGCTCTTCTATAACCATCCCATCTGTAACTCTCCTTTACTAGCACAGAGCTCTCGTAGCTATATAACTGTCAGCTGTGAGTGGTTGTTGCAATAGATGAAATCTGAATCTCATGTTACTTTAAATTCTCATAATGTATTGAAACATTTTAAATTGTATTATAGATTAAGTGGCCAAATTAATTTCATTATTGATTGTCAGATTAATAACTACATTAATCTTGTCATTGCTTTATTATTGATCCACATATTTAGTACTGATATATGACATTTTCATCATTGGGGTAAAAGCAGAAACAAATTCAGTTTTTAAATTCTTTTTCTAAAGTGGTTAAAATAAATTTATGGTGTAGGGATTTAAAGTGATTAGTATGTATAATACAACAAGAAAACCAGTACTATTTCTGTGGGGTTCATAAAAATAATTGAATATGTATATGGCAACTACACATTTGTAAGTAAGCTATCTTTGATGTCAAGGACCTGAAGCCCAATTTTTGCTTATGACAAGGCAATTAGTTTTGGATGGCTTCCTCTAGACATTTTTCCCTGCTCATGTTAGAACTTTATTTCCTCCAACCAGAAACCATAATTTATTTTTCAAGCCCTTCAAGTTGTTTTTCAGGTGATTTCCTATATTTAGCCTTTCCCAGAGTAACATTGTTTTGGGTATTTACAAAGTATGAACAGTTTCAACTTGTTATCCTCTTGAATGAATAATGACGGAGTGCATTAAAGAGAAAATTAACCTACAACATATGCCATGGTAAATTGAGCAATTAACACTAGATTTTTGTGTTAAGAGAGACTTTACTGTTTCTGGATATTCCTGAAAAAATGGAAGTGACTATCAAGTATGTCCAAGATGTGTTTTAAAAAGACTTGATACTGGGGTACTTAGGTGGCTCAGTCATTTAAGCGTCTGCCTTGGGCTCAGGTCATGATCCCGGGGTCCTGGGATAGAACCCCACATCGGGCTCCCTGCTCGGTAGGAGGCCTGCTTCTCCCTCTCCCTCTGCCTGCTACTCTCCCTGCTTGTGCTCTCTCTTTCTCTCTCTGTCAAATGAATAAATAAAATCTTAAAAAAAAAAAAGACTTGATACTTATATATGCATAGTTAGGCTTTTGACTGACCCATTACCAAGAGAGAGGTTTGCAGCTTATTTTTTCCTTTCGTCATTCTTTATTCTGTATTTTGTATATGTGTTGTATTTTCTTTTTAACCTACTTTCTTAGATTTATTTTTTATCTGATTTAAAATTCTTGAAAGATGGAGGATTGTGAGTATATAAGAAACTGTGAGTATATAGAAAACTTCCCATTTTACTCTATATTTTATCTTGAAAATACCAGGTGATGTAGAAGTTTGATAAAAATCAGAAGTAGTGGGGCTATCTCCTGAAGTCTCAAAAACAAACAATATCAAACATTACTGGACGCTGTGGGATTTGTTCATGCCTATTTTCCTACAAGACTTGGAGAGACATAATGTATTAATTAATAGTATTACCAAGATCTCTGAACACACTGTAGGATTTCTAAGAGTTATATGGCAGTTCTGATCCCCTTATGATACAATATTAAGGAGAAGAATGCTCTCCTACCTTTCCCCCATCTCCTGCTCCTAAACTCAGAAGGGGTCCTTCTCTCTGTGTAGAATGAAAAGATTTGGAGAAGAAAACACTAAGATTACATGAAGAATTCTGGGTTTGGTTCTTGGTTCTCTATAGAGCTATGATTGCCTGAGAGTGAAAATATCTTATCAAAAATTTTTGATGTAATGAAAGGTAAAACCTGCACTACTTAAACAGCTTTTATCTGAAATAGTAGCCTCCTTGATATTGCTCAGGATATTTACCACCTTTACTCAGTAAATACACCACTGTTATTGTTCGCCTGAAGTAGCACAGGGAGATGAATAAGTAGGAACTACTGTATTAGTGAAAGAACATACTTTTTAGAAAAATTTGTCCTAAAAAATAGCTTTTTATTGTGGATCCATAATGAAAACCATGTTTGTTTTTTTGTTTGTTGTCTTTGTATCACATCGTAATATGTCCAACACAAACCTTTTTACCACAAGTCCAAAGGGCATTCCTTATAGATTCGTTTTGCTAGCTCGAAAGCATGCTCATTTATCTTTTCAGTAACTACTTAAATACAACATAGCCTATAAGTCTGACCATTCTTTATATTGAAAGATTATCTGTTTGTTTTCATGGACAGAGAGACACCATGATATCTGATTATTGAGAAATTAAGCAGTTCTTAAAATGGAACAATTTACATTAGCTGAAACTCAAAAAGTATACAGGTTATAGTAAGACTCATCCACACAGGTTAATAGAATGTTTTAGATCTGTAAACTAAATGACAGACTGCATGAAAAACTAGATCCAGAAATTAACTTCAAATAAAATCTCTCACATATAACATAACTATAAGGAAGTCAAGGAATTGACTATTAAGACCTAATAGATTCTGAATAATGGTTTTCTTGGGAAATTGTAGGTATTTTCATTTAGTATCCCAAATCATTATGAAGAAAAAATGAAACATAGACACCAACCCTTCAATAAACTGAGATGGAAAAGCTCGTGGTGACATTTACTATTAGCATTTATAATGGTTTAAAATATTTTATAAAAATTTGCAAGACTAAGATATAAAATAGAACTATTGTCTATAGAATAGCTGACTTAATTTCTCAAAAAAGCCTTCGTAGGCACTCAATAAATATTTGGGAATACAAGAAAGAATAAGAAAATGAGTAAACTCAGGGGCGCCTGGGTGGCTCAGTCAATAAGCGTCTGCCTTCGGCTCAGGTCATGATCCCAGGGTCCTGGGATCAAGCCCCGCATCAGGCTCCCTGCTCTGTGGGAAGCCTGCTTCTCCCTCTCCCACTCCCCCTGCTTGTGTTCCCTCTCTCCCTGTGTCTCTGTCAAATAAATAAATAAATAAAATCTTTAAAAAAAAAAAAAAAGAAAATGAGTAATTTCTTTTTTTTTTCATTTATTTATTTATTTGAGAGAGAGAATGAGAGAGAGAGAGAGCACATGAGAGGGGGGAGGGTCAGAGGGAGAAGCAGACTCCCCGCCGATAAGGGAGCCCGATGCCGGACTGGATCCCGGGACTCCAGGATCGCGACCTGAGCCGAAGACAGTCGCTTAACCAACTGAGCCACCCAGGTGCCCGAAAATGAGTAATTTCAAATAAGTGAAGATCCTTTGAAGAATATTTTCTAGTTCTGAAATTAGTAGAGTTTGAAAAACAGTATGTTCAGAAAATGACATTAAAGATACTATCCTGTAAGGTTGAATAAACTAGGTTTGATAGGGAAGGCTGAGGAAAAAATCATTTTTCTTAAATGTGCTAATGTTTAATACACATATACATTTCAAGTAGTCCCAAGAAATTTGTTCAAAAGACACTCTGTAGAAATGTAAAAATTCTCTAGAGTAAATTCATTTCATTGTATTCCCTTCTTCGAAGTGTTTAAAATAAGAGAGTTGAACAAACGTCTTCGAAAAAAAAAATATATATATATACATACACACATACATATATACATGTGTACATATATATGGAGAATATAAGTGATAAATAATTTCAAATTTTAAGGAATCCCAAAACATTATTAACAAAACTCTTTTGTATGTATATATGTTATATCTCTCTCTCATTCTTCTGCTCTTTATTTTAAAGGGAAAATAAATGTTCAATAATGTCCTGATACTGGCCATCTGTTTTCTTTCATCTGTTTTTCAAGGACCTGCTAGAGGCTTGTGAATCTTGTTTACTAAAATTATTGAATTATATTTTCATTTTTCAAAATGAAGTAAAGCCAGATTCTGTTTTTTTTATAGTTACGTTTATTTACCTCATTTTTTACTTTGCATGTTCTCTGGATCCAGTTTCTTTCAAGGTTATATTCCTTAATGATTTCTTTCTCACAAATCATTAGTTTCATCTGCTCCTTCTCCTCACTCTCCAAATTAGCTCAATTATTTCTCCTTAAAGAAAAACAAAACAAAAACCACCCCAAACCAAACATTAATAAGCATCACTAACATTTATTTGTGTCCTTACTATGTGTCGAGCATTTAACCTGAACTAACTCACTTACCATTCACAGTAATTGTATGAGATAGCTATAATACCTTCTTTGACTGATAAAGTCACTGAAGTACAGAGAACTTAAGTGACGCTCACAACACTAAAAATTGTCAGAGCTAGGATTTGAATCCAGGTTCAGATGCATTTTTGTTCGTTGAGTCACTTAGCTCTGCTTTACCCAAGGCAAAAAAGAAACAAAAAAGAAAAAGTTGCATTCAAGATTCCTTTCCATACTGTGCTATTTTTATACTGTGCTATGAAAGTTTATCACAAATGTAGTGGCTTAAAATAAGAAACATTCATTATGTCACGGTTTCCATGGGGCAGGAGTCCAGATATAGCTTGGTTGGTTCCTCTGCTGAGCAATCACAAGGCTGCAGTGAAAGTCTCATGGGACATTGTTTCTTTCTCAAACTCTACATCCTCTGTCAAGGTCACATGATTGTTGGCAGCTTTTAGTTCCTCATAGTTGGAGGACTGAGGGCACTGCTTTTTTGCTGGATGTCAGCTGAGGGTTGCCTTCTGGTTCTGGATGCCGCCTTAGTCTTTTACTTCCCCTGCACATGGCCTTGCACGCCTCCTCCCAACATAACAGTTTACTTCTTTCAAGTCAGCAAAAGAATTTCCCTCTCCAGTCATCTAACAGGGAGTCACATACCATAACATAATTATGGAATGACATCATCTGCCATATTCTATTGGCTAGGAAAAAACACAGGGACTGAAGGGGAAGGGATTGTATGAAAGTGCAGTTCACTGGGGAGCATCTTACAATTTTGCCCAACACTCAGATCTCTCTACCCACCAAAGCTTTGGGCCTTTCTGTTCCCTTGCTACTTCAGCCTCTAAAGAAAGAGGCTCTATTTGCAATCTTGGGCTTTTTCAATTTCTCTGTGAGTTTCCTCCTATTTAAATCTGACCTTGACTCTTAGTTTGGTAGCATGTTCTGTTTTGTTTTTAACCTACATTCTATTTAACCTTCCTCTAGCATTAATTTTATAAAATTATTTGACCACCCTAGAGAATTGATTATCAAGGGCAATTTTATTCTAAATTGAGTGTTAATTCATTGAGCCTGGAATACATTAACTACTCAGTTTTATTTGAAAATCTCTCTAAATTTTCACTTCTCTTATCCTGGTTTATCTGTCCTTCTACCATTTCTTCTCAGTTTTCTTTACCAGCGTCCTGGTGTGGATTCAAGTTTCCTTCCAAGTCTCCGTGCCTTCTTACTTTTTCTATTTCCTTGGAACTTTCCATATGTAAGAATTCCTACACTCTAATCCCTAAATCCAGATTCTTTAAAAGCCCATCGCAGATCTGACCCAAATCCAGTTCAGTATCTTCTCTCTTAATCCTGTAACATACTTTGACTGAATTCTATTGCCAGATGTAGATATTCAAAGCCTCTGTATTTTTTTTTTTTGATTTCTCTCCTTCCTATCTCTATATATACAGACACCAGATCCAGTAGTTCTACCACACAAATGGTTCTTCAGTCTTCTTCCATATCATTCAGTCACTCTTCTCACTTTTATATGCTTACCTTGTACATATAAACACTACCTCAAAAAATGTTAGGATTATTTTTTCCACATGTAAATATTCAGTTTTATTTTTAGGACATGAACACAAACAAAAGTCTTCCCAGTCATCAATAACTGGATGTGTGGCTCTCCAGGACTACATATTGGCATGGTACATCCATGAGTTACCTTTTAATAAATGTGTGTAGGACAAATAAACAAATTTCTAAGCCGGGTATGTCTTATGGAAACAATGTTTAACAATATTGAATATTGAAACCATTTGACAATAACCGGTAACCTTGTATGAACAATAGTAGAGCTGAAAATTCCAATCATGTATTTAAAATAAAACTGATTTGGTAAGGTAGAATCAGTCACTTAAGTCTCAAATAGAAGTTTAGGAAGTATAGAGTTTGTGGGCCTCAACTTTCTGTGATTTGATAATATGTATAAAGTAATGTCTGTTAAGCTTTTTTTCTTTTTTCTATCAAACCCAACCTCCGACCCCCAATTCCAAATGGCATAAATTAAACCATGGTGACTGTATTATTAGATTAGAAACTCATGTTTTTTCATTATAGTACATAAATCTATTTCTGTTTAAATGTCCATACTGCCAGCTAACATATTAAACCACCATAATCTGTTTACATTTATTACAGAAACGTATTTTTAGAATCTATTATCAGATTGGAACTAGAAAAACCTCTCAAGGGCAGGTCCCAGGATGAGATCATTTTGCTTACATAAAGGCTGCTGAAAGTTTGGAATCTAATGTATAGCCTAGGGAGAAGAGTGACCCAAAGAATTTTAGCAGGAGCTGACTCATAATAGAATAGTAAGACAGAGAAGAGACACATCTATAGAGACACACATAGACACATATTTTATCTCTCAGTCAGCGGTCCTCTGGGGAAACTGCCATTTTAATACAAAATAATAAAATACTGTTCATGAAGAACATTACCATTTTAATGAATGCCACGGTTTTTTTTTGCTTATTTTTATAATAAAAAAAAAAGCACTCTGTGTGTGTGTGTGTGTGTGTGTGTGTGTGTGTGTGTGTGTGTGTTATGGGGAAAAAAATGAAATTCTTCCTTGGTAGGTTTATTCACCTTTCATTTCACTGGAGTCCCTGAGTGTGGGGACAAATCCATCTGACCTCATGTGACACCAATTAGACAGTTCTATTGTATAAATGTCTCACGTCAACCAGAAAAAATATTTTTCTCTATTCTTTTGTGTCCATTATAAGAATGATATCCTTCCTAAAAAACAAGGAGAAATAAGCACTTAATAAAAAAAGATTTTGTTTTTCCCTCATCAATGTATTTTTTTTTCTTTACTAATCAAGAAGAACAAGATTCCAAGATTTCTTAGACAATATGATTTGTTTCAACACTTTTGCTGCTGTTCATACCTGAAAATTATTTTTACAACTAGACTTTGAGACAATGTATACATAGCTGGGTTAAGTGAAATGCCGCCTATATTCAGTGTCTTGAATATTTTGAAACATTAAACCTTGCCCTTTCAATCTGATCAGTATCCATGGTAGAGATAGAAAAATGACTTGATATGCAGTATATTTTCTCTGTCAAATATAGATGCAGAATTTGTCAGGGTTTTACAAGTACAGTTTTTCACAACTGAAAAGGAAACATTTATTTCTTATGTCTATTTCTTGTTCTACAGTTCAGTCTGTCTAGGACAGTTTGGGGCATATATTTGATGCAATATTTGTTAGGTGCCTGGAATGTTAACACGGTTATTCTTTGTAGTGTCATGAGTTGTAAAGCCAACTGGGAAATTAAAATCCTGCAGAAACAGATAAATCCTTGTTTAAGGCTTGAGTTTTATTTTGCTTTGTTTCCAAATACTGACATTAAGAGGAAAAGGGGAAAAAAATCCTAAATACATATAATATTTTGAAAAATGCATTATTTCACAGTGATATATATGATATTAACCACCTGCAAAAGGATTTATTACTGCCCATTCCCTGTAGGATCATCTTCAGTTTGAATTTCTCATTAATCTAATTTATTTATCTTGATGAGTTCTACTGCTTGTGATTACCTCTGTTTTGGGGTTAGTTACACAAGTGAAATGCTTCACTAAGATTGGAGAGTAGGTTTCCCTTTCTAGAGTACTGACCAATGATACTGTAAATTCAGATCTTGCAATTTGTTTTCTGTAGTTAATGTGGTATGATAGAAATATAAATTAATATAAATTTTGATTACTTTCTGGATGCAACATATATATCTTCTCATAATAGTGTTATGTAAAATCAACATGATAAAACTCTTATTATTTGTGTTTATAAATACCATCTGATTAGACTTTTCTCTCCTTCTAAAACCAGACTTTTCAATACACTTTCCAGCTTTTTGTTTTGTTGCTTAGCATTATGACTTTTATTTACTATGTAACATAAAATGAATACAGTTTTGAGTGCAATCAAAAGAAGCTTATTTTCTTCTGCTATGACTTACATTTTGACATTATTTGTATATAAATACATAAACAATTTTTGGATTTTGCTGAATTCTAAATGATATATATTTAGGCCATTAGCAGTTATAATCCTCCTACCCAGAAAAATAACACTAACATTTTCTTATGGGTTAATTTCTGCTGCTGAGGCATGTGCCCTGGTTTTCACTGACATTGAATTATTACCTACAGCTATAAATTTTGAGTCAATTTTCTATGAATGGCATTTTACAGGTTCAGGGTATATTAAGCCTGCCTCCTACTTAGGTAACGGTCTTCCCACCATGCTTTGTTAAGTTAGCTACCTTCGGTTTCTGTTGTTTAATGTAAACTGACCTCTAATTTTCCTCTAAACTGTTATATTTGATTACAAGCTATAGTGAAGGGAAACCTCATTTTCAGATTAGGGATAAAGAGACTTGCTGTGTTCTATTATTAAAGAACATAATAACAAATGAGGACTTAAAAATAAATAAAAGGATATACCCAATTATAATTATTTCAGTGTCCTCTTTTAAGCTGAAAATAACAAATATAAATATACATAAATATTTTTTTCCTGCTATTTAGAGTTAAGCAGTTAGATAAAACACTTAAATATTATATGAAATAATACTATTTGATGATTTATTGCAATATGAAAGTTTAAAGTTTTCTCATTATTTTTTGTTAGATTAGGGCTTAAAATCTACTCTTAGTAAAGATAATCTATGGCCTTGATAATTTAATAACTTTTCAAAATTTAATTTACACAATTAAACAATATATATTCCACATCTTCTTTATCCACTAATCAGTTGATGGACGTTTGGGCTCTCTCCATAGTTTGACTATTGTTGATAATGCTGCTATAAACATTGGGGTGCATGTACCCTTTGAATCTGTTTTTTTGTGTGTGTCCTTTGGGTAAATGCCTAATACTGCAATTACTAGATTGTAGGGTAGTTCTATTTTCAACTTTTTGAGGAACCTACAAACTGTTCTCCAGAGTGGCTGCACCAGTTTGCATTCCCACCAACAGTGTAAGAGTCTTCCCATTTATCCGCATCTTCACCAACACATGTTGTTTCCTGTGTTAATTTGAGCCATTCTGACAGGTGTGAGGTGATATCTCCTTGTGGTTTTGATTTGTATTTCCCTGATAATGAGTGATGTTGAGCCATCCAGATATCTTCTTTGGAAAAGTGCCTTTTCATGTTTTCTGCTAATTTCTCTGGATTATTTGTTCTTTGGGTGTTGACTTTGGTAAGTTCTTGATAGATTTTGGATACTAACCTTTTATCAAATATGTCATTTGCAAATATTTTCTCCCATTCTGTAGACTGCCTTTTAGTTTTGTTGATTGTTTACTTCACTGTGCCGAAATTTTTATCTTGATGAAGTTCCAATAGTTCGTTTTTGCTTTGCTTCCTTTGCCTCTGGTAACGTGTCTAGTAAGAAGTTGCTATGGCTGAGGTCAAAGAGGTTTCTGCCTGTGTTCTCTAGGATTTTGATAGTTTCCTGTCTCACATTTAGGTCTTTCATCTATTTTGAATATATTATCCAGCCATCAAAAAGAATAAAATCTTGCCATTTGCAATGATGTCAATGGAACTAGAGTGTATTATGCTAAGTGAAGTGGTGGAATTCACTGAAATATTTCCTGACTTCCTATTTACTACAATTTTATGGTAAAATTTGTATCTTTGGTTTTTTATAACCTGTGATTTCTTTACAAAAATGAAGGAAAAAACTTTCTTCATTCTAAGATCATCATTGCAAGAATTGTCTTCACTGAAATAATATGCTCATTATTGTGAATTTTGTGTTTTGTATTGAGGAACAAATTCATTTTATGCTTATGCAAAATTATCAAAGTGATAAAACAACACTTAATTTGACTATTGTAGGAAAAGTTACAATAATAGTATTTTTATTTGAACTAAATTATTAGGAAGTTTGTTTTGCCTGTGTTAATTTGATGGGCCTCATGTCTCTGAGGTAAACTACGATTAAGTACATTTACAGTTGAAGAAATGAAGGATGCAAAAAAGCAAGTAATTTAAACTTAAAGTGATGCTCTGGAATCTAGACTCTATTTTTTTGTTTGTTTCAAGTTTTTGTTTAATTTCTAATTGGTTAACATTTAGTGTAATATTGGTTTTAGGAGTAGAATTTAATGATTCATCACTTATATACAACACCCAATGCTCACCACAAGTGCCCGCCTTAATACTCATCACCCATTTAGCCCATTCCCCAACCACCTCCCCTCCAGCAACCCTCAGTTTTTTCTCTATAGTTGAGAATCTCTTATTGTTTGCATCCCTCTCTTTTTTTTCCCTTCCGCTGTGTTCATCTGAGACATACAGATATCTAGCATCTAAGAGATGCTCAACATCAATCATGATCGGGGAAATACAAATCAAAACCACAAAGAGATACCATCTCACCCCTGTCAGAATGGCTAAAATTAACAACACAGGAAACAGCAGGTGTTGGTGAGGATGTGGAGAAAGGGGAACCCTCTTACACTGTTGGTGGGAGTGCAAATTGGTGCAGCCACTCTGGAAAACGGTATGGAGGTTCCTCAAAAAGTGAAAAATAGAATTACTCTATGACCCAGCAATTGCACTACTAGGTATTTACCCAAAGAATACAAAAATACCGACTTAAAAGGTCACATGCACCCCGATGATTATAGTAGCATTAGCAACAACAGCCAAATTATGGAAAGAGCCCGCATGTCCATTGACTGATGAATGGGTAAAGAAGTTGGGATCTAGACTATAGACTTGATGTATAACATATTTATGCTCCCTCTTCTCTCCATAATTTATTTTTTCTCCTCTCCATAATTTAAAACAAACACAAACCAATACTGTTTTGTATTATTGTGATGCAGCCCTCTGTCTTATTTTAATCTTATTTAATTATTCCTTCATTTTCTGCCTCTCCCTGATCTTATACATACAGACCACCAACCTATTGGAGATAGGTTGCTTGATTCTTTCTATAGAAGCCCATTTCAAATTTAAAGCTTTACACCATTATTTTTCATGTTTTATATTAAGTAACTAATACCAATAAACATAAAATTTATAATCTTCTATTTGGATTTCTGATAATAGATGAGGATTTATAGTCAAATAAAGGCCAATAGATAAAATTTCCTTGATTTATTTTTTGTTGTGGTTAATGAAAAAGTGAGTATTCATTAACCTAAAACTGCCCTAAAAAAAAGCCCTAATGAAAAATTTTGAAAGTCCGTGTAAATAAGTAATCTTTCTCTAATATAACTCAGAATGACATTTTGCATATCATGAGTAGTTTTAAAGTATTTTTTAGAATAACAATATACCTGCTTAAACATTTGTATTTAATATAATTTTTAATTGTAATATTTTGAATCATATGATTAGAAGTAGACCTAGTTTATTTTCTATACTTTTAAGGGGGAAGAAGCATGTGACATTTCTTATGAGTATAGAGCTGTTCTAATTCTGAAATGTTTACAAATTTGAGGCTGAATGCACCACTGTATAAGTTAAGCTTTCTGAAGTGATACACATCTCATGAATGATAAATCATCATGCCATTGCTGATCAATTACAAATGTGACTGTATTGCAGTGAGCAATTGTCTCTTGCCTAAAACTGATTACTCTTATTACCTGGCAAGTTACTTCACAATTTTAAATGAGAACTGAGGACCAAATATACAGATTGGTTGCACTCTTAGGGTGATTGATAAGGATTTAATTATAAATCATATTTTAATTCAGTTACTCTGTTCAACCAAGTATAACTTATGAAATTTAATGTATAAAATATTAATTCAGGCTATAATTGAGTTTGTAGTTTTACAAGGGCTCATTGCCCCTGAATGCGGTGGGTGACATCGAAAAAGATAGCTCACTAACCTGCCCAGCGAATGAGCCTAATAAATAAATCCTGCATCATCCATATAAAAAGTCTGTGTCTGCAGTTTCTTCACTGCTCATCAAAATATAGCAGAGACAAAACCAAAATAAATTTGACTTCAGGTTCTTTAGAAAGACAAATTCAAAGTTAAAATGCACATGGACTTAATAACTGATTTTTCAAACTGTGTGTGTGTGTGTCTCGGGGAAGTTATTATCATCATCATCAATTTATATTTATTGAGTTCCCACTGGGTATTTGGCACTGGAGCAGACAGAGCAGAGAAAATAATGATTTAAAATATTTCTGGAGTCCTAACCTTCACAAGAGTATTATTTCATACATTCATAAATAACATTAAATCAAAGCAGACTACCATTTATATTTTTAAACCAAAATACATTTGTGAAACTTCGAGTATTTTTTTAAAAGTATCTTTTTTTTTCTGCTTCTGATAATATTTTCTTTTAAAGAGTGGCCTTAAGTCCATGAGAAGAATCCTAAGCTGATGCCTAGGAGAATCTTTTGAAGGCATATTGTTATGCTTCTTTCAGCAAATCTAAATGGCCTTTTTACTTTTCATTGTCTGCTATGGTTTTTAAGTGCTTTTTAAGTTTTCCTGACTCGCATCCTACACAGGAAGCTTCAGTGAATATAGAATGTGTGGTTGCAGTCAGGAAAGTCACACTCATTAAAATGATATTCTGAGGTTGCCCATTTATTTGCTATTTATGAAATGCATATCGAATTTGCTTATTATGTAAAAGTCAAGGACTGATTGTTCTGTCAGGACTGGAGACACAGCTTTTGATCTAAAATTTAGCTCTCTACATTATTTGTCCATCCTATCATCATCATAAGGATTCTCTTATTCTGCACTTAACCTATGCTTGCTTTAAAGATACTTTATTATTTGCTATTCTATAGCAGGAAGGGTATGTGAATAAAGACCTGCTCTGAGCTACTAAAAAAAAAAAAAAAAGTTAAAAATTAACTCAGCCTATCCATCAACAAAATGCTATTGAAATATAAACCTGTAAGAGAGTGATGCTTTTAATATTGAATTTATTGTTCTGTAAGACAATAATTTTCTTCTTGTCACCTATCAGTCATGTGGCCCTTTTACTAAAATTAAAGTTTCATGGAATGAGGGTTATTTTATTATGAACCTTTAGTCAGAACTATTTATTTACTATTTATTTTATGCAAGCTTGTATGGAGCAACACATAAGTATTTGGAATAATTTCCTTGTCCTCTCTGAAATTATTGTATAGCTGGACTATGATACACTGCGTTATTATTATTCAAAATATGTTCTGACCCTCTCTTCAAGAAAATAAACTTATAGCATCTTAGATGGGGGCTCCTCCATGAGCCTGGAAACTAGAGTGAAGATAGTGACCAGTGATGGACATGAGCTGTAAGCAGGAAATAGACCTTTACTGTTAAAAGTCCCAGAGATTGTATAATTTAGCCTCGCTAATTAATACTGGAGAAAAGGTCAAAGATCTCATGTCAAATGTTTAACCTCAAATCTCTTGCTGATAGAGCATTAAATACTAAGTATATGTATCTTCAGTAAATAATTATCAGAGATTTGATTTCTGGGGTTTTACTTATTGGTTTGCATTCCACCTAGGTATGTTCCACTTTAAGAATATTCAGTATATGATAATTCTAATTTATAAATAGAAACTTGGGATCTTTATTTAATAAAATGCTTTATTGAATTTATTTTAAAGAGTAAAAAGCCATTCAAGTTTTATAACAATGAATGTACATATTTTTTAAAAAAAACCTGCTACATAAATTGGACAAGCCCTTTGCGATTTTCTCATCCCAAAGTAATCAAAAAAGTGACTTTATATATAGCATCTCTTAATTATTTTAATAATATATGTCAATTTTATATCTCCTCTAGCTGAAACATAAAATCACCTACAGTTAATTTCTTCACTTTTAATGTGTTATGTTTTCTGGTCTCCCCTTAGGCGTCAGCCGATTCTGTTGGTTGTACTTTCTGTTTTTTCTCAGTTCTCCATTTTTTCCGGTAACATGTCAGAAACTGACTGAGGAAAACTAGTCTCAATCCTTCCTCCTGGGGACCCAAGTGGCTTTACTTCTGAAGGAGTTGCTTTAGTTTAAGGTTGAAGGCTTGAGAATATGGTACCCCAAATATCTGCTTACTGTTCAACAGATGTAAGCCTCAGTACATCTCAATCTCCTTTCCACACCTCCTCCTCTTTTCTTTCTTCCTCCTCCTTCTCCCCCTCTCCCTCCTTCTCCTTCTTCTTCTCTCTTTCCCCATCTCTTCAGGAATCTAAAATGATCACAATGAAAAAATAAATTAATTAAAATAAATTAAATTTAAAAAATAAAATCACAATGGAAAGGGTGATATTTTATTAGTTCATATGTCTTTTGTTTTAGCATGAAATGAAAATTAAAATGAAGGATTTATAAATACAGTTTACACATATGTTTGAAGAACATTTTATTAACCTAATCACCATATGTTTCTATTAATTTCCATTTCCATAATTAAATTCGTGATTTTACTTAGTTCTTCTGATCTACCATCATACTCTCTTATCACAACACTGAGCAGTGAAGCCCTGTGAAGCCAATTATATTCTTTTTTCTTTTTTTTTTTTTTGAAGTATTGTTGACACACAATGTAACATTAGTTTCAGGTGTACAACATAGTGATTGGACAAGTCTGTACTCCATCTATATTCTTGTAAGCTGAGTTTACTACTCCAGATAGAAAAAAACTAAATGTCCCTAGGATGCTGCTAATATCTGTGTAAAGTCTTTTGTCTTTTATCCCTTCCTTTCCCACATCAGACTTTGATCTTGAGGTATTTTCTTAGTTCTGTTGTGTCCTTTCTAAGGAGTAAGAGAGGTCAACGTCCTAGCTTTTCTTGTGAATTTTTTGTTTCTTCTGTATTCCACTCATCGTTCTCTCCTGTTTCTAGAGTATCATATGATCCCATTTTTGTTCTAATTCATATAATTGGGGCACCCATCTGCATTACTTATCCTTCCTTTAACTCACAGTGCTGAATTAGCATCTCTAAAATATTTCTTGATTTGCTTTAAATCCAAGTCTAAGTCAGTCTGATGTTTCCTTTGCTGAATAACACAGATTGTGGGTGTAATGAAATGTCTGTTTTCTTCTGAAAACTGAGGTTATGGGGAATCAGTACATACAGTTGTCATAAATGATCTTATATTTTTTCTAGGCCCTCAAAAGTATAAGATTTTTTTTTTCCTGAGAGCAGAGACATCTTAATATATATTGGTGTATAAAGCCATCAACAACTTTTTTCCTGTTGGACATATATTTTTTATGATTGATTTACACAGGCCTGAGGATCTTCAGGTATAAATAATTAAAATAGTTTCAATGTTTGGGAAATATGTCTGTGCATATACAGATGTAGTTATACAAGCATATATGTGTGGACAGACAGGGCAAACTGAAAGGGGGCCCTTCTAAAGACAAATAGCAAGGTTGGCCTTGCTGGTCCCCTGGAAGAAAATCTACCCTGAATAAAAATCAAATCTGACACAGCCATGGATGGCCTGAGGGCTGAGAGGACAATGGCTTCGGGTCCAGTTTGAAGCCTATTACTTGAATTGCCTCAATCCATACACATAAAACTTTTGTGAGCATTCACTGGAGGAAAAAAAATTGTAATACTTTGGGGCCTGTGCAATCTTCAAATGGAACTTTGATAAGTGATACTAATATAGGACTAAGAGAAACTCCCCCTGCACATTCCCATGAGGGAATGAACTTTGATTCTGAGCTGACAGTTTGATGCAACAGTGTGCACACATTCTTGAATGGTAAGTCAGCAAAGGCAGCGTGCAAATCCTTGCAGGAGACAAAAAGTCAGGAATTGGTGATGTCGGAGGCAGCCCGGAAAAGGCAAATTGGCCAGGTTTATTGGTGGGCCGTGTGATATCTCTATAGACTGTGAAATACCAGAATCAAAGTTAGCTGTATGCACGTGTTAACAAGAATCCCTTTGTTCCCACTGGCTAATGAGACCTAAACACATGAGGATTGCTTTCTAATGTGACTTGATTTGACAGTCCGCTTGGCACATAGAAGTGATTCTACTGATTGTTTTCAAAATGAGGACTATTTCAGTCCTTTAATTTCCTCAAAGCAACTGAAACAGTTTTCCCCTATTAAGGTATTCTGGACTTAGTAAATTAAGATGGAAAAACAGAGGAACTTATAAGGACAGGTTCAGAAAGTGCAACATTGGCCTTTGTATCTTGGATGATTATGCAACTTACTTAAACAATGAAGTGCTGTTCTGGACCAAACACATTGACTAAAAGTCAGTTTTGCTGTGTGCCAATCATAGGTGCCTTAAGTAGCCTCTTCACTTTGTGCATAGAAACGAAATCTAAATTTGCTTCTGGCCACTTAGCTGGGGATGTATTATATCATTAATTTTATGATAATCATGTTAGCACCACTGATGGTATGAACAAGGATATTTATTGTCCAGATGCTTCTTATCCTTTGAGTTTGTCCTGTAGCTACAAGGTACAAAGTAGATAATAATTTTTTAATAATATATAGGTATCCCCCACTTTTCAAAAGTTTGTCTTAAGCCACTTTGCTCTTACGAAAGATCTACATTTAATACCTGTTTTCACCAACCAAAAGAAATTCAAAGATTTCCACTTTTACAAAAAAAAAAAAAGGTGAAAAAGCAAAAATAGGGGCACCTGGGTGGCTCAATCGGTTAAGCATCTGCCTTGGGCTCAGATCATGATCCCAGGGTCCTGGGATCCAGCCCCAAGTCACATCGGGCTTCCTGCTCAGTGGGGAGCCAGCTTCTCCTTCTCCCTCTGCCTGCCATTCCCCCTGATTGTGCTCTTTCTCTCTGTCACATAAATAAATAAAATCTTTCAAAGAAAAAAAAAAAAAGAAAAAGCAAAAACAGTGTCCAGCATTTGTTTTGCAGGGAGCCTCTATAGAGGCAGTGAGCACCCTGAGCCGGGAGGGTGGCCCCACCCAGCTCCTCCCGAGGGCCCCACATTCCGCATCTCAGCATCAGGCCACCAGAGTTTTGAACTGTGTCTGTGCACATCTGAGCTTTATCTTGATATATTTTGTGCATGCATTAGTAAGATGTGTCCTAAGGTATCAGATAAGGCTAAAAGAGGTAATTTTGGGGGTCTGGGAATGTCCAAAATTTTTCCATTAATGTAAATTAATGGCGATTCCTTCTTAGCTTTATACTATTCTGGCTTACAAAAGGTTTCAGAGGAACATTCTACTTTCAAATGGTGGGGAGGGGGAGTGGGGGAACTTGTATATAAAAATTTCTCATTTTATGTATTTTTTTAACAGTTAAAACAACTGACATTATAGGATTATAGTCCTATATCCAGATTATAGTCAGTTCAACAAGCACTACAAATATATGACATTCTATGACTTTCTCTTCTTGGTATTTATGGTCATATTAATATTTCTTTATATGTGTGTGTATGTGTGTGTATATATATATACATAAATATATATGTGTATATATTATGGATAAAGATTTATTTTTCAATTAACAGATGTAAATAATATGTGTAGTAAATTCACTTTTTCACTCTTAGAGATGCTGTTTTCTGACTTATACTCTCCATAAGCTTTATTCACATTCTTCCTTTCATTTCTTATTAAGTAAATGGAAAACCATATAAATACAACCTCATCAACCTGACATACAATCTAAACTCTCTGCATATGCTATTTTTTGTACTATGATAAAGGGGTAAATGATTTTTTTTCTCTTATATAAAATATTAACCCAGAGATGTCTGCTTTCATTCACTCAAGGATTCAAACCTACTATATATAAACATACTATAAATTTAATATTTTCCTCCTTAAACTAAAAAAAAAAAAAAACGCATTTCATCCAGCTCAATGACCTCTCTCGTTTATGATCTTTCTTCACTTAGTCGTTCTTTTTTTTTTCTCACCGTGCCTCACATGGCTTTTTTTTTTTTTTTTAAAGATTTTATTTATTTATTTGAGACAGAGAGAATGAGATACAGAGAGCATGAGAGGGAGGAGGGTCAGAGGGAGAAGCAGACTCCCCGCCGAGCAGGGAGCCCGATGCGGGACTCGATCCAGGGACTCCAGGATCATGACCTGAGCCGAAGGCAGTCGCTCAACCAACTGAGCCACCCAGGCGCCCCCACATGGCTTTTTCTTTGTGCAAGTTCACCCATGGTGTCTCTCCCTCTTCTCATAGGACACCATCATTCAGCCATATTGGATTAGTGTCCCACCTAATGTATTGGGAGTTGGGACTTTAACATGCATTTTGAGGGGGACACAATTCAGCCTATAACACCATCACTTTTAAAAAACCTGATTACTCTGAGTTTATGTACAGGCTATTTAGATCCACATTTATACACATTGTCTATTGACATTGCAAGTTTGATATGTAATGCACATCTCAAACTTAATATATACAAAATGGAACAAACAGCACCTAGGATAGCAACCTTCATTTCTTGAATAGGTTTATTGCCATAGTGTCCTAATACCTTACACTTTCTGCCATCAGCCCCCAGTCCATCATATATTCTTCTTAAAGCAGTCAAAGTGATAACTTCTAAATAAAATTTATATAGCCTGATCAATCAATCTGGTTTGCCTGAGGCTAAATGTTCATAGAAAACAAGACTTTATGGGTGCCTGGATGGCTCAGTTGGTTAAGTGACTGACTCTTGGTTTCAGCTCAGGTTGTGATATAGGGTCATGAGATGGAGTCCTGCGTCAGTCTCCTCGCTTAGTGTGGAGTCACTTAGGACTCTCTCTCTCCCTCTCCCTCTACCCCTCCACACTGCTCTCTCTAAAATAAATAAACAAATCTTGAAAAAAGAGGAAAGGAAGGAAGGAAGGAAGGAAGAAAGAAGAAAGAAAACAAAGAGAAAGAGAGAAAGAAAGAAGAAAGAGAAAGAAAGAAAGAAAGAAAGAGAAAGAAAGAAAGAAAGAAAAAAAGAAAGAAAGAAAGAAAAAAGAAAGAAAGAAAGAGAAAGAAAGAAAAAGAAAGAAAGAAAGAAAGAAAGAGAAAGAAAGAAAGAAAAAGAAAGAGAAAGAAAGAAAGAAAGAAAGAAAGAAAGAAAGAAAGAAAAAGAAAGAAAGAAAGAAAGAAAGAAAGAAAGAAAGAGAAAGAAAGAAAGAAAGAAAGAAAGAAAGAAAGAAAGAAAGAAAGAGAAAGAAAGAAAAGAAAGAAAAGCAACCTTAAATTCATGTTATGTCACTCTCTGGTCAAAAAACCTCCAAAGGGCATTCATCTCACCAGAGTTACTGTCAGAATTATTTTAAAGATTCATATACCCACTCTGACTTTAGTTTCCACTTCTTTCTAATTTGGCTTTGACAAGATATTTATGAAAACATTGAACATTCTCTCTCCACGAAGGCTAGCTTCAGAACTTACTGTCTTGATAAAAAGTTTTAATACCCACCCTGAACTTTCCTGGAGCAAAAACCTCAAGAGTTTCTCAGGCAATGGTTTGCAACCATGGTCTTCCTCCTGCCCAAGAGATACTTTTCTCCAGAAAACTGGAGACATTTGGCAAAAAGTCTGTGAACAGTTTCTCTCGTCACAAGTTTGGAAGGGGTGTTACTAGCATGCAGTGGGTGGAGACCTGGGATGCTGATTATAGGCATGGTGAACCCCCAGAACAAGCTGTGCAACCTGTAATAACAAGGGTGTCAATAAACATTGTCCTAAGAGATGGAATGACTCAAAGGAGAAGTGTTCTAAGAGGAATGTAGTATATATCTCTTAAGCATTTGAAAATATACTCTTGTTGTATTTGTTAACTTGTTATGTGTTGACCTCTCCACCTCTATTCCCATACTTCTGAATATGAGGGGAAGAGACTATATTTTCACCACCACAATGTTCAGTGTTTGGAACAGCAAATGCTGCACAGTAGGTGCTCGACAAATATCTGTTACATATTATGTATGGAGACAGAAAAGAGATATTGGCATTTGGTAGAAAGCAGAAAACAACTGATTTACAAAAAAGTAAATAGAGCATCCCACCCCCCCAACTTGACAACAAACCATATATAAATTTATCATTATTATTATCAGTTTGGTATACTTGCAGCATCCCAAATGCAGAATAAGACACCATGAATGAAAACATTCAAATGAATAATTTCACAAAATACTCTTTTTAGTTCATAAACCCAAAGTGAAAAGAAAAGCCAAAAGCATAAGAATACATGAATTAATGAATAATGATGAACAAATATATTAATGAATAAATAGAAAATACAATAAGAAAACCAGAATATGAAGGCACCTTTATTTTTTAATTCTTATTTCCTAGAGTCATCTAATCTTTTAAATAAACGGCTTTATTTTGAGACAGTTGTCAATTCCGATTCGGTTATAAGAAATAATTCCATGGATCTTTTACCCAGTTTCCCCCAACATCTCTCAAAACTACAATAAAATGTGACAATCAAAATATCTTGGCACAGACAAGATACAGAACATTTCTATAATTTCCAGGGATCTTCATGATGCCCTTTTATGGCCACTCTCACTTTTGAAAACCTGCCTCTCACCCCCTTAGCCAACCCTAGAACCATTAATCTGTTTCCCATTTCAACAATTTTGTCATTTTAAGTCTGAAGATTATTATATAATTGGACTCTGAAATATGTAAACTTTGGGGATTGGCTGTTTGTTTGTTCGTTTTTTTTTTTTCACCCAGCATAATTATCTGGAGATCCACGATAGTTGTGGCATGCATCCATAGTTTCTCCCTTCATATGTGCTGTTTAATATTCTGCGATATGGATGTATTTCATTATGTTTAGAAATTCATCTGTTGCAGAACATCTGGGATTTTTACAGTTTTTGGCAATTATACATTGAGCTGCTATTAATGTTTATTTACAGGTTTTTGTTTGATATATGTTTTCCTTTCTCTGAAATAAATGACCAGAAGTCCAGTCTTCAAGTCATGTGACCGTTCCATGTTTAGTTAGTTATGGGTTTTTTTTTTTTTAATTAATTTATTTATTATTTGAAAGAGAGAGAGAGTGGAGGGAGGGCAGAATGAGAAGGAGAGGGAGAGAATCTCCAGTAGAGATTCCCCACTGAGCACAGAGCCTGACTTGATCTCAATACCCTGACACCATAACCTGAGCTGAAATCAAGAGTCGGACATTTAACCCACTGAGCCACCCAGGCACCCCATGTATAATTTTATTTTTTAAGAAACTGCCAAACTATTTTCTAGAATAGCTGTACCATTTTACATTTACACCAGCAAAGTTTGAGTGATCCTGTTTCTTGGGAGCCTTGCCAACATTTCGTACTATAAAATATTTTAATTTATATAATTTTATTTTTCGGCTCTATTGAGGTGTATAGCAAATTGCACATACTCAATGTATACATTTTGATGATTTGGGGCATATGGATACATACCATCATCACAGTCAAGGTAATAAACAAACATATTCATCACCTCCAAAAGCTTTCTTCTTTCCCATTGCCCCACCGTCCACATTTTTTCTTTTGATAAGAACACTTGGCGTGAGATCTACCCTCTTAAGTTTTTCAGTGAACAACCCTGTACTGTTAACTATGTTAACTGTAGGCATTATGTTGCACAGAAGATCTCTGGTCTTATTCATCTGTATAACTATAACTTTATACCCATTGAATGATAGCTCCCCATTCTGATGAGTATATAGTGATAACCTGTTACTATTTAAATTTACATTCCCTAATGAGATGGGAATTAGTGCTAACTTCTTTTAACATTTTTTTTTTTCTTTAGATTTCTTCACTGAAACTACTTTGTCCTGGAAGCTTCTTTTGGGGGAGACTTTTTAATTATACATTCAATTTCCTTAGAAATTTAGAGGGCTATTCAAATGATCTCATATTGGATAAGTTGTGGTAAATTGTGTTTTTCAAAGAAATGGTCCATTTCATCTGAGTTTTCAAATGTATGGATTTAGAGTTGCTCATAATATTTGCTCATATTTTGATGACTGCAAGTTCTGTTATGATATCCCCTATTTCATTCATGATATTGATAATTTGTGTCCTTTATTTTTTGTCTTTGTTAGTTTTGCTGGAAGTTTGGCAATCATTTGAATGAATGTATCAAAGAATCCATTCTTACATTTATGGATTCTGTTTTCAATTTCATTGATGTCTGCTTTTATGCACATTATATCTTTCCTTCTGCCTGTTTTTTTCTGCCTGGGTTTGTTTTACAATTTCTAGTTTTTGAAGAGAGAGCTTAGATGATCAATTGGAAAATGTTCGTCTTCTAATATATTTATTTCATGCTGTACATTTCCCTCACAGCAATGCTTTAGCTGTTTCTAACAAGTTTTAATATGTTGCATTTTCATTTCAACTCAGTTCAATATATTTTGTTATTTCCCTTGAAACTTCCTTTTTAGCTCATGGATTATTTAGAAAGGTGTTGTTTAGTCTCTACCTGTTTGGAGATTTTTATGCTATTTCATTATTGATTTCTAGTCTGATTCCTCTAAAACAGCACACTCTGTACGATATCAACAATTTGAGTAAAGTTAACTTCACAGACCAGAATATGCAAGTATATATGTCTTGCCACATATCAACTAGATCCTGTTGGATGGTGGTAGTGAGTACTATTCTGTTCAGATGTTCTATCAATTGTTGAGAAGGAATGTTGAATATCATGACATTAATTGTGGATTTATCTATTTCTCTCTTAGCTTAATCAGATTTTGCTTCACATATTTTTGCAGCTCTATTTTTTGTTGTGTATAAATTTAGAATAACTGTGTTCTTGTTGGGTTGATCCTTTAATTATTATGCATTGTCTTTCTTTGTAATTTTATTTGCTATAAAGTCTTCCCTATGGGATATTAATATAGCAATTACTATTTTGACTAATGTTTACATAGTATTTTTTCCATCCTTCTAATCTTGACCAACCTAAATCATTATATATGAAATGAGTTTCTTGTAACATATACATCATGTTTTTAAAGATTTTATTTATTTATTTATTTATTTGAGAGAGAGAGAAACAGCATGAGAGGGGAGAGGGTCAGAGGGAGAAGCAGGCTCCCCGCTGAGCCGGGAGCCCGATGCGGGACTCGATCCCGGGACTCCAGGATCATGACCTGAGCCGAAGGCAGTCGCTTAACCAACTGAGCCACCCAGGCGCCCCTATACATCATGTTTTTAAATCCACTATATCAATCTCTATATTTTAATCAGTGTACTTAGATAATTTACACTTAACATAATTATTGATATTATTAACATGTTGGGCTGCCATTTTATTTCTGTCATGTGTTTGTTCTCTTTCTTTCTTTCTTTCTCTTGTCTTCCTATGGGTTACTTGAATATATTTTAGAATTTTACTCTGATATATCTATAGTGTTTTTAAGTGTGTCTTTTTGTATAGCTTTTTATTGGTTGCTCTGGGTATCACATGATCTATTCATAACTTATCACAATCTACTGGTGTGACATTTTACCAGTTAATTAATTAATTAATTTATTTATTTTTAAAGATTTTATTTATTTATTTGAGAGAGAGAGACAGAGAGAGAGCACATGAGAGGGGGGAGGGTCAGAGGGAGAAGCAGACTCCCCGCTGAACAGGGAGCCTGATGCGGGACTCAATCCAGGGACTCCAGGATCATGACCTGAGCCGAAGGCAGTCGCTTAACCAACTGAGCCACCCAGGCACCCTATTTATTTATTTTTTAAATATTTTATTTATTTATTTGACAGAGAGAGACATAGCAAGAGAGGGAACACAAGCAGGGGTAGCGGGAAAGGGAGAAGCAGGCTCCCCGCTGAGCAGGGAGCCCGATGTGGGACTTGATCCCAGGACCCTGGGATCATGACCTGAGCCGAAGGCAGACGCTTAACCACTGAGCCACCCAGGTGCCCCGACATTTTACCAGTTTAAATGAAGAAATCTTACCTTCCTTTATGTCCCTCTAGTTTCCTTCACATATAATATCATTGCCTTAAATAGGTCCTCTCCATGTATTTAGCACCATTCCAGACAATGTTATAATTTTTCCTTCAACCATCAACGATTCTTTAGAAAACCAATGAGGAAAAGATAAATGTAATATATTTTCACATACTTTTATCTTTATATTGTTGCTCTTCATTCCTGATGTTCAAAGATTCCTTCTTCAATCATTTCTTTTCTAGTTTAAGATTTTCTTTAACCATTTTTTTTTAAAGATTTTATTTATTTATTTGACAGAGAGAGACACAGTGAGAGAGGAACACAAGCAGGGGGAGTGGAAGAGGGAGAAGCAGGCTTCCCGCCGAGCAGGGAGCCCGATGCGGGGCTCGATTCCAGGACGCTGGGATCATGACCTGAGCCGAAGGCAGGCGCTTAAGGACTGAGCCACCCAGGCGCCCCTCTTTAACCATTTTTGAGGATAGGTCATTGGTAATAGATTTTATTAGTTTGCCCTCACCAAAAATTATTTTGATTAAAAAATATTTTGATTTCTCTGTAATTCCTGGGATATATTTTACTAGATATAGAATTCTGAGTTCATAGTACTTTTCTATTAGTACTCAAAATTTTTTCTGGTCTACATGATTTCTTTTTTTTTTTAATTTAATTTCATTTTATTATGTTATATCAGTCACCATACAGTATATCATTAGTTTTTGATATAGTGTTCCATGATTCATTGTTTGCATAAAACACCCAGTGCTCCATGCAATACGTGCCCTCCTTAATACCCATCATTGTACTAACCCATCCCCCCAACCCCTCCCCTCTAAAACCCTCTGATTCTCGGAGTCCATATTCTCTCATGGTTTGCCTCCCCCTCTGATTCCCACCCCCCTTCATTTTTCCCTTCCTTCTCCTAATGTCCTCCATGCTATTCCTTATGTTCCACAAATAAGTGAAACCATATTATAATTGAGTTTCTCTGCTTGACTTATTTCACTTCGCATAATCTCCTCCAGTCCCATCCATGTTGATGTAAAAGTTGGGTATTCTTCCTTTCTGATGACTGAGTAATATTCCATTGTATATATGGACCACATCTTCTTTATCCATTCATCTGTTGAAGGGCATCTCGGCTCTTTCCATACTTTGGCTATTGCGGACATTGCTTCTATGAACATTGGGGTGCATATGGCCCTTCTTTTCACTACATCTGTGTCTTTGGGGTAAATACCCAGTAGTGCAAATGCTGGGTCATAGGGTAGCACTATTTTTAATTTTTTGAGGCACCTCCACACTGTTTTCCAAAGTGGCTGTACGAAGTTGCATTCCCACCAACAATGTAAGAGGGTTCCACTTTCTCCACAACTTCTCCAACATATGTTGTTTCTTGCCTTGTCAATTTTTGCCATTCTAACTGGTGTAAGGTGGTATCTCAATGTGGTTTTGATTTGAATTTCCCTGATGGCTAAAGATGATGAGCATTTTTTCATGTGTCTGTTAGCCATTTGTATGTCTTCTTTGGAGAAGTGTCTGTTCATGACTTTTGCCAATTTTTTGACTTGATTATTTGTGTTTTGGGTGTTGAGTTTGAGATGTTCTTTATAGATCTTGGAAATCAGCACTTTGTCTATAATGTCATTTGCAAATATCTTCTCCCATTCTGTGGGTTGCCTCTGATTTGTTGACTATTTCCTTTGCTGTGCAGAAGATTTTTATTTATTTTTTTATTTTATTATGTTATGTTAATCACCATACATTACATCATTAGTTTTTGATGTAGTGTTCCATGATTCATTGTTTGTGTATAATACCCAGTGCTCCATTCATTATGTGCCCTCTTTAATACCCATCACCAGGCTAACCCATCCCCCCACCCCTCTCCCCTTTAGAACCCTCAGTTTTTTTCACAGATTCCATAGTCCCTCATGGTTTGTCTCCCCCTACGATATTCCCCCCCCCTCATTTTTCCATTCCTACTATCTTCTTCTTCTTTTTTTTTTTTTTTTAACATATAATGTATTATTTGTTTCAGAGGTACAGGTCTGATTCCTCAGTCTTACACAATTCACAGTGCTCACCATAGCACATACTCTCCCCATTGTCTATCACCCAGCCACTCCATCCCTCCCAACCCCCGCCACTCCAGCAAAACTCAGTTTGTTTCCTGAGATTAAGAATTCCTCATATCAGTGAGATCATATGATACATGTCTTTCTCTGATTGACTTATTTCGCTTAGCATAATACCCTCTAGTTCCATCCACATCATTGCAAATGGCAAGATTTCGTTTTTTTTGATGGCTGCATAATTTATCTTGATGAAGTCCCAAAAGTTCATTTTTGCTTTTGTTTCCCTGGCCTTTGGGGACGTGTCTTGAAAGAAGTTGCTGCGGCCAATGTCAAAGAGGTTATTGCCTATGTTCCTCTCTAGGATTTTGGTGGATTCCTATCTCACATTGAGGTCTTTCATCCATTCTGAGTTTATCTTTGTGTATGGTCTTAGAAAATGGTCAAATTTCATTCTTCTGTATATAGCTGTCCAATTTTCCCAGAACTATTTATTGAAGAGACTGTGTTTTTTCCATTGCATGTTTTTTTCCTGCTTTGTCAAAGATTATTTGACCGTAGAGTGGAGGGTCCATATCTGGGCTTTCTATTCTGTTCCATTGGTCTATATGTCTGTTTTTGTGCCAGTCCCATGCTGTCTTGGTGATCACTGCTTTGTAATATAGCTTGAAATCGGGCAACGTGATGCTCCCAGCTTTGTTTTTCTTTTCAACATTTCCTTGGAGATTTGGGGTCTTTTCTGATCCCATACAAATTTTAGAATTATTTGTTCCAGCACTTTGAAAAATGTCATTGGAATTTTGATTGGGATGCCATTGAAGGTATAGATTGCTCTGGGTAGCATAGATATTTTAACAATGTTTATTCTTCCGATCCATGATCATGGAATGTTTTTCCATGTTTTTGTGTCTTCTTCAATTTCTTTCATGAGTGTTCTGTAATTCTTAGACTATAGATCTTTTACCTCTTTGGTTAGGTTTATTCCAAGGTATCTTATGGATTTTGGTGCTATTGTAAATGGAATAATTTCTCTAATTTCTCTTTCTACAGTTGCATTGTTAGTGTGTAAGAAAGCAACTGATTTCTGTGCATTGATTTTGTATCCTGCCACATTACTGAAATGCTGTATGAGTTCTAGTAATTTGGAGGTGAAGTCTTTTGGATTTTCCACATAAAGTATCACGTCATCCGCTGGTTAACAGTTAGCTAATGTAGTTGGCTGCTCACATGTTGGAGGTGTAGATATTTACAATTGTTAGATCTTCTTGTTGGATAGACCCTTTAAGAATGATATAGTGTCCTTCTGTGTCTCTAACCACAGTCTTTAGCTTAAAATCTAATTTGTCTGATATAAGAATTGCTACCCCAGCTTTCTCTTGAGGTCCGTTGGCATGGAAGATGGATCTCCATCCCTTTACTTTCAGTCTGGATGTATCTTTAGGTTCAGAATGAGTCTCTTGTAGACAGCATATGGATGGGTCCTGTCTTTTTATCCAATCTGCAACCCTGTGCCATTTTATGAGAGCATTTAGGTCATTCACATTGAGAGTTATTATTAAAAGATAAGAATTTATTGTCATCATGTTGCCTGTAAAGTCCTTGTTTCTATAGATTATAAATTTCTGTTCAATATCACTCTTGGGACTTTCTCCTTTTATAGACCCGCTCTTAATATTTCTTGCTGGGCCAGCTTAGTGGTCACATATTCTTTCAGTTTCTGCCAGTCTTGGAAGCTCTGCATCTCTCCATCCATTCTAAATGACAGCCTTGCCAGATAAAGTATTCTTGGCTGCATGTTCTTCTCATTTAGTACACTGAATATGTCTTGCCAACCCTTTCTGGCTTCCCAGGTCTCTGTGGATAGGTCTGACATTATTCTGATGTTCCCCCCTCTGTACATAACTAATCTCTTCCCTCTAACTGCCCTTAAGATGGTTTCCTTGGTTCTAAGATTTGTGAGTTTTACTGATACATGCCGGGGTGCTGGTCTGTTCTCCTTGATCTTGGGAGGGATCCTCTCTGCCTCTAGAACACGAATGTTTGTTTCATTCCCCAGATTAGGGAAGTTCTCAGCTACGATTTGCTCAAATATATCTTCTAGTCCTCTTTCTCTCTCTCCACCCACTCAGGGATCCCAATAATTCTGACATTGGAACGTTTCATGGTATCACTTATTTCTCTAATTCTGTTTTCATGGATTTTATGCTGTTTCTCCCAGGCCTCCTCTTTTTCCTTCTTTTCTATCAATTGGTCTTCTAGATCACTAATTCATTCTTCTGCCTCATTTACCCTAGCTGTTAGAGTATCTAGATTAGATTGGATCTCATTGATAGTATTTTTAAATTCTGCCAGATCAGCTCTCATTTCTGTCCTTAGAGACTCTATGTTGCCATTAATTGATTTCTCCATTCTAGCTGTCATCTTCATAACTGTTACCGGAGTCCATTTCCGACATCTTGCTTATATCTGTATCCATTTGTAAATCTGTGACAGAAGTCACAGTCTCTGAGTCTTTCCTATTTTGGGGGTTCCTCCTCATAATCATTCTGTTGAGGGGTGGTTGAGGGAATGTACAGAGTCCATGTTATTGACCACAACCCAAACAAGATGCACCTGTTTTATAGGGACCTTAGGTTTGTTGGCCTCTTTTTTTCCCAGCCTGTCTTCTGGGGAGGGGCCTGCCACGCTGTTACTCAGGCAACCCTGTTTGGGAAGAGTTGTCCTGTCCCGGGGAGGGGGATGGGCTCAGTGAAAACTAGTTATTTGGTGCTCTGGTTCTCTGGCGGCTTTCTGCATCTCTTCTGAGAGTCAGAGCAGAAGAGACAGTTTCCAACCCTCTGACTCAGAACAGAGAGATCACAGTCTGTTCTTCAGTGAGATCTCTAGGCCACCTCTTTCCGTTTCTGTCTGTGCTGCTAAAACAGCTGCAACCTGGGTTGTGTGCCCCTCAGCAGCACTCCCAGTCCTCGCTTCCAGGTCGGGGCATGTCTCTGCCTCTTGTGCTTCTAAAACTGCACGCATGCCCCTGCACCTCCAGGTTTCAGTCTGGGTGGGGGGAGGGAGCTGCCCTAAAGTCTTTTCCCCGCCATTACCAGTCTGTGAGTCTGCGCCAGGTCCCCACTGTGAGAGGCTTTTGCGCTCCAGTGGAGCAGGATCCTAAAGGTTCCCTCCCCCCTCCATTTATCTTCTGATATCTGCCTGTGGAATCACAGCTCCCTGCTTCATAACTCGAAACCAACTGCTGCTGATATTCTGTTTGTAGAGATCCATATATATTCTTTTACATCTCAGGCTGATTTCGTGGGTGTTCAGAGTGGTCGGTAGATATCCAGCTCAATTCACGGGACCAGGTGGAATAGGGTCCCCTACTCCTCTGCCATCTTTTCAAGTTCCTCCGTGACTGTATTTGTTAATGCAACCTAAAACTATTTCAGAACAAGTGTGCAGTGAGCTTTATCAGAAAAAAATGTTGACTTTAGGCAAATTATTAAACCTGAACCTCAGCTTCCTTGTACAACAATGTAAAAGATTCAGCAAGTCATCAGGTGTTGTTTGAAGAACCCAATTCGGTGCCACACCAGAAGGGCTGAAGCAACAGTCACCAGTGAAGATTCCTATTGTTTCTTTTTAAAATAGTTCAGCACAAACAGCATGTACAGGTGTATAAATTGCCTTTAGTCTGACGGCCTCTATGATTTCTGATGAGAAATCTATTTCATTCATCTCAGTTTTTTCTTATAGGTAAGATATCATTTCTCTCTTGATTATGATTTTTTTCTTTGCTTTTATTTTTCAGGAGCTTGGCTATGATGTGTTTTTAGGTGGATTTATTTGATTTGTTATTAGAGTTCATTTGGCTTAGTGAACCTGGAAGTTTATATCTTTTGCCAAATTTAGGAAATTATTTTTATTTATTTATTTTTAGCACCATTCTAGCCTCACCTTTTTCTTCTTCACCTCTTTTCTTCTCTTCTGGGACTCAAGTGATATTAATGTTAGATATTTTGTTATAGCCCCACAGGCTCCATTCATTAATTTTTTTAGTTGATTTTCTCTGTGCTTTTTAGATAGCATAATTACCATTGTTCTGTGTTCCAGTTCACTGATTCTTTCATCTGCCATCTCCATTCTGCTGTTGAGTCCATCCATTGTATTTTTGTTTTTGTTTTCAGTTTTAAAATCGCAGTGGTCTTCACTGAGATTGTGGGTGGAGTGGAGGTTGACTTCATTACCATCAGCAAGGATGAAATCCCAGCCCCTCCCTAACCATTTCTGACCCAAAACTGTGACAGGATGATTGGGGTACCTCATTATAGCCTGATAAGTGTAGAACTCTTGAGCCCCCACTTGGCCTCTTCTGGCGTGGATGATCCAAGGCAATAGTTTGTTCATTTGTTTCTTTATTGTTCTTTCTTCTTTCTTTCTGTGTTGTTTTGCCTATATACAAGTACTTATTATCTAAGATTTTCTGTCTTAGCTGACTCTTTTATGGTACTTTGGATAGAGAGCATGGGTGTTTGTTGAGCTTTCTCTGTACCCATTGGAATTTCTGGGACACCAGCTTCTTCAGCTTCAGTCTGGGATATATAAGGCTAAAAGAAAATCTAGAACACACATCACTGTGCCATTTCCTGGAGTCTGAAGTCCCAGTTAATCTGCCCTGCAGAAAGCCGCCAGAGAACCAGAGCACCAAATAACTGGTTTTCACTGAGCCCACCCCCCCCTTTTCTCTCCACCTTTCAAGGGCCTACTATGTTCATTTTATATATAATGCTCAGCATTTTTAGTGTTTAGTGTAGGGAGGAATAGGAAGACATACATCTACTCCATCTTTCTGGAATCAGAAGTCTGATCAAGTCATTTAACTGTAAAACTTGACATATCTCTACGAGTTCAACATTCCAAAAGCTGAAGTCATTTTATATGTTAGGAAACCTACAGCAGTGACATGAACTATCTTGTCCAGGGCCCAGGAGGAACTTGCTAACAAAAGGTCATAAAATCGGTCAAGATTTTTTTTTCTTCGGGGCGCCTGGGTGGCTCAGATGGTTGGGCGTCTGCCTTCGGCTCAGGTCATGGTCTCAGGGTCCTGGGATCGAGTCCCACATCGGGCTCCCTGCTCCTTGGGAGCCTGCTTCTCCCTCTGCCTCTCTCTCTCTCTCTCTCTCTCTGTCTCTCATGAATAAATAAATAAAAAAAAATCTTAAAAAAAAAGATTTTTTTTTCTTCAATACCATTCTGTTTCTTTAAAATCTAAGAGAAAGCAACTAAAGATGATAGTGTAGTTCTATTAAAGTCAGTTATCATCACACAGATTCAGATGTAACATATGTAATTTTTTTTTTTTCCTTTGTCTTCTTCTTTATCTCCTAGAGTAGCTTTGGAAGGCAAACACTTGATCATTAACACCTTTAAGAAACTGTTAGCCCTACAGACCAGTGCTGATACCAGGAGATATACCTAAGCTTCTGTTGTCTCTTACTCTGTAGGAAATAAGCAGTATCATCTAAAGCCAGTTAGACTCTATTGGAACAATGGCACAATTTGTTTATTTCTTCAGATTCTAGAAGCACAGTATAAAAGCTAAGGTCATCAGACCTGGGTTTTAGTTCTGATTCTGTCTGGAGTTTAACCATGGTTATTATGCAGACTATGAACTCCTCCAAAAGTTTCCAATAATGACTGTCTTGAGGATGATTAAAATTATTAAATGAAATAATTTATGTTAAGCTGATGCAATAAGCTGTGTACTCAATAAATGCAGATATCAGACAGTATAGTCATGTTAGGGGATTTTTAAATTATCTGGAAAATGAAACAATACATAATGTGAGAAGCTTTCTTTTTTTTTTTTTAGATACTTATCATCTGTAGTCCCTGCCGCTGACCTCTGACCAGCTGTGCAGTTGTGCAGCCTGTCATTAAAAAGAATTTACCTTAAAAAGTAGAAATCCATCATATTATCCATTCATTCAGGGTATACCCACCCCCACAATCCAGTCAACATCTTTATAAAGAACATCTAATTTGATAGCATATTCACTCAAAATAATCCATTTTAGTTCATAATTTCTAAACATGTAATTTATTTTTATTAACTACAATATTTAATCTTTTGTCAATAATGTATTTCTGTATAATTTTTTTTTTTTTTGAGGCAAGCGGTACATATCTACTTCTAAATGCAGTGTAGTTTGAGACCCGTCCTTGAAAAGTTTCAAAAGATATGTAATCCAAGTATTTATGTATTTATTATGTTTAGCTTATATTTGATATGTTGGCCCTTTATGAACATAAAAGTTTTGGGGACATGTCATATTTAGATTATAAACACCACTTATAAATATTGCAAAATTAAAAAAAAAAACTAGAATATATATTTTAAATGTATATTAGAGCCTGCCTAATTACAAGAAGAATTTCAGGAAAATTTAATAAGTTCTTAAAATACAATAAAATAAAGAGTATTTTAAGAAAGTTGAAAAAAAGAGAGCTGGCAATAAAGTAGAGGGCTTTCTAGCTATAAAATATGCAAATAATCAAGAATTACATCCACATAATTAACGAGAATACCATCTGAGTTGCCAAGGAAAATAATTTTCATTTTCATTACTGGGTGGGAAGGAACATCTGAGACTTCAGATGGTGAGTAAGGGTGACTTTGCCCTAATTCATGAATATCAGGACAGCACATTTTAATATGATCAAAATAAACAGAGCCCAGGGAGCAACCATGTCGATAAAAGATGACTATGATTAAAACTTGTGTTATTTAGACATTGTTATTGACACCATAAGTATCACCATGTGCTCTGCAAGCTGCAATGTGCCCTCAAGGTGGTCATATGGATAACAAGATCCATTTTTTCTCTCTATTAGATGGATGCTATGGGACAGTCTTGCCTGAAATAGAAGGAGATTTCAACATGCCGGAAAGGAAAGTGTCAAACTGGAGTGTTATCAAATTAGAGATAAAAGTTTTGGTCAGATGAGCCACAGTAGCATGATTTATTATATTTTTTGCCTTTGTTGCTTTGCTGTTGTTTGTTTATTTATTAATGGCAGGATCTGGGAGCCAGAGGATTTAAGATAGGCTTTCTATTTTTTTTTTTTTTAAGATTTTATTTATTTATTTGACAGAGAGAGACACAGCGAGAGAAGGAATACAAGCAGGGGGAGTGGGAGAGGGAGAAGCAGGCCTCCCGCAGAGCAGGGAGCCCGATGTGGGGCTCAATCCCAGGACCCCAGGATCATGATGTGAGCCGAAGGCAGACACTTAACGACTGAGCCACCCAGGCGCCCCTTTTGTTCACTCTATTAAAAGCTTGTTGAAGTGGTTTACTTTGGAAGAACGTTGACTAGCAGAAACTATCTAACAAAGTACTTGTTGGTCCTTGGGGAAACTCACTTGGAATAAGAATCCCTTGATGACCTACTCCAATCTTAAAACATTATAAAGTCAAAAATTATAGTTTGAGGCTCATCAGTTGCATCTGATAGCTCACCCACATTTGCACTTTAAATGTTAGAAGATATCCATAACTTTATCCACCATTTCCTCTTTTTTATTTCTTTTTTCTCCTCCTTTTCACTTTCTCTCTATATATTATGATTTTTTTAAGAGTTTATTTATTTGAGAGAGAGGGGGAGAGTGACTGAGCACAGGGGAGGGGCAGAGAGAGAGGGAGAGAGAGGGAGAGGGAGAATCTGGAGCAGACTCCATGCTGAACATGGAGCCTAATGGGGGGGCGGGGTGGGGCTCAATCCTAGGACCTTGAGATCATGACCTGAGTCGAAATCAAGAGTCAGCCGCTTAACCGACTGAGCCACCAAGGCGCCCCTCTCTATATTATGATTTTAAAGCATATACTTTTTTGTTGTTGTTCCGTTAATCCTCTAAATTCTTGGGATATTTAGAAACATATGTATTCTTGTGCTTCTTCTAACCTGATAGGCTTATATAACAACGTTAGAGAACAGGGAGTATTTTTTAACACTCTTGTTGTTACTGGAATTATATTTTATATAATACAGTATATTTATATGCCAACCTCAATATGTAAGCAGAACTGACCTTTGTTTTTCCATGTGACCACATGAGCTATGGTGCTGGTACTACAGACCTTGTTAAGTGACTCCCATCTATGCTGTTACTGAATTTGTTCTATCACTTTGTATAGTTGATTTCCTTTTTCTATATCTGCTTTTCTCTCATTTACAAAATGATTTTTTTGTATGTTGTGAATATTTGCACTTAAGACATTGTGGTAGACTGAATAATGACCTTCCTAAAACGTCCATGTCTTAATTCCCAGAACTTGTAAATGTTACCTTATTTGGGAGGTAACCACTTGATATGGTCAAGTTAAGGATTTTGAGATAGAACAGTGATTCTAGATTATCTGGTGGGCCCGAGGAGTCAGAGTGGGAAGAAAAGGTGACGACGGAAGCAGAGATTGGAATGATGATGCACTTTCAAGATGCAAGGTGGGGCCGTAAGCTAAAGAATAGAAGTGGCCACTAAGAAGCTGAAAAGGGCAAGGAAAGGGATTCTCCTCTCAGAGTCTCCAGAAGGAATCATCCTTGTGGACACGCTGACTGTAGCCTAATGAAACTGCTTTCAGACTTCTGACCTCCAGAGCAGGTAAAGAACAAATCTGCATTGCTTGAAGCTAGTAGGTTTGTGGTAGTTTGTTATGACAGCAATAGGAAACTAATACAAATATATATTTTTTAAAGAAGCAAAAGAAAAAAAAAGGTTTTGCTGGAATATAATTTATACAAATAACGTATTTAAGTAGTGTAGTATGTTTACAAGTTGTGCAACCATTACCATAATCTGATTTTAGAACAAATGCTATTTTCCTGAAAAGAAATCTCATACCCATACTTAAGGATATATTTGTATTAAAAATAACATAATTGTTGCTTAATATAGGGGGCAGCATCCCAGTGATAATTGGTTAAAATAATTTATCTTTTGTTAGGAGTGGAGTAGAGATGGGGGTGACGGTGAAAGTAGGTAAAGATCTTTGAGGAAATGTCTGTGGACCTGGACCATTTACAGTAACACTTTTCCATCTAAAACACCCATTAATAATAATAAGAAATCCAGCTTAATCTTGGAATAGAAAGGAAATTTAGGCAACATCTCCTTCTTTCCATGCATATTGCTTATTCCGGAAAGAATCTCAGAAGGCTTCCAAAGAATCTAAGATAAAAGCAAGAAAAAATTATAGAAATTAAACTTTCATTACAAAGTATAGCTGGGATTTGAGCTGAAACTGCACACTATAGTGACCCATATCAATTACCTGAGTTGGAACAGAATTTCTTACCAAGCTTTTGAAAATTGATGAGAGAGAACTCTTTTTTTCATCACAATATTAAATGGCCTTGATGTAAAAATAAACTAATTGTTCAGGGAAAACAAGATACTTCTTGGTGTAATAATTAGAAAATAATAATCCTGATGAAGGCACTGTAATAAAGTGGACTCGTGCATCCACACATTTTTATTCAGCCTATCATGTGTCCGACATGAATACTACATGCTTGGGATACACCAAAAAAGAAACAGATAAAACATTCTGCACCCAGGGCATCCAGATTTTTCCAATCAGCTCACTCCAACGTCCTCTAAAGGGATTTAGAATCAGTTACCTAAGGCACCACCCCACAATCACAACTTAGCAAAACCAATTATAAAGACAGGCTAGACTGTGTCCTTGAAAATCATTTAGCATCACAATTCTTATAGTAAATTTTGGCTGACATTGATTTGAGATTTTATACAGTTCTTCTATGTAGCCATGAGAATTGAGAGCCATGTTCCTTAGGAATAGTCAAGGTGGGGTTAGGGTTATAATCCTTTTATGAAGGCTTAAAATCTCAATAAAGCTATCAGGGTGAGCTGGGGGCATGTCCACATTCAGGACACAAATTCTCTTTGGAAAATTGTTTTGAATCAGCTTCACCCATAGAACTGTGGTGAGCAAGGATTCCAGATCCACTCTATAAAGTAACTTAGTTTTACTCAGAAATAATGTTCCTATTAGCATATAGCTAGATACATTTGAATGGAAATAGCATCTTAATGAAACACCCATAGAACTTTACATTGAAGAGTAATATTGTATATTATTTTTAAATCAAGCAATTAAAAACAGCATGGCTAAGATTTTAAAACTGTAAGATTTTTAGTGCAGGGACACAGTTTGTTTAAGTGTTTTTCTCATCATTTTATCCTTAATATTTAACACATGGTCTTATGAAGAACCAAGGTACTTGATTTTCACACATATCTTTGAAATAACTTGTTAAAAATAGGCTAATTATTTTGCCAGTAGGTAGAAGAGACAACTGACCCCAGAACACAGAGTTGTAATAATTATATTTTATTGAGCACAAATTGTGTGCCAGAAACTATAAGTGACTTCACTTGCTATTTAATTTCTAGGATGTGTTATCAGCAATATTTTACATATTAGGTAAATAAAACTCAGAGAGGTAAAGTAACTTTCTTGATGTCACACAGATGATTGTTTGGCAAGGAGGTTATTTAAAATACTTATGTGGAAAAAAAATTTAAAAAAAATAAATGAACAAATTAAAATACTTACGTGGCTTAAAACATCTCATTTTTAACGAGCTGATTTTCCCCAACCTCCTCCTTCCCACCTTCTCTCTTCAACCCCCCCATTGTTTTTCTTGAATCTCAAGGCAAAGTGTATTGTCAGTGCCCGCATGTACTAGGCACTTCACCAGGAACTGTTCATACAGATGTTACACTAATATTTCTTTTTTTTTAATTATTTTTATTATTTTTATTTATTTTTTTAAAGATTTTATTTATTCATTTATTTGAGAGAGTGAGAGAGAGAGAGCACATGAGAGGGGGGAAGGTCAGAGGGAGAAGCAGACTCCCTGCCGAGCAGGGAGCCCGATGCGGGACTCGATCCAGGGACTCCAGGATCATGACCTGAGCCGAAGGCAGTCGCTTAACCATCTGAGCCACCCAGGCGCCCCAGAGACAGAATTATTGTGATTCAATTGGACAGTGTGTAGGTAAACAGGTGTTTAAAGAAGTCAACCACTGCCAGTGTGGATCCATCTAGAAGGCAAGGGAAGTAATTATGTAATCTAAGCAGCTCATGAAAGAAGACCATTCAGGCTGCTTGGGCATGAAACTGAGCAAGGAAATTGGCACAAATACTAAGAAAATAGAAAAGATAACCAAGATTAAGACAGTAGCAGCAAAGCTAGAAAATATGTAGCAGATAGAAAAAAATTAAATAGTCAACATTTATTAGAACTAATGAGTGAATGCTAGTATATGGGACTGAAATGTGGAATGTGGTAGATAGGTGAGAGGTCCCCAGAGTTCTCAGATTTCCCTTCTTCAGGGTGTGCTAGCTGTAAGAACACACGGGCCCCGAGATCACTCTCTTCCCAAGTGCAGCCTGCATCCAGTGAGTTATCAAAGGGTACATAGAAAGGCCCAAGTATGTGAAGCCAGCTAAAGACCATTTGATGAGTCATTCTACATCCAAAGCTTTGCCAATGTCTTCATCAACCCCCATGGCCCTCCAACTTCTACCTCTACTCAATACTGCTTCCTCCCTCCCTTTGATAGACAATCCTTAAAAAACAAAAACAAACAAAAAACCCAAAGGATCTCACCTCAAACACCATCTCTGTCTGCTTTCAGAGAACCCAGGCTGTGATAATGCGTATGTACCCAACTGAGGCTTCATTATCAAAATTGGAAATACCAAAGGGAAAGTGGTAAAAAGTGTTACATTCAGTTTTAGGGTATTGTATTTGAGGGAATGGTGGGTCAGCTAGATGAAGATCTCTTGTACATGGAAAGCTATTCAGGGCTATAGCTCAAGAGTAAAGGGTGAGGGGAAATTTGTACTTGAGAACTCTTTTTAAAATAAATCCAAAATATCTTTCACATTTTTTATATGCCGTAGGTATATTTCATAGCCTATTTTTCCAAGAGTCTAATTAAAAACAACAAAAAATGTATTCTGCTTACTATAAGAAGATTTTAGAAATCTTTTCAGTGTCTCTTTGAATATTTATAAATTAATTCTGCTGTGTGACTTGGCATTGTCTAATATTGTTGATGGCTTACAGCAGACAAGTCCAATCTGAAGTCAAGATTCCATTCCCTGAGCAGCTCTCTCAGTATGTGGCATCCCTTATGTCAAGCTATTTTCTTTATTGCCCAATTTATACATAACTGACAAGGTATCCCAATTGCCTGGTTATGATATCCTTGCTTCTTCTTTGATGGGAAAGTGATTATGTTTTAAGGGGCTGTCTACAGACACATTTGTCAGCTTTTAGCTGTTACTTATGTCCTCAGTTAGATATAATTGATGCCCAAGGGTAACTTGTACATTTAAATGAGAACTGTTAGTGATTAATCACATCATATCATCTAAAAACACAGGAAGAGATACAAGAAAGTTTATTTCTTCACCTTCATATCTCCTACATGTTATTTGAATGCTGAATGGCATCCTCAGTCTGCTTTATTTTCTATTTAGCCCTTTTATGCCTTTTTGATTTCACATTTCATTAGTTAATAGTATTGGATTTGTGCCAAGTAAATAATATATACATGTATGACTTTGCAGTTAGACTTAAGAGTGCATAAGATGAGAGCATCTGCTACTAATAATCAAAAGAAAATAACTACGTGGTTGTTCCCCCCCTCCCTACACACACACACTCTGTCTTAAGGTGATGTGGAGAGATTGCTCCTGTTATAAATGATGCCAAGTAGTTAAATATTTGACAGGAAGAATTAATGTAAAGAATGCTATGCCCTCTTATATCTAGAAAAACTGGCAAAGATATTTAAATGAATATAATCTGTAGTAATGGAGACTGTGTGTCCTAGTTTGCCTAGAATAGTCCTGGTTCCTGCCTGTTGTTCCTACACAATCATTTATAGCATCCCTTTAATTCTCCAAAGTATCCTGGCTTGCTTATTAAGTCCTATGGCCACCTTACCTAGAATACTGTTAGATTATTTAATAATTTAGTCTATCACTATGCTGGGTAGCATGTGACTTGTCAAAAACTTTATTAAATAATTCTAATGTATGAACCAAATTATTATTCCTAGGAGGAAATAGTGGCTTGAATGCTTCTGGGATTGTTATGAAATATTTATTATAATTTATTTTGGAAAAATATGGCATTTATCACTTAAAAATTAAAATGGTCTTAAAATATATTTTCTTTTTTTTCTTTTCTTTTTTTTTTTTCAAAGATTTTATTTATTTATTTGAGAGAGAGAGAGAGAGAGACAGCGAGAGAGGGAACACAAGCAGGGGGGAGAGGGAGAAGCAGGCTTCCCGCGGAGCAGGGAGCCCGATGCGGGGCTCGATCCCAGGACCCTGAGATCATGACCTGAGCCGAAGGCAGACGCTTAACGACTGAGCCACCCAGGCGCCCCTTAAAATATATTTTCTGAATCTGATGTCATCAACATGGTGGCAGCACAATCCCTGATCCAAATGCAGGAGATTCAGGGGTGTTGATAGTTTACTATGATCATGGCTTTGAGGGGACAGCACACTTCAACTTCAGTGTTCTCTACTAACATGGTTGAACATAATCGAAATATCATTTTCTTCTTTTTTTAAAAGATTTTATTTATTTATTTGACAGAGAGATAGAGAGCACAAGTAGGCAGAGAGGCAGGCAGAGGGAGAAGGAGAAACAGGCTCTCTGCTGAGTGAGGAGCCCGATGTGGGGATCGATCTCAGGACCCTGGGATTTTGACCTGAGCTGAAGGCAGATGCTTAACTGACTGAGCCACCCAGGCGCTCTGAAATACCATTTTCTAAAGTATTGTTTAGGCACATAAGATCATCAGTCATGAACTGGTTTCTGTGGCACAAATCCTTTCAAAATACCCATGATTTCGGAATGCTTGGGTAATAAGGATATTAGTGATGATACATTTCATTGCTTTTCTTTTTGTTACTGCTGACTTTATAATGTAGAAACCATGACATTGGTAATAAAAAACTGTATCTCTGTAGTATATATTGATTCAAATTTCTTCCATTAATTCTGTAATCATCACTTTCCAGATAGAAATATGCTCTATTCCCGGTTTGTGTATAATAATTTTCAAGATTTTAAAGTAAATATTTTACTGACATCATAAACACCCTCAAGTGTCCAAAGATTGGACCTTCATGAGTCATTATGGTGAATAAAAGTAGTTATTTAATTTAGACATAATCAATAAACTTAAGTAACAGATATTTTCAGTGAAATGACTTTTTATACTGAAATTATAATAGGTTTGCATTATGTCGACAAGAGCCATTTTTTTTAAATCACTCCAGATTCTGACCTTTAAAAAAAAAATGTTTTTTTTATACATTTGAGATGTTCCTTTCTCAGTGAGTTGTCTTCCTGTCAATTACGACACTTAAATCAAACTTATTGTCTTCCTGTATCTAATTCAAAATATTTTACCTTCAGGTATTTTTATCCACTTAAAAAAAAACCTCTAGTTTTCTTTCTCTTCTTTCCTTCTCAGACAACTATTGGCAAAAGCAGTATACACTTCTTGTCTCCAAAACCTCAACCACACTCAGATTTTAACATTTATGATCCAGATTAGCCTTCACTCCAATGTTTAAAATTATTCTATGAAGATTGACAGTCTCAGAGAGAGAGAGAAAGTTGTGTGTGTTGTCCTTAAGTGATTTGACATTTCTAGAGTATTTGCCATCGATTGATAATTTCTTCTTCTTAAAAGTTTCTCCTCTTCTCCATGTTAGTAATAAAGTGTTCATTTTACTTTTATTTCCTAAGTCACTTTTTTTATTTGCTTTTCTCTGTTATGCATATTATTGAAAAACCTGTATCACGACTTTTTTACTCTTTTATAAGCTATCTTCCTTTGAGGATTTCATATACTCCAAGATTTGACATTCTTTGTGGATGATTTCAAGCTTTTTAGACTCTTCTAAAGTGAGAATTGCATGCCCAACTACTTCCTTGACCTCTCCATCTAGAGTCCTTCTAAGCAACTTAAATTCAATACTCAATCTACATTAATTACATGTTTTCCCAGTATCCTAGGATGGCCCTCTTGGAGGAATGCTTGATGACACCTTTTTTTTTTTTATTTTTTAGCATACCCTATGTATACGTGATCGTCAACTTATATAAACCCCATTATGCAATGTCTGGTTTAAATGTTTCCTAATCTCTAATTTCTTGACATACAGACTAATTTGACTATGCCTGTGTTTATTATGTGTGTGCATATATGTATTTTCCCCTGTACTTATACATTCTAAAAACACTGTACATTTCTTTGTTACTTTTCTTTTTACTCTTGCTTTATTCATTTTTATTTTCTTGACTGTTTGAATTAAATTCCCTTTTTTACACATTCAACTGCAATCATATATAATGCCAGAAATTGACAAGGTAATATCTTATATTTTATGAATTCAATTATTTAATTTGAATAAATTATTTTAACATATGCTTGCATAGAGCGAGTGAAACATGCTTCAGTAGTTAATAAACCCCATTATTATAAAATTAGACAAGTTATTCACATCTTTATGTTCTGCTGTATTTTACACTGTATTTTGTCATAGCTAAAATTTAGTTAGCTATTTTGTAGAAAGTGATTTTCTTTGTCATACTTTAATGATACTTCCCCTGGTGCTTTAGTCACTTTTGTTTATGCATCCACACTACATATTTGATGACAGTAAATGCTTCTTATTATCCTTGTCATCAATTGAACTAAATGAGTTCTGGGCATGGCATTATAACCAGTTCCAGGTGCATAGGATGTCCTTGAAAACTGTTTGTTGAATAAATGGATGAATGATATTTTTTCTCTTGATAGTCTCTTGAGGACGAGGACAATATTTTTATCTGTCATAATAGCCGCAATATTCTAGCACCTAACAGTTTTCTAAGAAGCATGTGTAGAATTTAAATAGTCCTTGGTAGAAAAGCTCATTCAATAAAAATATTGAAACTAGTCTCTGAAATAAAAGGCAGAATTTGTGAAATCCGAACAGTTTTTTTAAAGACAAACAAAATTTTTAAAGTTTTCTACTGCTGTGAATGAAATTAATATTAGCTATCATTTTATGGCCCTAGTTCATGATGTCAAAATACTATTTATCCTATCCAAAATAATCACTTTTTATTACTGATTCATTTAAAAGGTGTTATATAAATATTATCTAATTGAAAGTGTATTGTGTGTGTATATATATATGTCTATAAATTATTTACCTTGGAAAATAACTTTCAAGGAAAAATTGATAAAAGTCAAGAATACCGTTAGTTTTCTACCTCAGTTCTATACATCAGCACAATATTAAACGTATTCAAAAGATGAATGAGCTTTGAACATGACTGTTATGGATTCTGTATGGAAACAGCATTACACATACAAAATACAAAAATCAAAATCCTAGTGGCCACATTCTTGCATTTGAGAAATGTCTCCTAACATTTCACAACATTATGGTAAAATATGTTATACTGAGAATTGATTTCTATTGAAGAAAGTTAAAAATGTATGGCTTCAAAATTGTTGTGATTCACAATTTTCAGTTGAAATCTGGAGTAAAATAGGGCTGGAAATCAGTTCTCTGAAAATGACAGCTGTAATAACATGGTAGGGAATTCTCAGAGTGGTTCATGATTTTGACCTTTGGAAGGTATGGACTTAAGGGGAAATTTAATTTGAAACCACAGATGGAAGAAACATCCACTTTCCTTGGCTCATATTAGAGAGTAATTTAGAAAGTCAAGAGGAACCAGTTTTAAGTTTCGCACAGAGGAGAGGAACCAGTGTATACCCATTGTGGGTTTTTAATAAATGTTGTTGCCATAGCTGTAGCTCTCACATAGCCAGAGTGCACACCACAGACCCAACGGCACCCACACTTCTACTTTGTGGCTTCTGGCTGTCCACATCTTTAACGCAAATAGATGTACCTTTTAGACAATGCTATTTTTGTGTGAAGTAATTTCATTTTCATCCAAATGTCATTCTCTTCAGTTTCTATTCACTCCTACTACCATTCCAACTTATTAAAAAAAAATGAATTCCATCTACTTTGGCTTAAATGAATATATGTGGATTTTAAAATGTGGCATTATAACCTCCCAAACTATTACTGTCCTTTGTACCTATGTATTTCAGTGAAAGTCAGCTGAAAGTCTAGCTAATTTGCTTAGGATTTATTTTTCTAAAAAGTGTGAATTTGCAAAAGAATAGGAAAAAGAATAAAGATGAACCTCAGGTTATTACCATACTATCTCCTTTCACCAAACTAAAATTGTTTCCTACTCTAGTATCAAAAAAAGAAGAAAAGAAAAATGCCTTTCTCCCAAACAACAAAAAGTTAGTTTGACAAAGTGAATAAAACACAACTACTGATTTCTCTGCCTAACAACTTGAAAAACAGGGCTTAGGGGTTGACTCAGAGCTCAGAGTCCTAGAAATTTAGACCTGAAATGGGAGAAACATTAGAAATCCCACCTGACAATCTCTCTCAGTCAATAACAAGCTGAGACCAAGAGACTTAGTAACTTACTCAGGTTCATAGTACCAGTTAGTGTTAAACATGGGAATATTTCCACATATTCAAGGTCTTTTAAGGAAGTTCTTTGTATTACACTATTCTACTTCTTTTTTTTTAATGTAGCATTCAGTAGTTCATTAGTTGCATATAATACCCAGTGCTCATCAGATCACGTGCCTTCTTAATGCCTGTCACCAGTTACCCCATCTTCCCATCCACCTCCCCTCCAGCAACCCTCAATTTGTTTCCTAGAGTTAAAAGTCTCTCATGATTTGTCTCCCTCTCTGATTTCCCATTCAGTTTTTCCTCCTTTCCCCTATGATCCCTCTACACTATTTCTTATATTCCACATATGAATGAAACCATGATAATTGTCTTTCTCTGACTGACTAATTTCACTCAGCATAATACCCTCCAGTTCGATCCACTTCAATGTAAATGGTAAGAATTCATCCTTTTGATGACTGAGTAGTAGTCCATTGTGTATATATATACCACATCGCCTTTATCTGTTCATCTGTCGATGGACATTTGGGCTCTTTCCACAGTTTGGCTATTGTGGACATTGCTGCTAAAAACATTAGGGTACAGGTGCCTCTTCAGATCACTAAATACACTATTCTACTTCTTATGTAACTATTTAAAAAAGATTTGAATGTGTTTTTTAATAGCCGCATTTTATATTTTTTTACAAATTTGTTCAGAAGTAGCCTAAGTACTCCAAAAGATTTCTAAGTCATACCTTACCTCCTCTTTGCAACAGATCATTCACTGGCTCCCCATCTTATTCAGGAAAAAAAGTCTGGGTCTTTCCAGTGACCTACATGGTCAGAGATGAACCATTCCACCCCCTGCTTTCTTTTACCCCATCTCCTATTTCTCCCTCCCTCGGCAATTCATTCCAGCTATGTAGGTTTCCATATTTTATGCAAACATATAACCATGCTTCTGATACTAGGACTTGCACTTCTTCCTTCCTTTTCCTGGAATGTTCTCCCCACAGATATAGGTGTGATTCAATTCCTTGCCTTCTATAAATCTTTAAATCTCACATTCTAAATGAGTCTTTTCCTGACCAGCCTACTTTCAGTTTATTTTTATTTTATTCATTGCCATATCCCTACCCTCAAAAACAGTATCTGGGTCAGGGGAGGCCATCAGACTTTTTGTTGTTAAATTCATAAAATGAAAAAAATAATTATTAGTTTTTCCAACAAAATAAAACATAAATTATATAAGGCCAATAGGGAGTGTCAATCAAATACTTTCTTTGTTGACATGGAAGAACTACACATTGAGTTATTGGCAAGTAAAAAAAAATGAAATCTTGGAATATTTAAAATCTTTCCAATAATTGAATAAACCACTTTCTGTTTTATTCTGTCCTATAGCACTTCTGCCACCTTCGGCCATTAGTGTTGGCAGCCAAGAGATAGTTATATCTCTTTGTCATCACTGTTGTAACCAACTGATGGTAAGAATGAGAACAGTGCATATTTAACAAATTCTTAAGGGGATATAAGTTATATTTATATTTAAAAGCTGTATGTACTCTGTGGAATTTAGGTCAACATTTGGAGAAAAAATTAATAAAAATAAATATTTGGAGATAAAAACTCATTCAAAGCTTTCAGCTCCTGAATCCATCACTGGAAGAAGAGTAGATAGACCAAATGTGGTAGCCACATTTTATGGAGCATTATGCAACAGTATGAAGCAACAGATCAGATGCATCCATTGTTGTGTATATAGAAACATGGATAGAAGGGGAGCCTGGGTGGCTCAGTCAGTTAAGTGTCTACCTTCAGCTGCGGTCATGATTCCAGGGTCCTGGGGTCGAGCCCTTTATCAAGCTCCCCGCTCAGTCGGGAGTCTTCTCCTTCTCCCTCTGCCCCTGTCCCTGCTCCTGGGCTTTCTCTCTCTCAAATAAATAAATATAATCTTAAAAAAAAAAAAGAAACATGGATAGAACTTTAAAAAAGGCTAGTTATCAAAAACATAAGAAAGTAATTATATATATGACATGTGTACATATGTATATATATAAATACATTGGGTTTACTGAAAAAGTAAGGTAATTATCTGTATGTGTGTGTATGCATCCATGGCATACATGCATATGTATACAATTATATATAAACAGATATGTAAATATGTAACCTTTATGTATGTAAATTTAAAAACATGGTTAAAAAAGCATGGTTCAAATGGATGTTGAAAAATTCTCTACAAACAAAACTTAGTTTAAAATAAATCAGAATGTTTACCAATGATTGGAGAAAGGGACAGAAAATAAAAAGATAAAAGAATAAACAAGTAAAGGAAAACATTTCAAGGACAAATGATGACAATGTGCCCTAATCTGAGACGTGTGTGATGAATTAAAATCAATTAATCAATCAGTTCAATCAGTGTTGCCAGTACAATTAGGACATTCTTAGTTTTAAGACAGAAAACATCAAATGTATATTACCGTAATTTTACACTATCACAGTTATTTCTATTAAAAACAGTACTGTTGGCCTGGATGGCTCACTTAGTAGAGCATGTGACTCTTGATCTTGGGGTCGTGAGTTTGAGCAACACCTGTGGCATAGAGTTTACTTAAAATAAAAAAAATAAATAAAAACAATACAGCAAAAATTGTATTTATTTTTTATTTTTTTTTATTTTTTTTTAAAGATTTTATTTATTTATTTGACAGAGAGAGACACAGCAAGAGAGGGAACACAAGCAGGGGGAGAGGGAGAGGGAGAAGCAGGCTTCCGCTGAGCAGGAAGCCAGATGCGGGGCTCGATCCCAGCACCCTGAGATCATGATCTGAGCCGAAGGCAGACGCTTAACAACTGAGCCACCCAGGCGTCCAGCAAAAATTGTATTTAATAATATTTTCCTTTTTTTTTTCTTTTTGAATCACATACTAACCAAATGAATTTGATGTGTATTATACCAAAGTTCTAATACAAATTTTGTGCCCTTTTTAGTAATTAAATATTTAACACAGACAGTGACTTCCAAATTTATTGGTGCCCCCCAAACAAATGAGGGAAGTTTCCTGTCTTTTTCCCTTGAAATATTCTACTATTAAATTTAATGATTTTTCCAGAAAATAAAATATCAACCACTGGGGCCAGCTTATTTTAAAATTCTGCTATATGATGTCTGCTCAAACCAGAAATATCATAAAATCTAAGGGAAATTCTAAATAGCTAGGGGATAAGGGGGCAAGTAAAACAGATGTCATATTAACTAAATGGCCCACTGTTTATTATATGCATGATGATTTACAAAGAAATGGTTTATTAGATTATTCTTAGAGAAAGAGGTAATGTGAAAACTGAAGTGATACTCCTTTATTGCTAGTTAAAACAGCGATATTCTCCTTTACACATTAAACTCTTAATTCAATCATATAGTAAACAAATATCTATTAAGCCCTTTGGGATGTCATGAACTTAGGTTCTAGGCACTAGAGAGACAGCATTGAAAAAAAAATGTTGACAAGATCCCTCCCTTCAGAGAGTATATATGAAAGTTAACAAAATAGGAATAGGCTTTTAGAAAAAAAAAAGTAACTAAATTATTTTGGAAAAATTAATAAGCAAAGTTTTGTTAGATAGTTGTATATACAAATACATATATGTACATTTTAAACTTATACATATGTACATATTAAAATGTAAACTATATATACATATAAAATATATATATAAATTTTGAATTTGATTTTTTTTTAAGATTTTTAAAGATTTTATTTATTTACTTGACAGAGAGCACATGAGCACAGAAGCAAGGGGAGCAGCAGAGGGAGAGAGAGAAGCAGGCTCCCTGCTGAGCAGCAAGCCCAATGTGGGGCTCAATATGGGGCTCAACGTGGGGCTCTGTGTGGGGCTCAATGTGGGGCTCGATCCCAGCACCCTGGGATGATGACCTGAACCAAAGGCAGACACTTAACCGACTGAGCCACCCAGGCACCCCAAATTTGGTTAGTTTAAATTTTTCTCCTAAACCTGATCACCTGAACTGGAGGAAATAACTAAATGGAATTGATTCTTGGAAAACTGGGAAGAGATGTGAAAACATCCTGATTCCATTAAAAGTTCTCTATCCTATAAAACCCTTGTTTTAGGAATGGTATATTTCTTCCATAAATTCTCTGGTTCAGTTCTCTATAAGTCGAAGAGCCTTACCATGGAATAGGTATCATACCTTTTACTGCTGACAAGGTCAGGGCTCAGAAAAGATACAATTGTTCTGTAAAAAAACACCAGGTTATTTAATTTTGTTGGTAATTTCTAACCAATAAAAGCTCCAAGTAAAGATTCTAATCTTAGTCGTACATTAAATAATATTTTAGAATATTTTACATATGAATGAATCAGTATTCAATGAATTTTATACCACTATTTTTACAAAAAAAGATAAAACTAGGTAAACAGATATAGTAGAAGTGTTGCCATAAGTTGTTGAACGAGAAATAACGAGGTTTTAGGTTTCCCTTTTTTTCAACCAACAGCCAGGGGATAATGTCATTGTTTAAAATCAACATCTCCCATCTATGTTTAGATAAAAGATTTATTTCAAATTTGAAGATAAGGAACAGGAATTGCACAGAGATTAAATGATTTAACTTAAAGTCAGCAGTCTGTTATCTCCACGTTAAAATCTCTTCCCATCTTCATCTTCAATCCAGCAATCTAAAATAATGTTTGGAAAATATTTTAATTGCATTTAATGTACTTAATAATTGAAGGTAAATTATGAATGTAAGTACAATTTGTGCATCATCAGTCAGGTTTAAAAGCAGGTGAAACACATAGTAAGGAAGCACTTTTTCACTATGTGTATTACTGATTACCTTAGATCAAATCTAGGAGTGTGGAAGGAATGCATATAAAGTACTGAATCGTGAGTGTATTCTTATCAGATATCAGTGTAAATAAACATATTCTTTTAAAAGCTTCACATAATTTAACACTTGGTATCACTCAACTCATTCAGAAACATACATACACTCATACATGCACAGGCATATGTCACATAAACAGAAGTATATGGAATAATTTGCTTTTCAAAAGGCAGTATTGACATTTTGTATGCTTTCATAAAACTATCTGTTCTGTGGTCATGCTTTCATAGTATTATGCATAAGAGTGAAGTCCTGCTGCCTCGTCTTTAATATTTATTTTTCTGTTGAACAAGGTAGCAAATTTTATTCCTTATTATGTTTACTGTGGGGGGTGCCTGGGTGCCTCAGTAAGTTGAGTGTCTGACTCGATTTCAGTTCAGGTCTTGATCTCATGGGTCTTGAGATCTGGCGTTGGGCTCCCTGCTCCGTGGGGAGTCTGTTTGAGATGTTCTCCCTCTGCCGCGCTACCCATATGTGCTCTCTCTCTCTCAAAAAATAAATAAATCTTAAAAAAACGAAATGTTTACTGAGAGCAGTTTTCTGAAATCATTTGAAAGCTCTTAAGTCAGAACTACACTCTTCAAATAGATTAGTACACCTTAATTTTCTCTATAAATAAAAACTCAATTTCTCTAAAACAAATAACATGTGTACTTGAAAATATAGATGTCAAATTAATTACAACAAACTAATGTCTATCCAGTAGTTTGTTTAGAAATATTTCATGTTTAGTAGTTTTAATACTTTTTTTCTACTTTGGAGCTTAATTCATTACAGCAAGTTATAATAAACCACAAAATAAAACCTGTCTGATTTTGCAAGTATCCATCACAAATTGAAAATAGTTTCACCTTTAAAAATATTCATGATCTGGGGCACCTGGGTGGCTCAGTCGTTAAATGTCTGCCTTCAGTTCAGGTCATGATCCCAGGGTGCTGGGATCGAGCTCTGCGTCAGGCTCCCTGCTCCGTGGGGAGCCTGCTTCTCCCTCTCCCTCTCCCCCTGCTTGTGTTCCTTCTCTCACTATCTCCCTGTCAAATAAATAAATAAAATATTTTTTAAAAATAAAAATATTCATGATCTAAACCAAAATCATATTCAATTGATCCTAGTTCAGCTAGTAGCACTTATCCATGATGTAGATATAACACATATTTATTAACCCATTGCCACTGAATGGAACAGTTAATTTGCATGTTCTAGCCACAAAAATAACATTTTAATAAATATATTTGTATATATACCCAGAGGAATTAATGCTTTTATTTTTGTAATCTAGATTACTAAATGTGGTATTGCTGGGTTGAGTATAAATTTGTAATTTTGATATAAATTGCAGATTTATTTTCAAAAACGGTGTAGCAGTTTGGGCTCCACTAAATGATGTCCATTTCTCTGCATTGTTGTGCATAATAATAAACACTTGCATCTTTAACCAAAGATGATGTTTGGAATAAGGAAACTTGTAGCTTTCATTTGTAGAGTCTTAATCAGGAATGAGGTGAATCTAATATCTCATTATTTTCATGATTTAAGTTTCTTCCCTTGAAAATTTTATCCATACATTAAAAAAAAAAAAGAAAATGAAACAAAAATTACATCAAATGGAACAGGAAAGAAAGGCTTTGCTCAAGACTATTAAAATAGGAAAGAGAGACTGATTTCAACTTGGTAAGACAAAGGCAGAAGAATTTTTAAGCACTAGGGTGAGCTAATTGAAAAGTACTACAGGACACTTCTAGAGAGATTAGTCAGTGTGATTAGGCCATCTGTGTTTAAGAATTGATGCTTATTGAAGTTAGGTTCCTATCTTCCCACAGAGACTGGGAGAAGGGGCCATATCTCCCCTCCCAACTTTATTGAGATATAATTGACATACTATATTGCATAAGTTTAAGGTGTAGAACCTGTTGATTTGATACATATATATTGCACAATGATTGCTACCATAAGATTAGCTAGCACCTCCATCCTGTCATGTAATAACCATTTCTTGAAGATAATACTCTCTAAGCAACTTTCAATTATATTGTATAGTATTGTTAACTATAATCACCATGCTATACATGAGATTCCCAGAGATTTTTAACAAGTCCATCTTTCTCGATGATTATGTTTCAAAGGAGTGGCTCACAGGTCTTTAAGAAAGGTGCTCCTCCTGGTTATGACCCTAGCAAGAGGCTGGGAGAAGAATTATGTCTCAAAGAGATAGAGAAAGAATTTGCAACTGCAGGTTTTCTAAAGTAAATGTTCTAAAGAACGGGAGGCAAGGGGGCCTCTAATCAGGAAGAAACTTGTCTAAAGTTTAGTCAAGCCAAGGAGAATCTTAAGGCCATCATGGCCTCCGTTACAAAATAGCTTGTGCCTGTGTATACATTCTCTGAGGACAATTTTCTTGCCTAACCCTCTCCCCTCAACCACTGTCTGGGTGAGAAATTAGTATCTCTTAGTCTTTGTCCTACTTCTACATTTTACTCTGATTGATCTAGCCTAGCTAGCCTAGCTACCTACCTACCTACCTAGTTACCTACCTACCTATCCATCTATCTAATCTTTTCTCTCACCTGCTTTTAAGTCTAGACTATTAAGTATTTACTAAGAGTGTAACTCCTCTAGTTCAATAACTTTTAAATAATAATTGTATGAAAAATTCTAATTATTTTATTGACTAAAATGTGTACTTAAAAATATAAAATTCACGGTTTCTTACATGGTTGTTTCCATTTCTTAACAACTCTGATTTGATTCTATAGCTACTAAATTAAAATACTTCCCCTAGTGTCGTCCAAAGACACATGGAAAACACAAGCTCCAAGTTTTCCAGTATTTAATACTAGCTCCCTTTTTAGTTTAAATATGGAATTATAGGGCGCCTGGGTGGCTCAGTTGGTTAAGCGACTGCCTTCAGCTCAGGTCATGATCCCAGGGTCCTGGGATCGAGTTCCGCATCGGGCTCCCTGCTCTGCAGGGAGCCTGCTTCTCCCTCTCCCACTCCCCCTGCTTGTGTTCCCTCTCTCGCTGTGTCTCTCTCTGTCAAATAAATAAATAAAAATCTTTAAAAAAAAATATGGAATTATAACAATTACAACAATTGGCTGTTATAATTGGAATTATAACAGTATAGCCTTTTTGAACAGCAGAAACCTTATTTCCATCACCCACGGATGTCCTTCAATTACTGTTATGTAGATGAGAAGTCCCGTAGTGCAAATTTTCTACCTTTTTTAGGAAAACTTTTCCTTCTACTCCAATGACTTTAAGGACTTTTTTTTTTCTTTTGTTTGAATTGAGGATTTGTATCAGGGTATTCTGTATTGTGTGTCATTTTTCATTAATCTTGCCTGGGACTTGATAAGTACCTTAAATCTCCAGACTCAGAGAAAATTCATCTTTTACTTGATTTTCCTTTTCTTCATTCCTTTCACATTCTGGAACTTCTTCCTCCATGACCTCTTGTTACATCTGCCATATGATACAAGTCTCTTAGTATTTCCCTATTACTTTCCATCCTTTTTAAAAAATTTATGTTTATTTTTAAAAATTTTAATTTAAATTCAATTTAGTTAACATATATGGTATTATTAGTTTCAGAGGTAGAATTCAGTGATTCATCAGTTGCATATAACACCCAGTGCTCATTCCATCAAGTGCCTTCCTTAATGCCCATCACCCCATCCTCCCACCCACCACCCCTCCAGCAACCCTCAGTTTGTTTCCCAGAATTAAGAGTCTCTTATGGTTTGCCTCTCTCTCTGTTTCATCTTATTTTATTTTTCCACTCCTTTTTGTACTTATTCAATATTAAGTGCTATTTATTCTCTCTGATGCTGCAGAACATCAATTCAGGTTTTAGTTGTGATTATCCTATATTTTCATGTACTTAAAGACATTGTAAATTCAAAGTTTGTTAATGCTAAATATTATGCTTACATACATGGTCCATTTCTTCTGGGCAAAAGTGGCAGGTTCCTCCCGACCACCCAGAATGTAAGCACTTCAGTCCACTATTGTAGCTATCAGCAGGTTCTTGGGTCAGTAGGATCAAGAAGGTCTGCCCAGAGTCAAATGTCTAACCAATATCTATTTCACAGGTGGCAGTTTGCGACCCAAGTGCCCTTAGAAAACATGAAATTTCTCTTTATACCTCCAGGAAAACCCTCTCTCCTGCTTCTGGTTTTAAGTCCTAATCTTAAATCTCTTCTTAAAGAGAATCCTCATCTCTTCTTCCAGGGAGAATGAATTCTTTCCTAGAATATCCTGAGGAAACTGTACATTTAGATATACTTTCTATATTCTACCACCTTACCCACCAATAGAATAAAAAGGAGTCACCAACATCCTACCCCTTCCCTTACTTTCTGGATTCCAGATTACCACAAATTACCGTTTTAACATTGAAAATGTCTCCTGGAGTGGGATGGAAAGGATTTTCTTGACTAATGTAGGAAATTGTTTGTTTGTTTGTTTGTTTGTTTGTTTCACAGCAAGGTAAGTAGAGTGGTCAGATTTTTGAAATACTGATTCTGTTCATACAATAAATGGATGTGTGATAGTTTTCAAACTACTTAGCATAAACCCAACAGGGATATTTCTAATACTCACGGTTATGATAGCTCCTTACTTTAACCCATGACAATTTCAGGCCAGAACATGACATCAAACAGCAAGGCTTTCTCTAAACAGCTCCTGCCAATATACCTCAACAACATGTCAAAAACCCAAATTGTGCACGAAACTGCAGCTCACTCAGATCTGTCATTAACTTATTATCCTTCTTTTCTCCCAAATCTTATCCTGCATTCCTAAGTGTAATAATATAAATAGAATAGAAAAGAGATGCAGACAGAGATATGGACATGAAGCTTCATTTTTCCTCAAATAAATTATGATGACATTATTTTGAAGGGGCATCAGGTAAACTATGTATATATAAAAAATTCATTCAACATTAATACTATAACTGTACATTTACATTCACATATAATTTTAAAAATGGATCATATTTACCCTAGATGTTTTTCACTTCTCTATTAAGCAGTAAGATTTTTGCTAATTCTCCCCATCCTTTAATCAAGACAAGTAAGATTTGAATAGGAGACATAGGGAGACACATCTGCATGCGTTGTCAATGAACTAGAAAATGAATTTGGCTTTTGCCTAACAATCAAACATTTTAATCATGGACTCCAAGGAGATCGTCTTATTGTACAGTAAAATCTGAAATTACATCTAAGGGTACCCAGAGTCATAATTAAGTAGAACTTACACATAACCCCCTGCACCACCCAAGATTCATTTAATTTCATGGGTCAAATGTGAGCATTCAACACTCAAATTAACCATTCAAACCTGTGCTAAACCAGAGAGCTTGCACATAGAGAAGAGCTATGTCCTAGAAAAAGAACTGAGGGTGTTTCTCTAGAAACCCATTCATGATTGTCTTGGTAACAGTTTCTCAGAATATACCATTATAAACAACCTCAAACCCAAATTAATTTAAAACTAATTTATTTTATATTTTATGTAGTGTTGTATATTTGGTATACGATATATTATTCTAAAATTTATTAAATTAATATTTATATTATGCAAAATTTAGATTTGGAAATATGAATTGGTGTTTATATTATCAAATTTAAGCCTTTTTCTGAGTTAATTTCACAAAAATAATATCAGAACACCCAGTGAAATATTAATGAAACTGAATATTATTTAGCATTCTTTGGGTTGTAGGTAAAAGGCACAAAAACAACCAGACTTATGGCAAAAGGAAAATATTACCATAAGGTTGTAGGGATGTGTCGCAGGACCCAAAGGCAGAAATATCTGGAAGGTAGAACAAAGTCTATCTAGAAGGTAGAACATGTATCTGGAAGGTAGAACAAAGTGTTAGAACCTAAACCAGAGGCTCTTGGTCTTTAATGTGCACTGCTCTCTGTACCTCTTCTTCATTCTTCTCTCCTCGTCTACCATCTTCCTTGGTGTCTCATTTACATAGTGCTTTGAATGATAACCTCAGGGATGAGTAGGAGGCCGCTTCCATTGCTATGCTTGTTCAACTTTCAAATGCTCCCTGAAGGCACACCTGGTTATTAAAACAAATTGGAATCTTTTTCTTTAATGTGTCCTGAGTCACCAAGGGACTTTCTAATTCACAGGGACAGGAAGGTAGAGCCTCCAGGATAAACTGCCTTATATCTCAAATGTGTCAGTATTACCAAATCCAAGCTATATATAAACAATGGCTTTGTTAGAACTGATTCAAAAATCCCTTTCCTTTCAAACAACCAAATTCGGCCAAATACGTGGTCACATCCACTCAAAGTGTCAAATTAACCCTACTGCAAATTATTAACTCACTGCTTGATCTAAGAGCAGAAAAGAATGTGTGATTTATTTGTTGAAAATGCTGTGTAGACTAAGTTCTTTCTATGAGAGGATTTTTGTTATATTCATCATTCTTGACATCCCGCTTCACATTTCTTGTACACTTCACAAAACATGGATATTACTTTTTGTTCCTCACCTTGACCATTTAACATTATTGCAGAAGATGAAACCTGACTCTGCTTTTCTTTAACCTTGTGTGTCTAGAATTCCATTTTGTACTTTTAGGTTTATATAGTAGAAGTGCTATGAGGTAAAGAACGGCCCATCTACTTTAGGTGCCAGCCAAGACAGATGACTTGTCTTAGATGATACATATTTTTTTCAAGCCAATTGAGTGTCTGATTAATTGAAGGGGGAAAATTATTGCAAAAATTGCTAGCATGCCATTTAGTCTCCTTCTGTTTCACGTGACTTACCTTAGTGGGAATTACACTTTTGATTTGATTTCTAGCTGTATTGTTTTGTTCAGAGCATTACATCTAAGACATTTTGATTCTGCAAAAATTGGGAAACAAGGTGTAGAATAAAATGCAGAAAGAAATCTCTGAGGCTACAGAAAATAAACAACTAGTAAGGTATATTATGAAGCAATCTAAGAATGTTTATATCAATATGCTATAAAGTTTCTTATTAATGTATATGATAAATTATGTCATAAAGGTAGAGATAAAATTATAAAGATAATTCTAAGAAGAGTCTATGTGTGTTTATACTATATATGCCTACACATGGGCAGGAAAGTCACCTCTGTGAGGTACACTGGAACGTCCTTCTCTGCTTTGTTCAGAGACAAGAAAGGGCCTAATGCATAGGGTCTCTCCATGAGTAGCCGATGAGTAAAGGAAGAACTTGACAATCTTTTAATGCCCTTTTCAAAATTTTCAGTATACAGTGAAAGAAAAAAACAACAAAATTTTAAAAAGGACTTTTTTACAACTGAAAATTGACTTTGATAATAAGATCAAAATTTTAAAAATTAGATTTTTCCTTCAAATGCAGATTGATACGGGGCTTGCATAACTCCATATAAGACTAATAATCCATGCATTCAGTGGATATTTAGTAAACATTCCTTAAGAGTTCAACAAAATACCAACAGTTTTATTGTTAATTCTCTTAGTACCCTGAAATAATTATTCATTTTCTTATTTTTACATGTGGGAACAAGGCTCAGCATATCTCTTTCAAAGCTACACTGAATAAATCAAATATTTGCCAGGAATCATGTAATTAAAATATTGAAGAAATGTACATCTAGACTACCTACAGTGTAACCATTCATATACATTAAATTCTGAAATTAAACTATGAACAAAGAAAGAACACACGCACCTGACTTACAAATCTTCACTTATTTTATAAGTCTTGGAAAAAGTTATTCCTCCTGAACCATGACCAAACTTTTTTTTTTTTCAGGAAAAACAATCAATTTTTCCAGTTTTTAAAAATAATGGTTATGATGGTTATCAAATACACTTTCCTCCATTATTATTCAAGTAGAGGAACATTTATTTACTTGTAAAATATTCTCCACTGCCTTTTCCATTTTGAGTGAGAGCTAATTGATTTTTTGGTGACTTTATTCCACGACTTTATAAGATAAATAACCTATTTTTTCAATTCATGCTGTTTCAGCCTCGGTAAGAGGCTTTAAAATTCAATTATTCATTTTTTTCTTTACCTAACTTTAATTGTACTCCCTTCCATTCATTTTTTTAAAAGATTTTGTTTATTTATTTGAGAGAGACAGAGAGAGAGAGGGAGAGAGAGAACACAAGTGTGGGGGAGCAGCAGAGGGAGAGGAAGAAGCAGGCTCCCCACTGAGCAGGGAGCCCAACTTGGGGCTCAATCCTAGGATCCTAAGATCATGACCTGAGCCGAAGGCAGATGCTTAACTGACTGAGCCACCCAAGTGCCCGCACTTCCATTCATTTTTTTCATTTCCCTTTTTTTTTTTCTCCTTTGTCTTTATTCTTTTATCTTATTTTCTTTTTCTCCCCCATCATCTCCTCTTTTCTCCTGGCCTTTTTTTTTTTTTTTCTCCCCATTCTTGTTTCTTTCTTTTCTGTTCCGCGGTTTTTTAAGCAAATCCTTAAATAGAATGTAGTTAAGTCGTGGCAGGCTGACTCTAAGCTGTGTCTCAATCATACCCATCTCCTGAAACTCACACCTTTCATGGAACCCTCTGCCGGTGAGTGTGGGCTGACATAGACACTCGTTTCTAGCCAGGAGACTATGGGGAAAGTTTCGGCGTGTAATTCTCATAATTAGGTTACATAAGATAGTGACTTACCCTTGCTAGCAGAATCTCTCAACTGTCTTTTTGGCTTTCATGCATTGATGTAATAAGCTTCCCTGCCATAGGGGCCCACACAGTCAGGACCTGATGGTGGCCTTCAGTTAAGACTGGAGCCATTAATGCAATCTCCTCCAAGAAACCCCATTGTGCCAAAAGCAGGGGGTTTGGAAGTAAATCTTTCCCTAGTTCAGTCTGAAAATGAGACAACAGAGCAAACTAACATCTTGATTATAGGGTGTAAGAGGACCCAGCTAATCTGTGCCTAGTTTGTGGTCCAAAGAAGTTATAAGCTGATAAATACCTATTGTTTTATCCTAAGTTTTGTGTTAATATTTTAGGCAGCAATAAATCACACATAAGCTTTTCCGTGGTACTTGCTACATTTTCACTTGTATCGTCTTTTTAAAAGATAAATAGTCCTTCAAGGGCATATTTTAAAATCTGTTTGATAAAGGCAAAGAAAAAATGTGCATGCATTGCCATGTTTTAAATTTTTAATTCTTTTTTGTACTCAGGGTTAGCTTGAACATAAACTTGATTACCAATAAAAAAAATATAGTCAGTAACTCAGTTTATATGTTAAGACACTTACAAAATTACAATACTTTTTTATTTTAAATGGTAGAATATCATAGTTTATGTAGGCCGTGATTATGAATTATGTGTGCACCACAACTGACTCTAATTACATTCTTAATTCAGAAGAATATTACTTGTGCTCCTATAATATAATCCACCTAAACTTACATGCATGTTATTATTGTATACACAACTTTAACTTTCATGTTGAGATTGAATTTTTGAAATTTTTGATACCATGGACTGGATGAAAATCTTGAATTCCTAATTGGAATTAGCAAATTTTCTGTTTGAAACACATAACAACCAGGGCTGGGACTGGCATGAGGCAAGTGAGGAGTCTCAAGGCACAACATCGAGGGGGCCACCTGAAGAGCCATACAAGTGTTAACTTTG
>NC_138375.1:16070110-16085643 GCF_054177405.1 Leptonychotes weddellii | reverse complement strand
TAGAAGAATTTTTTTTTTAATATAGACTTGCTCACAAAGGAATATATCTAAATCTATCTTTTGTGGCTGCATACTTTACAGGCAGTCTTGGGACATAACCTTAAAAACAACTGACAACTTTTAAGTAGGTGTTAATGCCTCTCCTACAAATTTTGGTCTTACATTTTCCATGTGACATTATTGTCAAACCCATGGCAGATGTCGGACAAATATTTTGTGCAAGTTTTATATTCATCACCACCTTTCTCAGTAAATAAAATTTCATACTTTCTCTTTCACTGAACATGGACGTATTTAACTTATTGATGCCAAATGGATGATTGTAATTTTTAAAATGCGTAACCAAACAATAAAATAAATACAGATTTATCTTTTTTAAAAATTTATTTATTTGAGAGAGAGAGCAAGAGCATGAGCAGGAGGGGCAGAAGGAGAGGGAGAGAGAATCTCAAGCAGACTCCCTGCTGAACTCCCTGCAGGGAGCCACAGATAGGGCTCGATCTCACCACCCTGAGATCACAACCTGAGCCAAAACCAAGAGTCCCAAGCTCAACCTGACTGGGCTACCCAGGCGACCCAAACAAATACAGATTTAGATCTTACAGTAAAAGAATAAGCCATATGGAAGGAAGATACCCATCATGAATCTTATGTGTTCTGTTCATATTAGTTTCTTTTTCATGTGTCTCTATAATTTGTCCCCTACTTCATTCATCTATTTTGAGTAATCTGTAATTTTACACTTTCCCCACTGACCACTCCAGTGGGCAGCCTGACTGCTTAGCTTATCCCCTGACCCTTGGGTTGCAGATAACTGCATATGTGCATCAGACCCCTGCCCACCATTACTGGAGACCAGAGAGAGTACATATCCGTGCATGTTTTGTTTTATCAGCATGTGGCCTCCATGGTGTCTTTTAAAGTGCAGAGCATTTAGAAAAGGTCAGGAAAAGAGATATGTGTTGCCATGGGTCATCATTCACAATTAGCCCTGGTGCGTTAAAGTAAAAGCTGTTTTAGGCACGTGTGTCTCACAGACCACTGTGCAGAACCTGTTAGTACAAAGTTCATTTATTCATAGGAAATGCCAAATAATTTTAGATTGTTTTAATGCAGTTACTACTAATAACCCTTTGTTTAAAAACCTGGTCCAAATATGTGAAATTAGACAGGACGCCATGACAGCAGGCAGAAACATAGATTTCTCCAGCCACCCAAAAGATAGTTTCTGATGTCCATAAAGTGAGTCTTTTTTATGCCTATTTTACAAAGAAAGTATATTTAGAGAAACTGCACATCCAGATTAATTAGTAATATATCTAATAAATGAACATAGGTTATATAGGTCCAGACCCACTTTCTTTTTAGGATTACACTGTTCCACAAAAACTTGAATACCGTGTAGTAGATGAAAGTTTATTGCATATTAGTTTTTCTTTAACTGTAGCTCCTATTTCTACAATATCACGTTTTCACAGCTTCTCATGTATATGCATTGAAAATGATCATATATAGCGTATGTCACAAGAAGCAGTGTATGTTGTGACTGTCTCATAATGAAATATATAATCAGAATTATGTCCTTTGGGAATTAATGAAATGTAGCCAACATTTTTCTTTGCCTTTTAGATTTAGAGAAATCATACTTGCTAAATTAATATAAACAATATAAAAGACTTTTTTATTACCTCAATATAATGGAATAAATTGTAATTTACCATGCAAGTTTAGTTGACTTCATTAGTTCATAGAATATTAATAGGAAAATTGATAGGAAAAAACATTAAATATCAAGATAATTGTTAAGTAAAATTTTATAACATCAGAGTATCACACATAGTTTCATCAAGGCATTACTTGTACTAACTCTGAAACGTAAAACCTGCTAAAAGTAATATGTGAAGTTGACCTATTATGTAACTGTCATGGAGCCTAAAACACCCACTAAAACTGTCATGCTTCTTGTTCAATTTATATTACTTTTCAGGTGTTGTCAGGGTCTAGTCAGAATGCCAGTATTTCTATGGGTGATGAAACATCTGAATGTTTAAGTACGGAAATATTTATACATATTATAAAGGTGTCAATATTTGTCTATAAGTAAAGATGTAATATACATCAAATTCATATATGTGGCTACTTTTTTGCCAACTATTTTAAATAACAAGAGTTCAGGAAATTTGAAGTGGAAAGATTTTAATTTGTCTGTAACTTGTGCTGTTTAGCATCCTTGGAAATAGACTCGAAGACCTTGTAAACTCATCCAAAGAGGCTTAGACAATGTTTGTATATTTCTTTTGTTGCAATTTTAGCTTATCCTGGTCTCTTTAGATAACATAATGACCCCTATAGCTACCTTCCCCTCTGTTATTTCAAAAGCAAAATTATTTAGTCTTTGAAAGTAGGATAGGAAAATAGACAACCAGAGGGTGAAGTATATGTTTCATAGTCCATCAAAATTTATGTATATTAAGATCAAAACTAGAAAGAATTATATCATTGAATAATAATAATAATGTATATTATATATATATATTTTTAATTTATTTATTCATTTGAGAGAGTGAGAATGAGAGAGAGTACATGAGAGGGGGCAGGGTCAGAGGGAGAAGCAGGCTCCTCGCCGAGCAGGGAGCCCGATGCGGGACTCGATCCCGGGACTCCAGGATCATGACCTGAGCCGAAGGCAGTTGCTTAACCAACTGAGCCACCCAGGCGCCCCGTATATTATATTTAAGAAGGAAGATATTCTACATAAGTGAATTTTCAGATAACATGAATTTATCTGTTCAAGTGCCAGAATCTAACTGAAAAAAATTATGGCTAGAAAGATTTCTAAAATGCCTTCCACTCCCCTACTTCTCTTTCAGCAGAGTCAGGTGATTTGTGTCTTGTCATTTGTGTAACTCAGCATTTTGCAAGGAGGGAGAGTTAGATACTCATTTGAACACTGTCTACATTGTCTCATTTATTTGATTCATTTTCCCATCCTTCTGGCTGACACAGGTTCAGTAGTTAGGCCAGGTGGTAGAGCCAACAAATCTTCAATAGAATGTAAAGTGTTGGCAAAATCAACAAAGCTCAAATCTTAAATGTCATACTAGCATTTTCACTGGCCTCATTATTTTACTTCATTCAATTAAATGAGAAGTGAGTTAGCTTGTGCATTACTGATTTCTGTGATCATCTGTTTCATTTTTAATTGCAATATATAAAATATCCTCATCTTTTATAAAAGTAAGCAATGTTGTACTGTTCTACCATTTGCTGCTTCGCAATTAAGTTGATAAATATTCTTTCTTCTTATCTCTTTATAAGTGAAATACCCTGTTTTTCAGTTTTATATTCAAGTACTTACATGCCAACGATTGGAAGAAGTACAATCTCGATTTTTGCAAGGTCATTCCTGTAAGTTGTAATATCCAACTAAACTGGTTTGCTGCTCACTTGTGTCCAGGACTGGGGAGGCACTCCCATAGCGCATCAACCTTAGTTGGGTATTTTATCAGAGCATCTGCCTTTCATGAAGGTCACTGGCCAAGGTGTGTCTCAGAGAAGTTGTCTCAGAGAACTCTCTGGGCAGAATGACCTGCCCTACCCACACCATCTTCCCAGAATATGTTCAGTGACACAAATCTCTGCTAAACAAGCCAGGACCTTCATAATCCAAGTCTTCAATAGTAGAACAGGTTGAAGAAGGTTCTGGAATCTATCAGGAGTGGTTGGTGAGAGCAGAAAATACTAGCTCAACTGGAGCTAGTTTGTTTGCCACTGTGAGTATACTTGGCTGAGAAAGACAGGTTATTGATACAGGGAAGAAAACCAGCTTCAGCGGAGCTGTCTGGCAAGGCTTGATAGCAGTGCTTGGGAGCAGGTTTCAAAGTTCATTGTCCCACTGGTAGTTAGTGGGATCATTCTGCTGCTTCAGGAGGCTGTACCAGTGTTAAGGATAAGGGAGCGTAGAGACCCGAGTAAGATTACAAACACGGAAAACTGACTTCTTTTTTTTTTTTTTTTTTAAGATTTTTTATTTATTTATTTGACAGAGAGAGACACAGCGAGAGAGGGAACACAAGCAGGGGGAGTGGGAGAGGGAGAAGCAGGCTTCCTGCTGAGCAGGGAGCGCGATGCGGGGCTTGATCCCAAGATCCTGGGATCATGACCTGAACCGAAGGCAGACGCTTAACGACTGAGCCACCCAGGCGCCCCCGGAAAACTGACTTCTTGAGTTGAAATTCTGGCAGTGTAATTAAGCTCCCCAATCCTGGGTGAGCAATGTAGTCTTTGTTTCCTTTTTCTCATCTATGAAATGGGCATAATATGTGTAACTACACTCATAGGATTATTGTGAGACAAATTGTTGAAATAAAGTATTACAACAGTACCTGGTACAGCATAATTACTAAGTAAATATAATAACAGTTGTTATCATTTGCTCATATGTAGCACTCCTAGTGTTAATGTTCATTTGCAGAGTGAATGATTATTTCTGCTCATGGCGACTGAGTGATTCTTTCAATGCATATCCCCTACATGATGAAAAGCAGATTATAAATCTTTCATCAAGAGCATGGATTGTAACCAGTGACTATGCTATTGCTTCTTTGGTACCAGGATTTGTTTATGCCAAATCAGATACACCAAAACACGCAATATTAGTTCACAAATTTTTGAACTGATAAACACATCTTTATGGCCTTTTTTTTGATTGATTTATCTCTACTCCCCCACACTTCAAACAATTATTCATATCCCAATTTAAGATACATTATGAGGTTTCTTTTATCAACCATCTCCTGAATCTTTCTTTTAATATCCTGATTATCTAAAGATAATGCTTAACATTTTGTAGGATGAAGGGAATCATTCAAATGGCAGTCAGAAAGTACAATGATGCTTTTCGAAATAATTTAATTTCAGAACACTTAAAGTTTGATTAATACAACCTCAGTCTAAATTACTTAATTATTAAAAGTAATGAATGTGGATGTGGTCCAAACTCTATGTTCAGTTCCAAGAATAGTTGTTGTCATATTGAAGACCTGTAAAATAACATGATCCTTTTACAGTTCTCCATATTTCATTATGACACATGTTAATTTTAATATGAAATATATTTGCTTTGCAAGGTGCTTCTTTGTCATGGTGAAAAGAGCCAAGCAGGCAAAAAATTAGATACAGGGATTTCTCTTCATACAAGTTAAGTTTTACACCTTTTTCACCGGCTTTAGGAAATCTCATCTCTGTAGTTCTTTCTAAAGCTTTGATGGAAGCCACACAGTGAAAGGACTCTCATGTCTTTTTAGTTAATCAACAACATGAATGAGTTTGCGGTGACTTCTTAATTACTGAAATGAAAGGATAAAAGTAAATTATTTGAACTGCTTACTTTAGAAATATTCTTCAGAGCCTCATTCGCTATCTTCAGACACAGATTTTAATTCGTATCATTCAACTTCCATGATAAAAATTAATTGTAGATACATCTCTCCTCTTATAGCTAAAGTCGTTTCTATATTGTTTCAATTTCCACAACATGACTGAGTTTACTAAAAAACAAAATAGAGGATTTTTAATTTTCATGATTTTGAAATATAGGTATTATTCAAGGAAGGGTTTTATTGTGAGATACTTCAGGACAGTAGGACTCAGAAGTTGGTGAACTTCTCGTTATCTCTAATTTTATTATTTTACTGAGTCAAGATAAAAAAAAAGATTCTTATGGGATTCTCTTACATTGGATCTCATACAATTCACTGTAAAATCTAAGTTTGACTATTTGTTTTAATTAAATCATATTTTCCAAAGGCATCTGAAATTTACCTCAAGAAATAAAATTCATAGATGCATATAACTATAAAATCTTGCTTCTGAATTTCATTCCAGTTTATCAGGTAAATTCACTTTTGGGACTGAGGTACAATTTACCTCCAGACTAAAAGAATCTTATTAGAGTATTCCATGTAATTCATCATTAAGATCTATATCCACTTTTTAAAATTAATTAATTTCTGTTAATTCCAGTGTAATTAACATACAGTGTTCTATTAGTTTCAGATGTACAATTATATAGACTCTTGTGTTTATATTTCATATATATGGGTATTCAACACATTACACAATATGCAGATGCATAAAGTTGTGCCTAGGTTACTGAAAATAGCAACACAAAAATAGTAAAAATGATACATATAAACTTACATTTATGTTTAATATATTTGTTTGCCATAAAACCTATTCATTAAAAAAAAGTCAACAGTCAGGGTGCCTGGGTGGCTCAGTCGGTTAAGGGTCTGCCTTTGTCTCAGGTTATGGTCCCAGGGTCCTGGGATCAAGCCCCACATCTGGCTCCCTGCTCAGCAGGAAGCCTGCTCCTTCCTCTCTCACTCCTCCTTCTTGTGTTCCCTCTTGTACTGTCTCTCTTTCTGTCAAATAAATAAATATAATCTTAAAAAAAAAAAGTCAACAGTCTAAGCCTAAAACATAAGTGTGCCAAAATTTCAGTCAATATTTCTCAAATAAATATTATAAATTAATTCTAAGAATGGTTCTAAACAGTAAAGTGGAAAGAATATGTGGTAAATCCTTTTTAAATTACATGAAAAATGCAATGAAATTCAATTATAAAAATTATATATATATATATATATATATTTTTTACAGTTTGTATTGTTAAAATTGCCTTGGAAATATTCAACTGGATTTTCTTTTACTCTTTTCACATAAAATTCCAAGTCCTGATTCCAAAATGTATACTTTAATTGAAAATATATGGCATATACTTAGCACAATACTTTGCATATTATAATAGCTAAATAATTGCTCACTATTATTAATTGCTATTATATTAGGAATAATTGAAATAATGCATATAATATGCCTAATACATTACCTGACATAACACATTCTCCACAGGTATTAGCTACTATTATCTATTCCTTTTTACGGTCCTAAGTATTTATAACTGTGGCTACAAATTCAAAAGAGTTTACATATACTTTAAAAGTCCCAAGTTAATTCTTATTGATGAATATCTATGATTATACCACATTAGTGCTATGATTTTATACAACATGAACCAAGGAAAAATAGAATGCCTCACTGAAATAGATTTCTATTTCCTCACCTTTTAAGTTCTTATTTTAAGTGGAAGGAATATAAATGAGTAGGTACAGTAAGGATGAGGACACAACCTCTAGTCCTCTCATTTTGTTCATAACCAAAAGCGAAGCAGCTCATTTTGGGGACATTCCTGGCACTAACTGAGAAGAGGAGATAAAAGATTAATTCTGTCAAAGCAACTTCTTCGGGCAGTAAATGCAAAGAGAGATAAGGCACTAAGAATCATCATTGTTCAAATGGAGATATACAAACTATATCATAGTTATGATAAGGCTTAATTAATGAAATTATGCACATAAAATATCCAGAACTCTAAGTTCCTTCCTAAGGAGTCTGGTGCCATTGTTTTCATTTACAGCTTGAGGTGTTCACATAATGTGAGACACGTGGAAGTTCTTTGTAGTCTATAAAACTCCTGGTAATGTGTTCGTTAACTTCCTGTCAATTGTGAAAAATATTTCCTTTCTTTGTGAAAAATTCAGAGCCTTTTACTAACTTTTTATAAGAAGAGTTTCAGTTAAGGCAAGGATTTTCTCAGGGCCAGAAGCTCCGAAGTTTACCTAGAATACACACTGATCTTTACTACTTTTTTTGAATAGCGAAGCATTCCTAAAATAGCAGAAAGCTCCAAGTCTAAAGAAAAAAGAAAAAAAACAAGATACATTTGGACAATATTAGAAGAATGATAGAAAATGAAGATTCAATAAAATTTTATAAATCCTTTGATGTAAGAAATCACTGTAAACAAATTTAAAAGTCAAGTTACCTATGCATGGTTTCATTATGCACCTTTTCTCCAATTTCACTTAGGTAATTATATTAATTTGCTAGAGCTTTCATAACAAAATGCCACAGACTACATGGCTTAGACAATGGAAATTTATTTTACTCTTCTGGAGGTTAAAAGTTCAATATCAAGGTATCAGCAGGTTTTGTGTCTTCCAAGACCTCTGTCCTTGGCTTGCAGATGGCCACATACAGAGAAAAAACCATATGAAGACACAGCATTCCCATGCATGTCCAAATTTCCTCTTCTTACAAGAATTCATATTGGATTTAGGGCACAGCATAAGGGCCTCATTTTAACTTAATTACATCTTTAAACACCCTATCTCCAAATGCAGTCACATTCTGAGGTTAGAGCAAGGAGTTAGGGTATAAACATATGAATTTGGTATGGGGCATAATTCAGTCCATAACAGAAGTATAAAATGATTCAGAACTTAAAGATATATTTTATTTCAAAGTTTAGGAAAAACACTGAAAAAAAAAATATCCAACACTGATAAGTGGGAGACTAGTCTAAATAGGATCTAAAATACTCAATCCTATCTCCAGTCTACTTAAATCCAAATGAAATTAACAAATTCAGTACCATAGTACTATTGCTGGTACTACTACTGGGTGTGGGAAATAGTTCAAAGGAGGAAATACTTCAAAGTTTCCAGCTTGTTGCTGACGTTTTGGTGAGTGGAAGCTGAGACTATCCCTCTGGACTATGCATGGGTATCAGAACTGAATATCCCAGGCCCTAGAGCTTCTGCATCCTCTGAAGTCACCACTGGCTGGCTTAGGTTCTCTCTTCCTTTCTACCAACTGGGGCATTTTTCTGTCTTTTGAACTTGACTATATATTTAACATTTCATATGTTATATTTTATCTAGCATGTTTTATGTGTTTTTAGTTTTTAGCGAGATATGGATTATAAGTACTAGTTTAGTCTTCCATGTTTCCTAAGTCTGATTTTTCTCTCTTTTTTTTTTCTCCCTCCTTTCTTTCTCCCATAGGTTGTTTAATATTATTTTATTTATATTTTCTGGTCAACTTGAGTAGTAATGAAGGGCAAAAAACAGATGCCTTGTATCATAATTTGTGCCTTCTGTTTTTCCAATTACTTTTAATATGTTATTTGATACACAGGTTGTCTTTGAATTAAAGAAACCACTAGTGGAGATCACAATCACTGGATTAAAATTATAGTGAATTTTTTCTCACAGTGAAAATCTGGTCTTGAATCTAAAAGTAAATTTTTTTTTTTTTATTCATTTGACAGAGATAGATACAGCGAGAGAGGGAACACAAGCAAGGGGAGTGGGAGAGGGAGAAGCAGGCATCCTGCGGAGCTGGGACCCCCATGCGGGGCTCGATCCCAGGACTCTGGGATCATGACCTGAGCCGAAGGCAGACGCTTAACGTCTGAGCCACCCAGGCGCCCCAGTAAATTTCATTTATTGGATGATGGGCATTAAGTAGGGCATGTGATGTGATGAGCACTGACTATTATATGCAAATGATAAATTATTGAACACTACATCTGAAACTAATGATATACTATATGTTGGCTAATGTACGTCCTGAATGGAGCACTGGGTGTCATACACAAACAATGAATCATGGAACACTACATCAAAAACTAATGATGTAATGTATGGTGATTAACATAACAATTTAAAATAATATATAAAAATTGAAAAAATAGAAAAGGAATAAAAGTAAATTTCACTTATTAAAGAAAAATATGATGAAAAAATACTTGTTCACAGTATAAATCACAGGCTGTTCGGCAAAAAGAAAATAAAATGAAAATGAAAAAATATTTTCAAAACTTCTGTTATCAGACATGAAATATACTTGAAACCAATCTATAGCATTCCTTTTAATTTCAGTGACAGGAATGGAAAGATAGGAATGTAGTGGCAAGAGGTCTCCTTATGCTGTCATTCCACCCTGAGAACGTCAAGTTGTTAATGAGTAAAGTGGGATCCAGGAAAAAAAAATAAAACATTTAAACAATAATCAGAATTCCAGATTCCCAGCCTTTCCCACAGATGGCTTTAATTTAGAAAATACCTTTATGTAAATGGTGAGTCAGATGACAGAATAAAAAAGCTACTTTAAAACATATGAATATGTATGCAATTATCCATACTGAAATAAGTAGAACTAATCACAATTTTATAATTTGAAGTATCCTCCCAGGAAATGTTTGTGTCCTGATGATGGTGATTTGTTTTTTAAATGAAAATTAGAATTGGTCCCAAGCTTCTACTGGACATTTAGGTGGTATGAACTTCAGTGTTTTTGAACTATTTCCATTGAACATATTTGGTAGCTTTTTACTTTTTATTTAATACAAAAATATAAATTATTCATCCAAAGAGAGAGATGAATTGATCTCCTAATATTCTGTAAGCAGGGTTTCATTTCAGATGAAGGATGGGGACTTTGTTTGGAGTTTCTCAAGTCATCAGCAGACTCCCTGCCTTGCTCCAATCTAAGATCAAGGCACTCGATTCTATTTTGTTTTTTGTGGCTAGTTTTACACTGGTTTGAAAATGGAGTAAATTGGGGCACCTGGGTGGTTCAATAGGTTAAGCATCTGCCTTCAGCTCAGGTCATGATCCCAGGGTCCTGGGATCAAGTCCCGCCTCGGGCTCCAGGCTCAGAGGGGAGTCTGCTTCTTTCTCTGCCCCTCCCCCTGCTCATGGCTCTCTCTCTCTCTCTTTCTCGCTCTCTCAAATAAATAAATAAATCTTTAAAAAAAAAAAAGAAAATGGAGTAAATTGCCTCTGAAATGGATAATATGAGAACAAGTATATATAACAGAAGTTAAAAACAACATGCTTATTGGAGATAGATTCTATATATTTAGGGAGAAATCCTACTTAGGATGCAAACAACCAGGTGTAGTAGATTCAATAACACATGAATACAATGACTTCAAAGTGAGAGCTAATAGCATAAAGAAGTGGGGAGAGGGTAGATATAACTATGATATTCTGTGTTAGATATTTTGAAGAATGGGAAAAACTGAACCATAGTTACATGTATGAATTTTGTGTTTCCCCAAAACACTTATATTTTTAACCAAGCAGTGATAATAACACCAACTAAATGAGAAATGGAATGAGAACACTGAGACGAAGGGAGGTTTGCAAATTCACACATATCATAAAGCATCTAAGTGGGAAAGCCAGGATTGAGGTTCCCAGTGCTGATGCTGTCAACCACCAGTTGGTTGAACCAGGTGGAGAAAGACTTACCAGTCTTTCTGATACACCTGCATGTGCACCCACTCCCTCCCTCATAAAATGTATATAAGGAGATCACATTTAATGTAATGTACAGTGTGATGCATAAGAAATACCCTATAATTATTTAAAACACTTTGGATATTATGTAAGAGGTGCTCAATAATTTAAAAGCTGTCATTTTCATAAAAAAAAACCTAGTTATTTTTAAAAGATGATATTTCTACTTGTCAAATAATACCACTATGTGTTTTGCAGATAATAAAAGTTAAAGAATTAAGAGCAACACACAATATATAGTTTGAATAATTAAAGTTGGTTATTGCCTCTACCTTAACATCTTATGAGATGCAGTAGATTTTTTTTCTAAAAGTAAAATCAGAAGTATATATTGTTTTATCCTCTTCAATTCAGACATACTATTGTTTTCTTATATATTTTATAATTTGGACTAAATTTTATTTTATTTTATTTTTTAAAGATTTTATTTATTTATTTGACACAGAAAGAGACAGCGAGAGAGGGAACACAAGCAGGGGGAGTGGGAGAGGGAGAAGCAGGCTTCCCGTGGAGCAGGGAGCCCGATGCGGGGCTCGATCCCAGGACCCTGGGATCATGATCTGAGCTGAAGGCAGTTGCTCAACCGACTGAGCCACACAGGCGCCCCTGGACTAAATTTTAAAATGTTTTCCAAATTATACAGATAATATTTCTGTTCTCATTAGAGTTGGGCATTCTCTTTCTTTTTCCTTTGGTTTACTAAGCAGAGTTAGAACTGCAATTTCTCTATTTCATGCGGTTCTAGCAAACAGTATATTGCACACTGTTCCTCTAAATATTTATCCTCTAAAATACGGTGTACCTTACTTGTCCAAGATGGTGTGTGTAAATTCATAAATACATATACACACACAAATCTAGATGTGTGTATGCGTGTATGTGTATGTATGTGTGTGTGTGTGAGACAGAGAGAGAGAGAGAGAGGTGGGGGTGGCAGAGAAAGAGAGGTTGCTTTGAAACCTCTATTCAAAACCATCACTGGGTTCATTTTGAAGGACCATTAGTGGATTTAAGGCAATGTTTATGATTCTAACGGACTTTCCCTCAGGTCCCCTTACACATTCCCCATTCCCTACCTACCACATATATGTTAATCATTCCCAAAGAGGGACTGAGGATTGTTTCACTTCCTTAGATGGTCTTAGAAAGCACTGAATTGATCTTATCTAAGCACAAACTTTCTGTGTAATGTTGGGAAACTTAAAATTGTAAGAAACAGGAAATGCAACTTACATGTAAACAATTTTGCTTTTTTTTCACATGGTACATCACATGGTACATCTACCTCCAGGCTCCAACTGTTTTCTATGTTTCTCTTTGTTTTATCCACCACGATACACTGTATTTTGATATCTTCATTAAGGTCGACCTGGCACATCCAGAGAATGAAAAGGTCTTTCCTGCCACTCTCTTTTAAAGAGCTAGAGAAACTTACAGGAAAACAACAACAGCAACAAAACAAACAAAGAAAACATCTGTTTGTCTACCATTCATTGGTAGAACTGTAAATAGGGACCATTAGGATTCGTCAGTGTCAATCAGATTTTTCCTCTGGAGCATGATACAGTATATTCTACCCTGAATCAATTTATGGACTTTCCAGAAGGCCTGTACATTTTAAATATAATGAGGTCCCTTAGGAAAAAAAATGGGGATGACTATTTGGCGGGCAGCATAAAGTATCTGAAATGAGATATTATTTAATGGTATTAAGGGGTTTGAAATAAGTTTGTCTGCATCAGTCTAGAACAAAACAGCCCAATATAGTAATCGTATAGATCAAAAAACCAATGTGTTATTTTTTTTTTTAATTTTCACCTGGTCATGTTGGATTCCAGAAGTCATGACCTATTGACCAATATTCACTATAGATTTTGAAGTACTGAGGAATTAAAACAGATTACTTATAACCAGTCAATCAATAGAACAAAATTATTCAGCTAGTTTCTCCAAGAATAATGGATTTTCCTCCTTTATTGCTTTTCCGATCTCTCTTTCCTGTCTCTTCAAACATAAATACAGTAGTCATACATTAGTAGTGATAAGATATGCCACAAAACAAAGCAGCTTCAGAGACACTGGAGGTGGTGGTGGGAAGGCAGTTAAATTGACTAAAATTTCCTAACTACAAGTATTTCATTTTTGTTGAGAAATTGCAGACATGTATATAACTGGTGAGGTTTTTAAAAAAAATTGTAGCTTGGAAATGAAAATGCATAAAAATAATATATATGATTTACTCTGCATGTATCTCAGACAGTCTAAAATATGATTCAAAGAAATCCAAATTATGTTTGACAAAAGAAAAAATGTAGTGGCTTTTTGAGTTAATGAAATCCTTTCTTTTTCCCAAAGTCAAGGGAAATGTAGCTAGTTGAAACAATTCAGTATCGAAAAGCAGCTTTTACTTTTATCTAAGTTGCCTATAAGTACTTCTCTATTAGAAATATCAGCTGATCTGTAGAACATATGAAGTATATTCTATGCAGAGATTAAATTGTTCCCCATAATCCAAATGTTCACTCATTTCTAAAATAAAATGGAAGCATACTTTAAGCCTCCAGAGGAAATATGAATTACTGAGACTTTTACATATTTCTCCACTCAAAAAATGGGTTTATATAGTGGCGGCATGCAAGAAAGGGAGTTGTGCTTGTTGAAGTGGATTTAATTCTGATGTAAAATGTTTGGCACTCTTTCCAGTATCCTGTCATCTCTAGTTGAGTCTAGGCAGTCTTCCCGGAATAATACTGTCTCCCAGACAAAAACAATAGACCACCCAAATCATCACTAGCTGTACTGTCATATGAAACTCTTCCTGAGATACTGTGTTCAGTGTTTTAACTTCTGTATCCCCACTATGAGATGATGAGCTCCTTGGTAGCACAGACTATTTATTGTTTAGCATTATTTCCACAGCACTCATGGTACCGTGTTGGATATGCGTGCCGTGTATGTGAAATGAATGTGGAAAACATGAAAGAAGAAAGGAAGAAGAAAGGGACTAATCTGATTAAGAATGACTCATTTATTTATAACTAATATCATGTGACTTATTAAATGTAAAACAAAAATCTTAGAAACAATCTGTTGCAAATATTTTCTTCAGCAGTTTTAAAGCCCAAAATAACTCTTAATTTTATAAGAAAAGTAAAGTTGGACCACATTTGGGGAATATTAATTCCCCACATATGTTTAAGCCCAGCTACTGAAAATATTTCTCAGATAAATAGCTGTTTTACAATTACATTAATTTTAAGAAGATGTATATGCACCATGGTGAGTTTTATAATTAACAATTGACGCAGCTGAAAGCTAGTAGGTAAGTGCCTTTATTTTTAGGTAATAACTATTCTTGCTTTGAAATGTTCAGCAGTTTCCAACAATGCCCCAATGGCTTATAGATTCCACAGTTTGGCAATATCATTGAACTGTGTATTCCTCCACCAACACCATATGACATCATGAGGTTTTGTCCATGTAGGTTCCCTGTCCTGGGGCAACCTCACATCTGCAGGCAATTCCATGTAATCTCTGAAATCCCAGTCTGGCTTAAAGCCCATCCACTGCATGACCACACCAGGCCTCAGTGTTCTCTGCTGGGTGTTCATCCAACAGGCACTTCAGGTACAGGGCCTATGGCCTGACAGCTTATTTTAAATAAAAAAATATTTAAGTCCTGGAAAAAAAAACAAACGAAGCTGCAAATTTGAGATTAATATTTTATTAAAAGTGGAGAAAGCATAGATAGCATTATGTCAGTTGGGTAGCACACACATTCTATTTGATGTGAGATGTAATAATATATTAACATGTTTAATGTATCACTGACTTAGCCTCTAAAATTAAGTCAGCCCAGTGACTAAGGGGATTTTTTGTGGCCCTGTTTGTAAGCTCCTCAATCTTTAGTTGCACTAATTGTACCCATATGTATTTTCTTTTGCTTTATATATCTTTATATCTTACCTTCTATAGTATCTTAGAACCCCGTGAGGATAGGAAACACTTCTTAGTCTTGCCCAGAGTAAATTGAGGCTATTGTCAAGACACCAGTTGAGTGAATTTCTATTTTAGCACATATTTTCCCAACTTGTATTATATAGGTTGTTTTCATAACACTCTTTTTCAATTGATTGAGAGTTCCTAGAAAACAGAAATCACGTCTTCCATCTAAACTAGTATCCTTTAAAATGAATAGATTTCCAATGAGTTAATTCATTGTCAAAATAACATAGCTAGAAAAAAGTGGCTAAATATTCTTTATCAGTTCTATTTCTAAATAAGAAAATTAAATGTGAGGGGCACCTGGGTGACTCAGTC
>NC_138375.1:16051447-16069610 GCF_054177405.1 Leptonychotes weddellii | reverse complement strand
GATCACTACATTTGCTTTTTATTGATTTTACCCATTCTTGATGAAAGAGGACAGAGTGAAAATGAGAATACAGCTAATACCACTTGTCAACCATATGGAGTTGGTACTGATGTTTTTCAGTTGATGCAACTTTCAGTGTCATCTCAAACTGACCTATGAGAGAATCAGCATCCACTCTTAAAGAAGTCATGAATCTCTTTAACTTAAAATATTTAAACCTCAGCTTTATGAAATTGAGTAGGTTGTAGCTAACCCCTTCACCTTTATTTATATAGGCATATACCAAAAAAAAAAAAAAAAGCAGAACAAAAAATTGGAAGAAGAAGGGATAAATAAAACAAATTAAAGATTATCCTTTTTCTTCATTTTTCTCTAGAGTACACTTCTTACATATGGGAACTGGTGAGTTAGCCTACCAAAACTCCAATGTCAATCAAGAAAAAATCTTTAGTTTCTCATGATGCATAACCTTCCTTTAAAAGTGTGTAAATAGGGCGCCTGGGTGGCTCAGTTGGTTAAGCGACTGCCTTCGGCTCAGGTCATGATCCTGGAGTCCCTGGATCGAGTCCCGCATCGGGCTCCCTGCTCGGCAGGGAGTCTGCTTCTCCCTCTGACCCTCCCCCCTCTCATGCGCTCTCTCTCATTCTCTCTCAAATAAATGAATAAAATCTTTAAAAAAAAAAAGTGTGTAAATAGGCTTATGTATATTATAATCTGTTTTTTCTATTAAAATCTATGAAAATCCATGTTAAAAATATATTGATATAGGGCGCCTGGGTGGCTCAGTTGGTTAAGCGACTGCCTTCAGCTCAGGTCATGATCCTGGAGTCCCTGGATCGAGTCCCGCATCGGGCTCCCTGCTCGGCGGGGAGCCTGCTTCTGCCTCTGACCCTCCCCCCTCTCATGTGCTCTCTCTCTCTCATTCTCTCTGTCTCAAATAAATAAATAAAATCTTAAAATATATATATATATATTGATATAATATGTTAATGATGCATTCATTTATCACATTTTCTTATTTATATTTAATCAATACATTAGTATCTACAGCTTTGCACTATAAAAAACAGTGACATATACACAATATTTCCTCATTAAACATCTCTAGAGTCATCCGCTTTATGTATACACAATCTGACATTTTTGTTACAAATGTCAAAATCGTTCCCTTGAAATTAGTAGCAGTTTGTATGTCCAACAGCAATCTATTATTATGCTTTGTAATATAATTGCCAAAAATGGAATTGTATAATCTTATTTTACATCTTTAATGGGAAAAAATTCCTCAGGATTCACAATGTAAAATAACAGTATGACCCATTTAGCCTACATCCAATCGGACGTAATCATTACAATTAAAAATAAAGTTTTCTTTGGGGTTTACATAGTGTGTATATTGCCTATTTAAACAAAAAAAAAGTCGCTCATACTTATTGAGCCATTATTTTCTATCAGTTACCTTTTTGGTACTACATGTCTACTAACTCATTTAATCTTATTCCCTCATATCCATGAACTCGTTTTACACTATTTTATCCTCCTTTCTTATCTGAGGAAATGAAGGCAAATGTGGTTTAAGCAACCAACCCAAGGGTTCACAAGTATTGTTTGCTCCTGTCATGCTGTGCTGTTGTTTTAATCCTAGGGAGTGAGCCACCCAACGTCCTGCTATTTTTATCACAGTTTTTACCACAGCAGCATCATTACAAAAACTTAAATCTATATATTTGATGTACATGGCATAGTAAAAGTATTATTTCAGACTACTCGCCCACAGTCCTGGGATATGTTAAAGCCCTGTATTCCTGTGGGTTGTTTTAATTCTTTTAATAAGGGAAATAGCGTCAGCAAGGCAGATAGAAGTTACCTATTCTTTATGTTGTGGCAAATTATTGACACTTGCCGAGAGTGAAAAAGAACAAGTTGACATGAGGGGAAACTGGATATTACAGTCAGCGTAACTGAGGGTGGAATGAAACATGGTATTCAGAAGTTAATGGAGTCACCATGAAACCCAAAGAAAAAGTCCAATTTAGTAAATAAGTAAATAAGAGTAAGTGGGAGATCGTTTTAGAGCCGCTCTGTACCAATATCAGCTTTATGGTCTTATATAAAGTATTTTCAGCTTAAGGCCTATCAAATGCAGTTAGAGCCTGAGAAAGCTCAATTATGTTTCTGTAATATAGGGTCACTTGCTGTGGTGTAGATGCTGAAGGTATGCTATGGTAAGATTTCAATACACATTAAAGAGAAGTTAGAAATAAATGGACAATGATACATGTGTATCAAGAAGTAATTAAGCATTTCACAGTGGCCATTATTTATACTTTATTTCCCTATTTAAATTTTACTGAACTATTATCTAGATAGGTACTAGGACATTAAGTTTAAAGTTGTCTTAAACTGTGATTGAATGAAGAATGCTGTGTACAATTTAAGAAACTGTTAGAAATATAAAGTAGGGGATTTTATTCCATCTTAAATATGGCTTCTTTGGAAAATAGGAAGTAGAGTTAGAGGTGTGCACACTGTTATCTTATTATGGATATAATATAGCCTTAGCAGTTTAATTACATTCATATTCTATTAAGGAAAAATTGAGGAAGATGTGTAGTTTTGCAACTTTATTGAAGTGTAACATATAAAAAAAAGCTGCACATATTTAAATTGCAAATTAGATGAGTTTTGACGGATGTGTACAACTGTGAAACCACTTCCATAATCAAGATATGGCAAATTTTCATCATCCCTTTGTCATCACTTGCTGTTTCCCCCTTCACCATCAATCACTTTCCTGCCTTCTGTCCCTTTGGTTTAATTTCCATATTTTAAAAGTTTTCATAAATGGAATTATGTACTAGTTCCTTGTGTACTATTTGTGCCTGGCTCTTTTTAGTCAGCACAAAGACCTTGTGGTTTTTGAGTATATAAGTAGTTTATTCTTTTTAAATTGATGAGTAGTATTTCACTGTATGAGTATACCTGTTGCTACTCTGGATTGTTTCTAGTTTTTTGCTATTATGAATAGAGTCAGTCATTTGTATATCAGTCTTTGAATGGACATATGCTTTCTCTTCTTTGGGGTAAACACTTTGGAATGAGATAGCTGCATCACACAATAGGCATATATTTAACTTTTTAAGAAACTACTAAAATGTTTTTCAAAGTGGTTGTACCATTTTATATTCCCATGAGCAGTATGTGAGGGTTATAGATGTTCTGCGTCATTGTCTATACTTGGTATGTTTTTTTTTTTTAATTTTAACTGTATTAATAGATGCTTGGTAGCAGAAATGACTTTAAACAATTAAACAGTTTCGAATTAAGAGGTCCATGTAAATTAGGATTTTTTTTTTTAGTTCTAGTTTTTAGTGAACAGCAAGTTAATTAGATATTGTTTTTCACTTCACTGCTTCCAGATCTTTCTACCTTCCATAACTTTACAATCACCGCAACTGCCCCGCTTTCTGACTCTCCACAGAGGGTCAAAATATCTGCTTAATAAAGAAATAAACACACCTTTCTTTTTTCTATTAAGCAAACTGTTCATTACATAGTATTTTATGTGTATTTCTTTAATAACTTGTGTTTTAATCATTGCTAAAAATGTGTGTGGTTTGGAATTTATATCCGTAATTCTAGACATCACTAATTTTCAGTGGTTTTAAGTGAATTTGATATGAATTAAATCTAATAATCTTAAGGCTGTGTATATTATTTACTTCATTTTGTTTACACTTAATAATCATATCTAAAAGATACAAAGTAAACTAAATCTGAGCTAACAGGAAGGGGGTAAAATACCAAACAATTGTGTCTACTGAAACCCATTTATTTTCATTTAATTGTGTACTGTGCTTTTTTGTTTCACTTTAAAATAACTTCATACTAAAGTGTAAACATGGTTTTAAAAATACAAAATATATTAATGTTGTATGTCCATTTTTCAATTATGTTTTCTAATTTAATTCTCAATCATTTTAATTAAACCACCTTTCATTTTTAAATGACCAGGACAATAAAGAAATAGGCTAAGGATACGTTCTAGATGTGATGTAATAACAATGTCCTTTAAAAGGGATGGATTATAGGGCGCCTGGGTGGCTCAGTTGGTTAAGCGACTGCCTTCGGCTCAGGTCATGATCCTGGAGTCCCGGGATCGAGTGCCGCATCGGGCTCCCTGCTCGGCGGGGAGTCTGCTTCTCCCTCTCCCACTCCCCGTTTCTGTTCCCTCTCTCGCTGTGTCTTTCTCTGTCAAATAAATACATAAAATCTTAAAAAAAAAAAAAGGGGGGGATGGATTATAGGTTTTTTTTTTTTTCAAAGATTATTTATTTATTTATTTGACAAAGAGAGAGACAGCGAGAGAGGGAACACAAGCAGGAGGAGTGGGAGAGGGAGAAGCAAGCTCCCCTCCCCCGCAGCAGGGAGCCCAATGTGGGGCTCGAACCCAGGACCCTGGGACCACGACATGAGCCCAAGGCAGATGCCTAACAACTGAGCTACCCAAGCGCCCCGGATTATAGTTATTTTTAAAAAGTAGGAACTTTTTTCATGTATTCCATATGCAATTTCGAATCAATGACTCCTGGCTGATTCTTCAGTTGCTTGAACTATGAATACAAAATATTTTTCCCATAATGTCATTTATAGAATAAAATAAAACTGTTAGGGGCAAGACAGGGTGGGGAAGGGGAGAAAAAATGTATTTGCTTATAGCGTTTTCTTCTTGGCTGAGTAAGTAGAAAGGATATCCCAAATTATTAGCGAAATAGATAATATAATTTAAATAGCTGACTGAAGTCTTAGAGATAATATATTCTAATTTCCTCATATTTTCCAATGAAATTTTTAACTGGAAGCTTCTTCTTAATTTTTTTAAAAAAATTTTAAAGATATATTATTTATTTTAGAAAGAGAGAGAGGGAAAGAGAACGGGAGAGAGTGGGGAGGGGAAGGTCAGAAGGAGACAGAGAAAGAGAGAATCTCAAGCAAACTCTGCGCTGAGTGTGGAGCCTGATGGGGGCTCAAACTCATGACCCTGAGATCATGACCAGAGCCAAAATCAAGATTCAGACACTTGACCGACTGAGCCACCCAGGCACCCCATTAAGTGGAAGCTTTTTTTTTTTTTTAAGATTTTATTTATTTGACAGAGAGAGACACAGCGAGAGAGGGAACACAAGCAGGGGGAGTGGGAGAGGGAGAAGCAGGCTTCCCGCAGAGCAGGGAGCCAGATGCGGGGCTTGATCCCAGGACCCTGGGATCATGACCTGAGCCGAAGGCAGACGCTTAACGACTGAGCCACCCAGGTTCCCCAAGTGGAAGCTTTTTAAAATGGCTCCAGGTTATAAAGCTGGTGGTGCCAGAATTTTGACTATCATCCAAGCTTTCTGATACCCAGTTGAGCTTTCTTTATTTCCAGAAGTTCATAGTATTTCAAATTCATGAGTATGTGCAAGTGAAGCTGGCCTCATTCATGTGAACTGTCCTCAAAATGGGAATAGTTTACCTTAAAGGCTGTTAAATTCAGCCACTCCACCCCTATCCTTACACATAAGCAGAAATAGGTATAATATATGAGAATGTTATGTATAATATATGAGAATGGTAGTACACAGCAAACATTCCTGTGTTAGTATTAGCTCAGTGTTGCTGTTGATAGGTCAGTTTATTACTTTGTTAGAATGCTTTCTTGTTTTACTTGTTTATTTTTAAAATTTAAAACCATTAACATTAATGTTCTGGGATTTCCTTTCTCCTGGTAATTAAATCACAAAAAAAGATGTAGGGAGGGAATATTTGAATCTGAAGTCCATAGAGAGAAAGATGAGATTAATATAAGAATCATAAGACCAAGATCTACACAATCATCTTAATATAGTAATAGTCAAGAAAGCCTTCTTGATTTTAACTATTATTATATGAGAAAAATATGAGAAATCTAAGTGGAGAAATTTTTGTACATATTGATCACAACCTTCCTACCAGCTCAGAGTATTTTTTGTCTTTATTACATGGTAATCTCAATTCTCACTCTCTAGTACAAACCCAAGTAAATGAAGAAAGAAAGAGTGGCTTCCATTTAGATATCCGTTTAGAGTCTTTATTGACTGCAACAAGACTCAGACAAACGTATTTTTTAGATATGGTGGGGAACAATAACCCTGTCTGGAAAAGAAGACATCAGATTTTCCACTAAGTATCCAAGACCAAAGGACAATTACTTGGCTCTTTATATTCCTAATTCCCCATAATTAAAATATGAATAAAATACTTCTTGTAATTTATATCAAAAGATTCCTGTAAAAATCAAATGAGATAATAGGTGGGAAACTTCTTGGCAAAGTTTAAGGACTGAATTAATTTGAGTTATCATCATTCTTTTCTTTTAGACAGAATTTTTATTAGAAGCCTTGAAAAAGTGTGGTCACAACATTTCTCTGTAAGATTATGAATGTGTCTGATAATTTCAGTAGACCATAAGAAATGGTGGAATTCAAGTGAGGTTTAAGAAACTTCTAGATGATGCATAAATACACTAGAAATGAATTCCTCAGGTCCACTATTCCTATGAGCTTTGCTGTTACATTACTTCTGCTGGAGAACTGAAATATCAGAAATCATCAAAACTTTGGCCTACTATATAGGTAAATGTTCTTGACATAGACATGTATTAGGGTAGGGTCATTTTTCTGTTTAAAAAACAATAATTACAGTTTTTGAGGAAGGGAGAGAAGGAATTGCAAAAGGGAATTTTTGTATGCTAATGAAATTACATCATTTGTAATTTCTAGATCGTTTATTTTTTATGCTACAAAAGTTTTTTGTTGTTGGATTTTTTTCTACTAAAATATACATAACTTTTTACTGTGGCTAAACTTTTACAGTATAATATTTTATCAGTTACAAGACATAATTTTTTAAAGATACAAATGTGTTTTTTCATGTTACAAAAACAAGAAAAGTTTCCTATTCTTTTAGAAGCAGGTTTTGTTGTTGTTGTTGTTGTTGTTGGTTTCAATGTTTGGAAATTTCTAAGCACGAAGATTTTACTGTTCAAGTGACCTGAGTTTTAATTTTAGATTTGCTCTGTATTGGCTGTGAGGCACTGATAAATTTAGTAAACTTCTCAGAATCTTAGCTTAATTAATAAAAATTAAAAAAAAAATAATGTCTGCTTAATAGGATTGTTCTAAGGATTTCATGGACAACAGCTACAGTTAAAGTGCATGCAAAACACATGACACATGGCAGGCATTTATTATGTAGTATCTATAATTATGACTGCTGTATCTTCTCCATACTCCCCACAAAAGAGTATTATTTTAGCTTGTTACTCATGGGTGTACTTCCACATAAAATCAATTATTTGTTAAAAAGACTACTGCAGAATCATTCACGTTCTCTGTAGAAAATATTTAAGGTGAAAGACACGTGGAGCCTATGAGAAAAAGAAGACGCATCATTTAGAAGTAGCATCAATGCAATCGTATGCAGTTGGGACTTTGCAGGTAGAAAGCATCTACAATGGCACAAAGTTAGCTTAACTTAGGGTACACTTTGTTAGAGCGTTGCGTAGTTTTTCAAATAGCATTTTAATTTAGCAGTGACAAAACTTAAAAGTGATTAGCGTTCAAAAAAATAAGCATTGTCTTAATTTAAAAGTTTTAAGAAGAGGTCACTATTTAAGATCTTCAGAATGAGGCTTAGACCAACACGAGAACAGAGTGCTTTAATTGAATGACCACCCAAACATGAGAACCTGAGAATCCATCAGATTTTCATTTATAAGTGCTGTGTTAACAACTAGTCAGGATCCTTACAGAAGAATTTGCAGTTGTGTTTCCTGTTGACTATTTATTTACAATTTATGTGCATCAATTTTGATTTAAGCAGCCTCTTTTCTACTAGAACACTCTAAGGCCAGTCTATAATTGGATAATGGATTTCCTGCTTAGTAGCCGCAGAAGGCACTCTCCTTCTCCTGAAGTGTATTGATTTGGTTTCTTCGCCTTCAGCTCTCCCCCACCACCAGAGGAGGGAGCAAGAGTCCTCTTCTGCAAGGGACACATGCTCAGCCCTTGTCCTGGGGCTTCTCACCTGTGCTTCTATTTTAAGTTCAAGTGTCTATCCTACTATAGTGACTCCGTTCCACTGAAGTTTTATTTTGTCCAATAAGTTCCATCAAAGAGCTTGTATTTTAATGAAATCCTTTTTAATAAAAAAATTATTTGGGAAACAAATTCTCTATAATGCTTTGTGCATTCCTTTATTGAAATTTGACATTTTTCTAAGATATATGTTAATATTAAAATATTATGTTGCAAATGCAGCCCCCCCTTCTGTCTGTCTTACACACACACATCAAGGGAATGCCATATGTCCCTAGTGAAACCTAGTTGGAAAAGCAGAAATGTTGAACATATCACACAGTACCATTGTGAGAGGACATTTGTCAGTTTTCTCCCTGGCAATGAGATTTTTCTCGCCCTCAAGACATGCAAATGACTTCTTTCATCTGTTCTTTTTATGTTATTTGAATAATTTTCTCCTATAGAAGTGAGGTCTGTCAAAAATTAACCATTTGGGGCTTCAGCGTTTAGTTATGTGACCTTTTTGAGAAATTAGTTCTCTCCAGGGAAGTGGTAACTTTTAAAGTACGAGATGTTGAACTTCTCAGGTGGTCAGTGAATAGGTATCAGCAGGTTGTTAATGGCACATGACTATATAACAATGTTTAACATTTTGGATTCTCTCCTATTCTTGCTTGTTTTTGTTTTAGAAATCACTGTTTCAACTGATAATAAAAGAGATGATTCGGTTAGGTGTAACGTTGTATTCTCCTGTTACTCAGGTTAATAGTATAATGCAAATGTTTTTGTAAGTCTGTTGGTAACTTAAAATGCTATATGAAAAACTATACAAGCAATGCTCTATTCTCCATGCCTTGGTCTGAGTGTTTGTATCTGTAAGAAACTGTCAAACAAGCTTATTTAGTATGAATACTTTTAATAAATCAGAGAGTTGCACTCTGGAGGGCTGTGACAAACCTCTAAATTTATTTTACGTAGACATAGGTTGAAGTATGTACCAGGCTTAGAGCAAAGACAAATGCAGCTATCTCTTTTATCACATTGCTTTAAACATTTTTCAGCTTTAGGCTCTTCTTACAAATCAGCTCTATCAGGCTTTTAATTGTTTCACTGTACCTGATCTCTACCAGGAATGCACCTTGCCAAACAGCAGGAGAAAGCACATTTGTTTAAGTCCTCCGATGGCTTAACACTGTGGCTAATCTCCTTGCAAATTATAGTCATAGTTGTAGTTCATCCATTAGGCTGGAAAAGACAAGATTCCCAGGTGGCCTTGGAGCCTTTTCCAGTTCCCAGGAGACCCACTGATCCTCCGCGTGTGTTGCTGCGCACGGGGAGTGTTCCCCGCTAATCAGGTCAATGATTATCGCCCGGCTCCAGGGACCTGACAGGAGCCTATCACAGCAGTTAGGGAGCCAACAAACGCAGCATGCTCGCGGAGGATCTCCCGTTAGGAAACACCGCTTAGTCCTCATTTACTCACTGGAACCTCTGAGGATTTCAGCTCATCTTTTTGTCCTCGTAGACAGTGAGGGGCTCAGCATAAACAGGAAAAAGACGCACCGCAGGCAGCTACTTGGAGGGTGTTGATTGAAAACTTCGATCTCCCCACCCCATTCACGGTTGATTGAACTGATTTCTCACCTCGTTCACAGAGAATATTTCAATTAAGGTAAGTGCTGCTAGATCTGAACTGCATCGCACTGAATTTCTGCATTGAAAGTTCTAACCGACTAAACTGACATTCTGCACTGCAGCAAGTCACTGTTTATGTCAGGAAAAGGCTTAGTTTATAAGCAAGTGTCCTAGAATGAAAACCGGCATTTTGGGGATGATGATATTTCGGGGCAATTTCTTTTGGAATACAAGCATGCTCCCGTGCATCAAGAGAAAATAAAGAGAAATAATGAAAAGACAGTTAATTTCTCATTTTACCTTTTTAGTAATCTAGAGAACTGTGCGGCGCTAAGGTAACTTGATTTTGATTGAAGTGTTTTGTTGATGTCATATGGTAAAATCTCTGAATCGAAAAGCTTCAAAGTTAAATTAGATGGAAAGAAAATTTGCAAATGAGAGTTGAGATTTTGTGCAGCTTTCTACTTTACCAATGTTCCTGGGCTCCCTCTGGGTTAAAGGATTTAGGGCTAATCCCTGGATGTTTTAATAGTGTCCATTTAGAAATTAAAATATAAATGATAAAGTTTCTGATGTAGCTGTTTAAAAAAAACAAAAAATAATTAATATACTGCTGATATGATTTATAGTTCTTGTACAAGAGAGATTTCTTTTGTGAAATAGATTAATAAAAAGGAGAGTAAAGAAAAATTAACTTCTTTCTAAAATGCTTATGTTTGAAAGGAGAATTCTTCAATAAGAGATTACATTCAGGTGTTTATTGAAACCTTGGCTTTTATGTTTGAGGTTGCTCTTTGTTATCAAACTAAAGTGAATTGAGGTTAAGCTTGATTGTACATAGTTTAGGGCAATTATCTAGGTAATTAGGATAAACAAGTCTACATTATTTCTTCTACACCTATTTTTCTCATAAGTTTCTTAAGACTAGAGAGAATGGAAGAAATTTTTTTTTTCAAAGTTAGGTTTAATTATCTGAATGTTTTCTTTTCCACTTTACTTTTCACATATACTCTAATGCTTTTATCCCATATTATGTTAAATTTCTATGTAATAAAGAATAATAAAATAATTCTATCCCTATAATTATATATGATGGATTGATTAGCTTCCTAAGCATATGAGTGAATAATAGCAACCACTTACCTTGTTATAATGTAGTACTTCAAAATGATTTTCAAATAATGAAACATTATTTAAAGTATAGGTAGAAATCATTATAATACTTACACAAACTGAATTTCAATAACTAATCTCTTATGCCAAGACACAATCTAAATATCTAATAAATATCAGCTGCTTTCATGTAAAGACTTATAATGGTATCCTAAATGTGCTTTATAGAATGAGCACTCATATTTCATGAAATGGTGATACCACCTTCCTCCTATGGGTATCTTGAGATGTAACATTTTATAAAGATATCAAAACACTATCTTAATTGGCTATCCTTCTGAAATTCTCTAGGGAGCTTTTCAGGCTGATGTTGATGTTATTGCTTCTCTCACAGGAGTAAAATATTTTCAAGATCCCCATAGGCCCTGACATGTACTTGCTGGTTGTCTGTATGTTTTCAGCCAAAGCCTGAAGACATTTACCTACCTCTGTTGCACTGAAACTTCTATCTCTTATCTCCAGGGAGTTGGTTTCTCAACTGATTCGAAGATACCTGAGAGAAATGTGTTGACTACAGTTAATTGTTGCTAGGTTGGGGAACTTCTTCCTTTATTTTATTTTTTCTTATTTTAGAAACACTGATAACCAAAAGATAAAACCAAAAGAGACAACATTAAACAAACAAGGCCACATGTGCTATTACCAAACTTGTACATTGCTTAAACCAGCTCTGTATTATAGACTATCCCTGTGCCAAGTTCAAAATTGTTGGTAGTATCCTACCAATGAACTTTTATTGGATGTACTTTCTTGATGTATATGACCATTGAAAGATGTGGTGTGTATAATGAAATACTTAAGTCTAAAAAATGAAAGCAATTGTAGTTCTTCTTCAAGAAGTCATGCCTAAAGTTTTTAACGGGATTTTATCATTGTAGATGTTGTCTTAATTTGCATTATACAGGCTGAAAAAAAAAATGGAGAAGATCTTGGGTATGACTGAGAATTAGGAGCTGTAGCACCTAACTCCTCAATCAGATTCCCCTTTTTGTTTTTCTTCACTTATTATACTATCCCCAAGTGCCACCTTACCTCTAGATTCTATATTGAATCCCATTTTTCATTCATTTGACAGTAATTTATTCCTTCTGTGAGATCAGAAAGCAACTTATAGGATAAATTCACTTGGGGTAGACAGTTTCAAAATTTAAACCAAAAAGTCTGTTAAAACTTTCCTTATGATTTATAACCTGCTTTTCAGTATGTGGTAGTTTCAATAAAAGACAATGGGGAGAGGCAGTGTCTTACACGTTTTCTAAATACCAAAGAGCTGGGATACAAACTTTGTATGTATGGTTTTCTAATCATTAAGTCAAAATTATGATATCAAGGTTATTTACCCCAATTCTCCAAAGAGGAGATGGGGGCTGGGAGAGGATAGGTAACTGAGGCCAGGGCAGACCATAGTTAGTAGACTTGTGATTTACCCTCACATCAGGCTGTGTTTAAAGCTAATATTTATGCTCTAACTTTTTTATCATCTAGTATGTGGTGACCCTTTCCAATGTTTGATGTGACACTCATGAATATTTTAAGGTGATTTATAGGATAATACAGCTTAATTATATCACCTTCAAAATAGTTTAACTCTTGGCTTACTCAAAATAAATGACGTTATAAATTCCATAGTTGCCACTGTTTGAAACAAGCATATACTTTTGTTCTTTTTGGTTCTAAAAGAGGTCAGTGCACAAGTCTTTGCATCAAGCTGATTCTGATTACCACAGATAAAGCTCTCTACTCTATGGATAATCAGCTCTGAAATTTAGTATCAGGAGGAGTAGACATACTTTCAGAATAAAATCAAATTATAAAGTAGTGATATAAATTCAATGCCACTTATTTGAAATGAGATTAAAAGGAAGTTAAGGAGAATTCATGTTCATGGCAAAAGACATTCACAGTATTAGAAAAAATAAAGAAACAGTTGGAATTAAATGTTGGAAAGTGGACTAAAAAATTAATATTTAAATGTACACAAGTCTGTTCTACTGACTTTATATAAACCTTCCCATGTGTACACAGAGATTTGCTATAGCTAATTATGCTGATTTGTGACAATATTATCAAAACCAAAATTGTGTCCAGTCTGTGGCAAAAAAAGAAGAGATCTTACAAAATTAGGATTGACCTGGGAAAATCTATTATGATTAGCTGTGATATCCAAGGACATACTGAGCTGGTAACTGGAAGTTAGGTAGCATGGTTATAAGATATCATCATTTATTATGCTCCAACATGTTCTCAGACATTTAAAAAGATAACAAATATTGTGAATAATGGATTCAATAATGATTAGAAATATGATCAATAAATATATATGTGAATAATATCCAACTGCCAGCCAACTTACTTTCCATTCTCTAGTTTTTTGGCAAGTGATTGGCTTATCCTAGTTGCATGTAGGAATAACAGAAAAACAAAGTAAATATATAGATAATCCCCTCTATTACTATTCCAAAAGAATGAACATGATCTGTAAAGAGTAGTATTGCAGAGGAGTTTGTTATGTTCACAATGCGTAAGTCTACCCATCCAGAAAATATGACTGTGTGTCTAGGTCCCACTAGGCACAGTAGATTTGACCAGAGATGTAAGAAAATCATCTCTAGAATGGCCAATGGCTCCCATGTGGATTACACAGGAACTATGCCAATATAGGATGCTCTCTATTAGATGACAAATACCTGATTTGGTGACCTTCACTATGAAAGACATGTAGATAATAGCAGTTGTTGGGCAAGAGCAGATGTTGAAAAGCATAGAGATGGTAGTCTGCAGAAACCATGAATAAGCTGAAGTCATGATGTTGGTAGGAAGGAATGAAGAGGTTAATTCCCTTAGGTAAGTTAGAAGAGACACATTTGCTGACTAACAATGGCTAAGCACAAGAAAGAGCGCTCCTTTGTGGAGGGGCAACGAGTCTGGGTTATCCTGGGTGATATTTCAGACCGTGCAGTGGTCAGACTTTTTCCTGTTTTCCACATTTTTCTTGGTGGTCGCAGTCCCATTTACTAACTTAAGCTGAGTAAATCTTTGTTCCTTACAAACTAAAAGATTATACCTGGCCCAATATCGGAGGTATTCATGGTCTCGTTAGAAAATGGATAAGGGCAGAAATGCATAATGGCTGTAAGTACAAGTTCTGGATTCAACTACCTAGGTTCAAATGACCACTGAGGGTACTTCCTAGCTCTGTGACCATGGGCAAATCAGTGAAGGTGTCTAAACTTTGTTTTTTTGTGGTTTTTAAAACGGTTCATCTAATGGTAGTACTGTAATCCTGTAGCACTGCTGTGTGACATAAAGGAGATAATTGATATAATATAATGACTCAGGTGATCCAGAAATGATAGTTGTTATAAACAAGAAACCTTGTTATGAGTCCCTCACTTTATTGTCAAGTGGGGAAAATTAAGGATGGTATCTCTCCTTAGCAACAATGCACACCTGGACCTTACCAGAAGCTCCTGGAACCACTTCTTGACACTGTGTTTATATCAGTATTTGAATTTTAGGAACATGTAATTTTTTTCTATTGGATTTAGACAGATGAGTGATGTTTCTTGAAAGAAAATAATTCAGTAGACAGTTTATAGAAAACCTTCTATTTTTGTCAGTGGTTGTTTGCATGCACAAAACCAGAGCTGAATAGTAGAGCATAAAGATACTGTAGAGGCTAGAAAGTTGGAAATTCTTGCTGTTTTATCTCTTGCAGAAGTTTACTGACTCCTTGTTTAAAAGAGAAACTAATTCGTGTTGCATGATTTTTTTCTATTGTAAGCATAATAAATATTTGGTGAAATATTTTTTTAAATGTTTTGAAGATAATTATCTAAATGTCTATTTTCAGATAGATTCAAGCTTATTTCCTCTTCTCCACGAAATCATCCATATTTTACTATGGGATTTCAATCTTCTAATTATAAATGTTAAAATTTTGCATATATATGCAAAAATATTCCAAAATTTGCATCAATTTATTCAAGTGATAAGCATATTGAAACTGTAGATTTGCAAAGGAATTCATTGTTTTCCATCCTCCAAGAATGTGTGATTCTTGTATTTTGGCATATATAGGAATCAGTGACTATGTGTCTTAAGACAGCAGTTTCCTGGGGCACCTGGGTGGCTCATTCGTTAAGCGTCTGCCTTCAGCTCAGGTCGTGATCCCAGGGTCCTGGGATCAAGGCCCGCATTGGGCTCCCTGCTCGGCGGGAAGCCTGCTTCTCTCTCTCCCACTTACCCTGCTTGTGTTCTCTCTCTGGCTGCCTCTCCCTGTCAAATAAATAAATAAAATCTTTAAAAAAAAAAAAAAAGACAGCAGTTTCCTGGGTCTCATATCTGAAGTATTGATTGGTAGGTCTGAGAAAGAACCCAGGAACCACAGTTTTAGCAAATGAAGGTTATTCTGATAAAATCGGAATATATAGGAATATGGCCTAATTACTGGGTTTTAAACAATTTCCCAGGTAATTCTAATATTCAGACAAAGTTGAGGATTATTGCTGTAGATCAGCAACTCCAAATTTGAATGGGCATGCAAATTTTCTGGGGCTCTTGGTCAAATGGTTCTGGAATGGTGCCTGAGACTATGCATTTCTAACAACCTCCCAGGGATACCAGTGCTGCTGGTAGGTGAGAAATGCTGTTCTCATTCTGGCCCCATTCTGCCCTATTGTTGCCCTGGTGGGTAAATTTTCAAGGACCTAACATAAGACATGTCTTACAGCTCAGCTTACCTGGGTCAAATGTGGTTGAAACTTCTCAAGAAACTCTTCCTTTTGCAGAAGGGTGATGGGAAGTTCTGAGCCAGGTCAGAATTGAGAAACATCTTTTTAATCTATTGTGGATTCCTACTGACCCACTCTGGAAATAGAATAATTGCATGCTTTTAGAAAGCAACATATTTAGGTAAGCATTGCCAGAATTTAATTATTTTCAGTTAAGGTAATTGTTGGGGGTAATTGTTGCTTTCCAATTCTACTGCCCAATGTGTAGAAATTTTTGGCTTTAGCACCACCTAGGATAACTCCATACCAAAGTTCCACACTTCTCAGAAAATTCTGACTTCTTGGATGGCATTTCAGTTCTCTGCATCCTAGGAATGCAGTCCTGATGCTTCATTATTTGTCAGTTCGACATTTTCCTCTCCCCAAACTAAAATGGCAAGGATATTGATTTCAGCTCTCTCCTCTATTTAACCTTTTTTTTCTATTTCCAACTACCACATTTTCTTTTTATTGCTCAAATCTACAAAACACTAAGGGAAATATCATATTTCATTAATATAGACACAAATTTTGGATAATTGATTTTATCATTTTAGATTACAAACCTGCCCATTTAAGTCCCCACTAATCCTTTATATTATTTTTCTTCTAGAATGGTTGACATTGCATGAACCATACACTCGTTAATTTATTTGATTAATATTTGTCTCCCCTCTCACATTAAACATTAGAATGTAATGTCCACAAAGGCAGGGTTTTTGTTTCTTTTATTCATAGCTGCAACCCAGTGCCTAGAATGGTGCCCAGTATAGAGCAGATTCTCAGAAAATATCTATTGAACAAAGAATGTATGGATGTTCCAAATGAATCATAAATTATGTGGTCCGTGTGTCAGGATTGAGGCAAGTACCTAAATAACCATAGTTGTGCTTTTGCTTAGGACTGTATAAGATTCAAGCACATTTCTCAAAAGGCTTACATTTAATCCATTTAATTTACTCAATTCATATTGTGTACCTCTTAAGTGTCAGGTACTCTGCTAGATGCTAGGGACGTATGTTGATGAGCTCTAGTTCCTGTTCATAATGTATTCTGCCCATTGGTAGGGGGGTGGGGTGGGGAGTCAGACAAGAGAAAGGGTAGTTACAGTATTCTCTGGTGTTCAATCATGGAAAATATGTACTGGGTGTTATTAATCACAGAGTAGCTACTGAGTTAACTCTGAGGAACCATAGGATACTTCTGAGAAGTTATCTGAGCTATAAATTGAAGGATACCTTGCATTTTGACAGACAGAAGAGGCAGGGTGGTTAGCTCCTAATAGAATTTATATTATGTGCCAAAGCACAGAGATATGATGAGAGAATCCCTACCATCTTCCAGGACCACATTAGTTTCTTATAACATGACAATGTAATGCTATATGTGTAAGAAGAGGCAACATCATATTTGCCTTTTGTGAGGAGTTTAAACCTCCCAGAAACAGTGGAATCCCGTTAAAGCATTTGAGAAAGGGAGAGACAGATATATTGGTACTCTATTCTGAATCTTGCATTTTATTTTTCACTATTTCAAGTTGAAATATATATATGTATATATACATACATATATGCATATATATGTATTATGTATTTTATATATATAAAATATATATATATATTTAATATTTCTTTATATATATAAAGAAACATGTAAATTAAAAACAAAACAGGGCGCCTGGGTGGCTCAGTTGGTTAAGCGACTGCCTTCGGCTCAGGTCGTGATCCTGGAGTCCCGGGATCGAGTCCCGCATCGGGCTCCCTGCTCAGCGGGGAGCCTGCTTCTCCCTCTGACCCTCCCCCCTCTCATGTGCTCTCTCATTCTCTCTCTCTCAAATAAATAAATAAAATCTTTAAAAAAAATAAAAAAATTAAAAAATTAAAAAAATAAATAAATAAAAAAATAAAAACAAAACAAAAACACACCAGAGGAGAAAATTCTTTTTTGGTGGGACTCAAGGGAGAGAGACACTCTTAAAATGCTGTGCCGAGGACAGGTGAAAGTTCAGATGTCGAAACCAAATAAAGGGTTGAGTGAGGATGAATTTAGTCAACTATGTATCCATATGTAACTTTCAGGGACTCTATTACATGATTAGGTGAACACATTTATTTCCGTTTCCGAGTTTAGGAAAAATGGCAGACTATGGATGGCAATATCCACTAGTATTGACATGGAACAACGTTCACAATCTCTTTCCTCCAGATTGTAATCTAACAGAAAGGAGGCAGAAGGCCACCTTCTTGCCTCTACCACTGGATAATCAAACTCAAAATGAACTATTCAAACTTAATATCACTCGCATTCTTAGGAGGAGAGCATTTTGACCCTTTCATTTTAGAAGTAGAATGCTAGGTGTTGCTGTGGCAGAAACACTGCCTCTTCTGTTCAGTCCTTTGTTGTTGTGAACTGTGGCTGACATTAAATAGGAGATATCTTTAATCGCAGAAGTTTTCTCTTGACCATTCTTTTTTTTTTTTTTTTTTT
>NC_138375.1:16013791-16050947 GCF_054177405.1 Leptonychotes weddellii | reverse complement strand
TTTTTTTTAAAGATTTTATTTATTTATTTGAGACAGAGAGAATGAGAGAGAGAGAGCACATGAGAGGGGGGAGGGTCAGAGGCAGAAGCAGGCTCCCTGCCGAGCAGGGAGCCCGATGCGGGACTCGATCCAGGGACTCCAGGATCATGACCTGAGCCGAAGGCAGTCGCTTAACCAACTGAGCCACCCAGGCGCCCTCTCTTGACCATTCTACCCAAAACAGCACACCCTCCCTTTTTTTCTCTTTACTGTTCATCTGACATGTAACACTTATTGCCTGATAATGGGTTCTTCAATGGGACCGTATGCTCTGTAAAGATAAAAACCTTATTTTGTTCACTGCTGAAGCCTCAGGACCTAGATTACGGACTATGATATAGTTAGTACCTTTAACATATTTATAGGAAGGAAAGAAAGAAGGAAGAAATGGAGGAAGGGAGAGAGAGGTCAAAACGTCTTCCCATCTTGACCCCCAAACATTTCTGTTCTCTCTGCACAATCTCAGTAAATGACACTGTAACCTATCCAGTGGGTCACATTAGATACCCAGCTCTCATCTTTGCCTTTCCACTTCTCACATCCAACATATCCAATCTAGTTCTTTCAATTCTGCCATCTAAATCTCTCTCACATGGCTTTTCACCTTTGCCTCTCCACGGTTCACACCGCCTTCATCAGTTACTTGCTTATGGTCTCTGTGTTATACTTTCCCTTCGTAAATTAATGTCCCTTACTGCCAGAATATTGACTCTCTAAATACAGACTTGACCTTATTATCCCTGTGGTAAAAGCTTCCCTTGTAATGCCCCATCTCTTTTAGGATATAATTTAAACCTTCATGAGGCATCTGTTTGTAAGCAAGGTCTGGACACTGCATCCTCTCGAGTCTTGCCTAACCTCTACCAGTCTATTTTTCAGCCATCTTCTGTTTCCTTATCACTCTGATTTCATGTTTTCTGCCTGGCATATTAATTTGATTTTTTGCCTGGCTTAATCTCTTGGCCCTTAGAACCAAAGATGTCACTTCATCCAAATAGTTTTTGGCCCCTACCAATCTAGTTAAAATGCCCCTCCTATCAATTTCCATAACATACTCTATGCCCCTTTCTTTCCAATCACAGAAACTCATTACATCATTTAATAATGCTAAATTCCAAACTCTGATGGCAGGCTCTCTGCCTGTTTCATTTTACTACTGTATTCCCGGTGACAGGCACTAAGGTATACAAATCATTTGTGAAGAAGGACAGGTAATGTAATTCACTGAATTCAAAAACAATCATTTATTCACAAGCTTCTCCCTTCCATTTGGGCAGTTAAACTCCTGCCATTCTGAATAGAATTGTGCTCCTCTATGTCACCTTTACGAAATGTCAAAAAACACAAAAATAGGGTAACAATTAAGTTAATTCAAAAATTTGTCATGCCTGGAACCACTGAATTTGTTTAATGCATTTCATACATTTTATCCACCTTATGGGCTATGTAGATATCTTATCCTTTAATGAACAGTAAAAATTGTTCACACACGTTTGGTAAAGGTCACCTATTTTCAATCAGCACCTTTCTGTGTAATAACTGGGTGACATTTCTCATCCATTTGTGATAAATAAACAACATGCATATTTTAACTCAAAAGTCCATTCTCTTTAAATGTATCACTCTTAGAGCTTCTTATTTCATAACTAGGTGATATTTAGTGCAGGGAAATTACACTAACTCTTATTCTTAGGGCTTTTGATCTTTGGAGGAAAATAATTGGTAGAACAAACAATAGAAATGGCCTATCCTGGAGAATCAGTAGTCAAAAAGCATATCCTGAATTCTTTGGTGTCTCATGTTTAAGGAATGATTACAGTGTTATATTTAATATTAACATATTTAAACTGTACTTTATTACTTGTCCTTTAGATGAGGTGAGGTGAAATGTTCTAAAAATCAATATAGAATAAACAACGGCATTAATTCTGGAAAATATTTCTTTCACAGATTCTTAGAGGCAGTCTTCCTTGGAACCATAATCCTCAAAAAGAAATCACAGTCCTTGCAGAAACAGTTTAGTTCATCTGGGTCTAGGTCTCTGGATTTTTCTAAAAGCCTTCAACAAGGCACAAATGACATTTTAAATAGCTTGTCAGGAAAAGAAGTGATTTTTAATGCAGATCCACCAAATATGTTTTTTATCAGTGCCCCCAAAGGCAAACATCTGAAATGCAGAGAAAAACATAATACCAAGATAAATGTTGTGACTATCATCTAAAGAGGAACATAATATTAAGATAATAGAGAAATATCTCTTGTCAGGAAAAAAAAAAAAGAGTAAACAGGTTTAATATCCCATAATTCTATAATTTACTCAGAAGTATGATTAGACATTGTGATTTTTTTCCTTACCAGATGCTAAGCCAATTTATTTTAAAGACATTTTAGGGAAAAAATCCCCCCCAAAACAAAAAAAAACCAGACCCATTTATGCTCTGGTCAGCAGACATGGGGAGGGGAGCCCTGCACAGTTAACCAGCAGTGAATGCAAAGTTATCACAAAAACTCTTAGGCAAAGTAATGGAAGTGTTACACTGATTCCTTCAAAGAAGTAAAGCGGGGCGCCTGGGTGGCTCAGTCGTTAAGTGTCTGCCTTTGGCTCAGGTCTTGATCCCAGGGTCCTGGGATCGAGCCCCGCATCGAGCCCCGCATCGGGCTCCCTGCTCAGCGGGAAGCCTGCTTCTCCCTCTCCTGCTCCCCCTGCTTGTGTTCCCTCTCTCGCTGTGTCTCTCTCTGTCAAATAAATAAAAATAAAATCTTAAAAAAAAAAAAGAAGTAAAGCCTGTCGTGTAATGATTTATGTTACTCTTGGTCTTGATCAGCATACAGCTTATGAAGCTGCCAGGCCCTATTACCTTCTACTCCCTTCTAGACCTTTCTTAGTCCAGTTTTTACAGACTTTTGGGTTATCTGCCCCTCACGACGAAGTAGCCACACACTTTTAGACCTAGAGGCTCTTTACTGTCTTTTGTTTGTGGTAGCACTATTCTGCTCAAGAAGTTTGGTAATTGGTTTAAGTAACAGCAGTAAAGTTAAAATGTTTTACGTCTCAAAGTCATTCCTTCATCTTTGGAGGAACCTGACTGGGAAAAATTCCCCCCATTTTAGGCAAAGTTCTCTATTCATAGGTACCATACTCTTCAGAACCATATAAATCAAATATTGATTCTTTGACTATATTCAGTTGGTACTAAAAAGTGGGATTATAAATTAATTAGCAAATCAATAAGCAAGATAAAATTCTTCTTCTATATGAAAACCCCCTAAATTTATCAATGGTACCCAGGCTCTGTATCCTTGCTGCTTCATTGCTTCCTATACAGTTAGTGTGTGGGTTCAACACCTTTCTTGTCCCCTTGGACACATTGCAGCTTGAGGTTACTGAAGGACCATTCATTCTCTTTCCTCTGACCCATACTGAATAACAAAAATTAGGCCCTATTTTCCTCTCTGCTTGCTTTCCAAGAAAATTAAACCTTCTCAGGGTTGGTTAACATATCAAAATTTTGAGGGTCGGTAAAGAGCGTGACCCTGTTAGTGTTATACTCACTGAAAGGTTAAATAGGTTTTGCATTCCAAGAGGAAATTCCAGAATTAAAAACATTTTTGTTCTCATGGAGCCATTACCAATGAAAGTAAAAGATATCTTTGAAAAAAAATCAGCCTTGAGACTTGGGTATAAAGTCCTTGCTTGATATAGCAGAATTCTTACATGAGGTAGTAATAAAAAGTAGAACTTCCAGAGGTCCTGCAGCTACAAAACTAAGTCTGACAAGAGCATAACAACATATGCAAATGAAAAACACTCAGCATTCAGGTTGCCAGACATAATTTAAAAAGCAGAAACAGTTTGTTAGGCACTATGCTCTTTTGGTGTTAGTTATGCTTCCTCTATAAAAATAAAAATATTGAAGAATGTCAGGAATGCCTGTTTGTAGTGTTTTCCACTAGTTAAATTGTAAGAAAACGTAACTACCATCTACATATCATGTTCATAAAAGGTATTCATTTGGTGTGCAAGATGCATTTGAAGCCAATTTCAGCCTTGTTAATAATTATATACAATGAGGGTGCCTGGGTGGTTCGGTCGGTTAAATGTCTGCCATCAGCTTGGGTCATGTTTGGGGCCCTGGAATTGGCCTACATCGGGCTCCCTGCTCAGAGGGAAGTCTGCTTCTCTCTCTCCCTCTGCCTCTCCTCCCCGCTTGTGTTTTTTTTTTTTCTCTCTCTCTTTCAAATGAATAAATAAAAAGATTAAAACAATAATTATATAGAATGAAAGTACAAGGAAAAGAATAAAAATGTTATAGCATTATTCACTTAGGCAACATTATGAGTGCTTTTCTTTGGGGGGATTAACTGGCAAGAGGTACAAAAGGGAGCCTTCTGAGGTGCTAGAAATGGGCACTTTCATGTGAACGGTGATTACATGGATAGATAGGTAGGTAGACACATACATAGTGTAATCTTTTAAAAAATTAAAGAAATTATGCTGTATGGTTAGCTAAGAATTTTGTTGTAATTATAAATAAATTATCTTGTATTTTTTTTCTTTTCGAATATGGATTGAGACTGATTTTTATTATGATAGAAATAATACTTATTTTATTGGGTTATTTTTGTCATAATGAATTTTATCCTACGAATTTGCAAGTGAAGAGCACCATGCAAAGTCTTTTATAGTCTTCAAACTGATTGTACACAGATACATAAGAAGAGAAATGAAGAAGTATGTAAGAATTGTCTGCAAGAAGCATACAGATTTATAAACCAGAAAATTCATTTTTTTTATAGTTTATAAATTTTAAAGGTAATGATTTTGTGTATGAGATCATCTTGGGAGAGTTTGAAGCAGAAATGAAATAATTGCCCCAGACGTTTTACTGTACAGATGTATTTTAGCAAAAAGTGATAAAAACATCATAATTTTAGATGAGGACTCTGCAATAAGGGCACTTTCCTGATACATGATTTCATAAAATCCAATAAAAGCCAATTTAGAATAAAACAGAAGAGTTGCCTAAACAGACTACGAGTAACACTGCTGAAATCTACTTCTCATCCTAAGCATCTCCCTAGAGCTCTCTGACAAAATCTGCACTTCCCAATATTATTTCTGCCCTTTAATTTGGGGTGCTAAAGCCTCTAGTGTTAGAAATGCAACTAGCGGGACACCTGCTAGGGGGTTAAGCATCCCACTCTTGATTTTCGCTCAGGTCATGATCTCAAGGTCCTGAGATCCAGCTCCAGGTGGAGCTCGGCACTCAGTGGGGAGTCTGCTTGAGGTTCTCTCTCTCCCTCTGCCCCTCCCCCTGCTCGTGCTCTCTCTCTCTCTCTCTAAAATGAATAAATAAATCTATAAAAAAAAAAAGAAATGCAATTAGCTGTTTCTGACTAATCAGTATCTTGTCATGGTTATTTTCATCTGATTGGCATTGAGAAAATGAGACTGATGCACTCTGAACACCAAGTGTTAGTGGAAAAAGGAAAGGTCTATTGTGTGAGATAAAGCAAGAGAAGAACCAGCAAGGAACTACAGTGTGTCCCAAACTCACTGGTACTTAACCCTGAGGGAGAGGACAAAACAGAGGAACAAGGGAAAGGGTACAGAGAAACCTAACCTAGGCTCTATTAGGAATGGTTCAAGCCTGATCTGCGGGTTGGAGTAAATTCCCTTATTCCCTATGCAGATACCCATTTTTATAGGAACATGTAAGGAGATTTAGGAAGCTGTGTAAAGTGCCTACTTGAGGTCAATTCAAGTGACTGTCGATGTGGCTTGCCTACCAGATGCTACCTGGAATGGAGCACTACAGATAGTAATAGAGAAAATTCTATTTTTTCCTTAAAAATATACATATATATACATATAGCCTATGTATATGTATATAAAAGTATATGCATATATATGTATGCATATTCACACACATATATATGCATATAGGTACTTTTATTCATTTAAATACATATATATGTATATACACACACTTTCTGCATTTCCCCAGGACTTCTGGAATATAATGTGCAAAGTGAGATGTGGCATGTTCTTATTTATGTTCTTATTTAATCCCATCTAGACACCTAGAATTAAATCCTGTGATGGATGAATACTTCTCTTTTGTTATTAATAACAGGTTAATGCTGAGAAAAAATGATTGAGTATGTGTGTCTGTGTGAGAGAGAAAGAGAGAAAGAGAGAGAGATATCATGCAGAAAAAGGAGTGAGAATTTTATCCCCTGGCTTTTATTTCCTCATGATAAGCTAAATTCAGGAACAAGAAAGAAAGGGAAAAAACTGGCAGATCATTCTCCATTTTGCAGAGAATTATGGAAGAAGAGAAACCTTCACAAGGAACAAATCTGGTGGCCGTAGAGTAAGAGTCAGAAGGCTTTTTCTTTCTTTGTGTGTAAAAGACATAAATTATATATTTTAATATTTCGTCATTGGTTGTTTCGAGAATTAAATGAGCTAAGGTGTGGGAAAGTATGCATCATAGTATCTGATGCATAATGACTGCTCAAGGAAAAAACAGTAATTGTTTTTCCTTTGCATTTCCCAACCTTAATGGAGTCACCAGGAAGCACGGCCAAGACTGCAAAGTACAGCTGAGAGGTGTAGTGATGTGAAATTAAAATAATGGGTTTTGCAGTTCAACAGATTGAAATTTCAGTCTGACTCTATGACTTACTACCTGTGCAGCTTTAGGCAATTTTCTTTACTTTTCGTTCTCTAGCATACAGGTAATATTCATGACCTCAGAGGGGGCTCTGTATTGAGATGCCCATAAAAATTGAGCTCAGCAAAGTGCCTGGCTTATAGCAAGAACACTGCTGGTGTAGATGTGATCATTATATGACCTGGATGGCACAGGTCCCCATATTTTGCTGGCATTCCCCATGTATTCCCTCAGGCTCTCTAGGTTTCAGAGTTAATCAGGATCTTTACCCGTGGCCCTAGCTACAGCCTTGACCCCCAGGGTCTCTGCTAATTTCAAGCTAAGAAAGCCACAGTTTGCCCAGACAATGAAAAATTAACTTGTATTGAGACCCATTGCAATTCAGATGTCTAGGCCTGAGATTATAAGAGGATCTGATTTTCATCACTACCGCCTTCATGATGGCTCAGGACCCACCGCCTTGATCGCCGCACCTGAGCCCCTCAAGTCTCCCGGGGCTGTTTGTGAAAGCTCCCAACGTGCTCATTCATACTCTCAGAAACAAGATTCTTGGGTTTCCCCCCTCTGACCTCCTGCCTTCTGCCAGGCAAGACCCCTACTCCTAATGTCTCTTGGGAGATGGCAGCTCCTCTGGGCAACACTGTCCCCTATCCTGGTCTCCATTACTCACACAATTGCAGCTACAGGAAAAGAACACTATCCTTCCCTTTATCTCTTCTTACCTGCAGCTTGAGCACTTGCAGACCAAATGGCAAGTTTTTTCATAAAGTAAAGAAATCATGGTAGGGAGTAAGATCTAGAAAACATAAAAAAAAGGGACAGGCAATGTGTCAGCTCTCAAGCCCACAGGCCTTGTACCTGAATATGTTGTCTCTCTTAACCCCCCCTTATCATCGGCCAAAGGTCAGCTTTCTTTTCCCAACTGGACTACATTCAAATAGATCTTCCGAGGCCAGGACTCGGCTCCAGTAAAGTGTCAGAGATATAACTCCAGACTCCATCCTAGGTCTGATTGATTTTGGAACCCTCATTTTCATTTCCAGATTCTAACTCATGTGAGAATGTCCACTTATTCAATTTAAAACAAACAAAAACAAAAAACTTCTTTACTTCCACCCAATAAGCTATTCTTAATAGAAAAAGTAGAAGAAAATAGTCCTGCATAAATTCAATCTGTATTAGCAATTTCTAAATGACTCTTGTGTAGGCTGTCATTTGTCCAAGAAGTTGAACTGAGCCAACCCAGGTTGTTAGTCTCTTCTGCAGGGAAAGGGTGCAGTGGAGTCTGCTGGTCCATTCAGTAATCCTCATGGGTCTTTGCTCCTGGAAAACAACTACATGAAAAATCATACAAACATGGATCTCCCCAGGAATTTGTCTAACAAATTTGGCTGCTTAAATAAATTTGTACACAGACAAAGCAACAACCTGAAAAAAAATGTAGCTCTAATCTTTAATAGCAGAAAGACGAGCTTCTTGGGGCGCCTGGGTGGCTCAGTCGTTAAGCGTCTGCCTTCGGCTCAGGTCATGATCCCGGAGTCCTGGGATCGAGCCCCGCGCCAGGCTCGTTGCTCAGCGGGAAGCCTGCTTCTCCCTCTCCCACTCCCCCTGCTTGTGTTCCCTCTCTCACTGTGTCTCTCTCTGTCAAATAAATAAATAAAATCTTTAAAAAAAAAATGATGAGCTTCCTGTTCTAAGTGATGCACATTCAAGGAGTAGGTTGATATCCACCACAAAGTGCAACTCTAACCCACAGGTCTCTCTTGAATCCACTTGTAATCTTCAATGCTTGGGAAAGTGGCCAGCAAAAAGAAGGAATAAGTATATGTTGTTGAAAGCATAAAGGAAATGGGAGTTTTCCCATCATCTAACATTTACAGCTTCAAAAACCACTACGTTGGAATTTGGTTTCAACCAATTTACCACATTACATCTCTTTTTACTGATGGTTAGAAATCTGAATGTGTTTTCTCCTAGAAATGTTAAGCCCCATATTTGGGAAGTTATAATACCTTTAGTTCACATTAGACTTTATACACACAAATTGGTATGAACATTTAGTATTCAAAAACGAACAAGAGACCTATATGTAGGACTCTAATTTATGAGTCAGATAAGGTATAATATGTTTGTTAAACCTACCATTTTCCCCAGTAGACATGCTTGAAAACTAAGTATTTCTGTTATCTCATCTATGGTAACTTTCCCCCTACACTTCTTCCCTGTACCATGCTTCTTAGTTGTGCCTCTTGATTCCTTAACTCTATAACCCCATCTGCATATTTGCTGTTTCTCTCTTAAAGTCAGGCCTCATTCTTGTAGGGACTCAGCCTCCTTGTCAATATCCTGGCCTCTAGTCTCTTCTCTTTCATGACCAGTCTCCCCAGCTATGGTCCATGTAAAATACAAATTTAACCTTGCCACTTTCCCATGGAAAGCCTCCATTGGCTCTCTGTTGCTATAAAATGAGCTCCAGTCTTTCGAACATGGAATATGAGGACACATCCCCAACTTCTCCCCTCCCCTTTCTCTCTTGAGATCCCCTTCCCTGTGCCGTACTCTTCAGTCACTGTGAATCATTTGCAGTCACATGAATGAGCATGTCCGTTTACCTGCCCATGAACCTACACACACCCCTAATGGTATTTTTGGGCCCTGTGCTGTCCACAGTGCTTGAAATGTGTCTGCATTTCTCATCCGTAACCTTGTACTCCACCGTAACTTCTCTGGCTAATTCCTGCTCTCTCCTGGAAACTCAGAACTGACATCACTTTCACCAGGAAGCTCTTCTTCAACTCCAGCCATCAGCCTAATTTGACTATTTTACTACAGAATCTCTATTGCTTCCTAATTTTCTCTTTGTGAGTTTTTGTCACCTGTTAGGTTATAAACTGTGCAGGCCCAAGCTATGTCTTAAGTTTGTTTAAACCTCAGTGCTTTGTGCTGTGTTCGTCACGTATTAACACCTGAGTACTAATTTCGTAATACATGAACACATGAATGAAAGAATGTGTTCTTTAAGGACTGTTGATACGTATGGCCACATTATAAATGCTGAGTAATGACTTCGGGGACCTCTTCCATTTTTAGTTGCTGACTACATATTTTGGGCCTTTTTGAATTATACCATCTTATGATTCATCGATTTAATAGTGGAGTGTCCCTTGTGTGTTAGAAACTGGGCCAGATCCAGTGTAACTATAAGTTAAAATAATCACCAAAAAATGTATATAGGTACAAGTGGGGAAAGTGCTCTCGAAAGAAATGTGAGTGGCGCTGTGAGATACAGAAAGGAAGGGCCTGGCCTGCTTTAGAGACAAAAGAAGCCTTCTTGGAAGGACCTGTGTTTGAACAGAGATCTGAGGATGTGTAGTTAATTAGAGGGCGATGGAAGGAAGATGGTGCCAGGCTGATGGAGGAGATGGTTCATGCAAAAGCAAGCGGGATATTGGTGTGCTCAAGAGATGGCGAGATTGGACGCCTGGGTGGCTCAGTCAGTTAAGCATCTGCCTTTGGCTCAGGTCATGATCCCAGGGTCCTGGGATCCAGCCCCACGTCGGTCTCCCTGCTCAGTGGGGGCCCTGCATCTCCCTCTCCCTCTGTCTGCCACTCCGCCCGCTTTCTCTGTCAAATAAGTAAATAAAATCTTTTAAAAAAAAGAAAAGATGGCAAGACACCAGGGTGGGCAGAATAGGCACGGAGATGCACAGCTGTATGAGAGGAGGTTGTGACAGTTTTGGAGATAGAGGCTTGGAAATGGGGCAGAAATTGGGGGAGGAAAAGTCTTATGCTACTTCAGAAAAACACCTGGAGTCCCCCACGTTGTGGTGATGGAGAGGAATGGGCATGAAGACTGAACTTCGGAGCTGGAGGTGGCAGCGGGGGAGGGGGATTCTTTCACTGAGAAAGGGATGGATCAAGATGAACCAGTTTCTGTGAGGCACCAGGAGAGGAGACATCTGACAGGCCTGCTTCGGACTGTTGATTTTAGGTTTAGCACCTAAAATCAACTTTTAGCACCAGAGTTCTACCATATGACATTTTGGGAATCACAGATGTGGACAGAATGTGAAGAGAGATGAGAGAAGGAACTCACTGCCAAACCATAAGAAATTCTAACATTTGTAGCTCTGTGAAGACAAGAGAGAAGAGAGGGGTCATCCTCAATTTGTTTTCTTGTATGTGGTTCTATAGAATTGTAAACTTTGTGAGAAAAGAAAAAAGGGCATATTAATTTTTGAATTTATTTTTTATTTTTATGGTTTTAAAGATTTTGTCTATTTATTTGTCAGAGAGAGAGAGAGCACAAGCTGAGGGAGCGGCAGAGGGAGAGGGAGAAGCAGGCTTCCCGCTGAGCAGGGAGCCCGATATAGGTCTTGATCCCAGGACCCTGGGATCATGACCTGAGCCACCCAGATGTCCCTTTTTTTGAATTTAAAAGTGCACTTTTTTAATGTGGTTACACAGCACCAAAACAATGCAGCAATCAAAGTGGAATCCTTAGGTAAAAAAAAAAAAAAAGAAAAAAAAAGAAAAGAAATATGAATTGAATTGAAATGAGTACTTACCATCTAAGAAATCACTATAAAATCTAATTTAAAAATGAAAATTATGTATCTATATGTAGTATCATATTTTTTATTTTTTTAAGATTTTATTTATTTATCTGACAGAGAGAGACACAGCGAGAGAGGGAACACAAGCAGGGGGAGCGGGAGAGGGAGAAGCAGACTTCCCGCTGAGCAGGGAGCCGATGTGGGGCTCGATCCCAGGACCCCGGGATCATGACCTGAGCCGAAGGCAGACGCTTAACGACTGAGCCACCCAGGTGCCCCTAGTGTCATATTTTTTAAAAAATACATTCATTCTGAGGGAGAAGTGAGGGATATTTTTTAGTAATGCTTTGCTTTTAAAACTCTCTCAATTTGAATTAAGTACAGACCAGTGGCCATCACCCAGGACAGATCATGATGACTCAATTTGAGGATTAATTATAAAAGTAATCATCCCCGTTATCTAATTATTCAAATCTTAATTGTGACTCTGCTGGCCCAATTAGTCAGAACACAAGGCTAATGTTAGAGATGGGTGGATTCTCAGCATCTGTGCCTAAGTGAGAGGCATCTGTTGCCAAGAGGTTAAGTGATGGAAAGTGTTGGCTCACCAGCTGGGAAGGGAGCAAGCCTTAGAAAAGCATGTAGGAGCAGGCCTGGTGATTTAGCCCACTGGGCTGGGAGCAGGTGGGCAGAGAGAGTGGGGGTGCTCTGGAGGCATTCCTTATCCCCGCGGAGGACGGCGGATTGCCAGTCATCACTTGTCTCGCTATTGGGTGCTACCACGACAAACGGAAAAAAAATAAAGAAAAAGATACAAAGATATTTCTGTTCCTTGTGCTTTGCAAGTGGATAATGTTATGAAAAGGAATGAGTTAGCAGCAAATTTTAAACAAATGTGTTTTTATAAATTCATTAGGATCATTGATGGCTTCTAACATAAATATCTTCTTATAAGTATAGATCATAAAATAATAGATTCCCAGTTGGTAGTATTGATTTTGACTTTAGTAGTCTATAATATATAATATCTCTGCATCTCATATACTTATTTTTTTATAATTTTTTTTTATTTGCGAGAGAGAGAATGAGAGAGAGCACGAGAGGGAGGAGGGTCAGAGGGAGAAGCAGACTCCCTGCTGAGCAGGGAGCCCGATGTGGGACTCGATCCTGGGACTCCAGGATCATGACCTGAGCCAAAGGCAGTCACTTAACCAACTGAGCCACCCAGGCGCCCCATGCATCTCATATATTTATATGCTATTACTGATTTTGGCCATATTATATAGGAAGGATTCTATTAATAATGCTATCGACTTAAATATATTTATTATTAATATTTATCAACCTTTCATGTTGCTTTAAAATCTGTATTGAACTCTAATCAATTGTTAGTGAAAGGGAAGCAGTGGATAAAGGATGACAAAACTGATTAGAACTTTAAGTACATCAACTTTTGACCCCACTGTGGATTTGCTTTTGCTGCGTGTCCAGAGTGTCATAGGTTCAAGTTTTTATTAATTCTCATTTTGGAATGTGCGAATGAGAGAGTGTTTACATTTATTGAAGTCAGAAAATGTTAATTTACATGAAATGTATATACATCTCGCTTGTGAGTGTAATAGGAGCGATTTCAACTTTTCACATTGGTTTCACATAAGAAAAGTACATTTCAACAAAATTAAAAGAGTTTGGGGAGCTTTTTCAGCATTGCATCTTCATGCTCCCTTGTTATTGAATCACAATAAGAAATCCTGTTAGTTCTCTGCTACTGAGCAAATTGCTTTCCACAATTATGGTTTATGTTTTAATGGGGATAGCTTCACATTAGGAGAATTATTCCAAACCAGCATTGCCTCTTGATGCCGCACGGAACAGCACCCTGCCTACTTTACAAAATCCATGCCTCCCATGTTGCCTCTAAGGAAAATATATAAATAAATGCTTGCCAATCTTGCTTCTGAGAGAGGTTTAATTGAGGATAATGAAACATCCCTAGCTCCAAAGTGGGACTATGATGGCCACAAAGCCCTTTAAAATGCTAATAGGCAGCAGGCATTTATAGAAGTTTTGTGAGATTATGCAACCTGGTAATAGTGTAGGCAGGTGACAATTTGTCAAATTTACTTGCAGTGATCAAACCTATCTTCCCGCTTTCTATTTCTGATGCCCAGTTGAATGAAGGATTTAGGATGATGTAATGTTGACACCTTCCACACTAAGCATCCTGCCCTTTCCGCTGTAGGGCATCTGCATACCACCCGTTAAAAAAGGGGGGAAATGACCAGCAAGAAGCAAAACCGTTAATTATATGCGATTAAACGTTTCTCGGTCCCACTTCCTGTCCTCATTTCAGTTGTATTTTATCCGCAGAATACCTCTCTCACTTTAAATCACAGTGACAACATGAACAGCATGTGTATACTTTAACTAAGCAACTTACCAATTCAAGTGGGTTGCCTCAGCTGTAAGACATGAACTCAGAAGTGATAAAGCATGGTACTGCTTCCATAAAATGGAATAAGAAATCACTTTGACAGAGCCTAGATTCTGGTCTGGGTTGCTAAATGTAGATTTTTTTTCTCCCCCCCCCACACTTTTTTTTTTTTTTCCTCTTTCAAGGTCGATGTTCTTTATTTTATGTGGAGTATATCTTAAGTGACAGCACAGGAAGAAATGGCTACAGCCCAAGTTAATGCATTTGGGTTCAAAATGGGCTTCAAAGTGAAGGGAATCAGCCTCTTGAGATATTCAGCTAACATTCACAAGTTTAAAAGGAATCTTAATTAAATGGCCACTGGTATGGTCAATGCCAAGAGCTATGGGAGGCATGAAAACAGTTTCAGTTGCTTATTAAACAAAGGGAACCACTTTATTTTCTTTTGACTGGGATACAGCACAGAGACGTGGTTTAGAATGATTTCCTGTCGCAGCCTCTTCTACCTCAGGGATTTATAAGTGGGAGATTTTCATTTCTGAGTTGAAAGTGTTGGTCTGTGGGATTTGAAATGACAAGTGTCTTTCCCCACCTTCATTACCTGCCAGCAACTTGAGCACCATCTGCCAAGGTGTCAGGTACCGGTCTGTTGTTCCTAGGGGACTTCACTTGTGTTTGTGTAAGTTGCCTAAGGGTAATCATTCCTAAGTCACATGCACTTATTTATTGGTAACACCACTGATTTATAAAAAGAACACCTGAAGAAAAAAGGTGAAATCATGAGTTAGCAACTAAAAATCAAGACCGTATCCTGATGATTCATTTGTATATGAGTTTCTTCTCTTTTATTGTAAAATTCCTAATCTGATTATCCATTTTGTTTTATAGGCTTATATTTGAAATAAATTCAGACATTCTGGAACACTTACACTTGATATGTAATAGCATCCCTAAAACTTTGGTAAAATGATTATATTCAAGAAATCTACTCAGATGATTTTTCATTGATTACATCTTGTATTATTAAAGGCTTTTAAAACATAACTTTATTTCTATTTTACCCCAAATTAGAAGGATAAATATTCAAGTTTCTATCAGCTGTGTCATTAAAAATTGCTCCTTCAGTGTGTCTCATGCAGGTTTGTAAAAAGCTATAGATTGTGTCCATGGAATGGCCGCTGTGTCTCTCACATTAACTGTAAAAAAGATATGTGAATAGATTTTCACTTTCTTGATCTACATTCAGCAAGCTTTGACTCTGTTTGTAGATTGACTTCAAAACTTTATGAAATCAAATCAAAAGGAAGTGGACAAACAATTTGACATTATTCAATTTTGCTTCGGGGTTTTCACTGCATGACAATAATTTTGACTTTTAAAAGTTCCACATATATGTGTGTGTTTTAAATTGACTTTGAAAGAGGAAGTGTTAACTTTTGCCTGAATTTGATGCTTCGTGTGCAAGAAGGCAGTACAAAATTAAGGTTTCTCATAATGTGAGGCACTTAACTCTGCCAGAAAGATCCTACTCAAGGGCACTTAAGAACAGAAGATCCCCACGAGGGGATGCCCAGATGAATGTCTATCAGGTTTATTTAGAACCAAATGAATGACTCAAGTGTGTTTCCCCAAAACGTTCAGGGAATTAGGAATGCGTTCAATTTGACTGGGATCTCCTATCTGCTGCTGTAAAGTCCCTCAACATTATTTTATATTATGCTTACTGAAAACCACAAAGCATCCACTCCTTTTGTGAGCCTTAGAATATACAAACAGTTGTATATAGATAAAAATCTCTTTTGTGTAATGAATGTAAATGGCACTGATCCCTCAACAGCTCCTTCATTTCATATATCACTGATAAGATTATCAGTAAAACTCTTGTAGCGGTGTAAAATAAACACCTGGCTGCATTGTTTGATATTTCTTTTTTCCACGGAGCACTTTCAGTTACCTTGTAAGAAATAAGCACCAGCATTATCTCATTTACACACCTAAATTTGCTTGAGATGAGGAATGGTAAATAACATTGTGCATGTTACATGAAGAGAGACTTACTGTGAATGTCAAGGAAAGATCTCCTTGATTCTATAGTATACAGCTATTTCTTCCAAACAATTCAGGGTTCGGGTTGCATGCCAGTACTCATGTGTGCTATTTCTGCAAGAAGCAGTTTTGTAATAAGCCTTGATATATGCATCAAAGAGAAGGAAGATTCTGTTCTTTTTTTTTTTTTTTTTACAGATGCGCAAATGGAATATTTTATTTGCAAGGGATAGGAGGGAGGAAGAAGATTTACAAGTAAACAGCTTGAGATAAACTGAGTCTTGATAAAATAACATAATGAAACAACCAACATGCATATCTTGAATGTTGACTATGCATGAGGCATCATGCTAATGAAACTAGGCTGTCAGGGAAAACTTGAGTTGGCTCCGTTCTCTACCTGGAAAAATGACAAATGGTGGACTACTGATTAGGAGTGTGACATTCATAGCAGAGTGATGAGCATGGCCAGTTCATACCTTGACTCTGTCTAGCTCTACACATGTGAAGCCAGTATGAGGACTCTAAGTAAGAAGATATAGTGTTCAAGAAGACTCCCCCGCCCTCTTTTTCTGGTTAATTATCTCTTTTCTTTGAGGGGTGGGGGTTAGAATTGACTATGTTCATTTTTGTGCATATACGTATATCAGAAGTAATCATTCTTTACTTGTTTTGGGCAACTAGTTGTGCATTTACAAGGAATGGAAATTTTAGACCTGGGGAAAATGTCTTGCTATAGCCATTGAGGAATGGATGAGGTAGTAGCTCCAGGCAAGGGGTATTTGTGACCCTGAAATTATATTCTGCCTTGAACTTCAGCCCAGGGGAAAGTGGACATTATAATCTTTTTTAAGTGACAATTCAACAGCATATATTTTTGAAAATGAAAAGCTATTTTTAGTTTCAAAAAGAGGATTAATTATATCATCCATCCACTATGTTCTTTCAGTTTAGGACTGCATCAGGAACAGGAATGATTTTATCAGCTCATTAGGAATGTATTACATGCTAAGTGTTTTAGGTATGTTGTCTTATTTATTCCTCCCTGCAATCTTCAGAGTAGGCATTATTACCCACTTTATAAATGGAGAAATTGAGTTAAGAGACATTCAATGACTTGTCTAAAATCAAACCCTTAGTGATTCACAGAGCTGGAAGGTCAGGGTTTCATGTCTTTCTAATTCTACACTTTGTGGTTTTTGAATCACTAAGCTATTTAGACTTCCTTTCTAAATTATCCATCCTTCATACATTAAATTAGAACATTTTTAAGAAGCCCATTAATAATGCTTTCTATTCTAGGCATTGTCATGTGGTGTCCTCCTTAACTATTGATTCCCTTACTATTATTCTTTTTTGAGGGTGGATTTCTGATTTTTTTAACTTCTTTCTTGATCTTTTCAGTTTAATATCCTTGCAGAATACCTTTTATCTTTCTGAATTTTTAACATTCCATTTGAACTCCAGTCAGTTATGTTTTGCTTAGCTGATTTAATTTGTTCTGTGGGTCTGACTGAGCATCTCCCTCTGAGGCCCCACAGTACTAATACGGCGTCCCTTTCCTCCCATCACGAGGCCAGGAAGTGACCTTGGTGACTAGCATGAGATATAATGGGTGCTATGGAAGGGTAAAACATTTTGGTTTTATTAAATTAAATTATATTTGGTTTTATTAAATTTGGTTTTACTATTTCCACAAGACAAAAACACCTACCTCCCCTGCTTTCTGATCCAGCTACCACCCTATTGTTCTTTCCTTTTACAACCAAGAATAAAGAATAGTTTCTACTATAATTTCTGGCTTTCTGTCCCATTTACTTTTCAACATAATTAGCTTCATTTCTGCCCATCTAAGTCCAATAAGGATACATTTGAAAATTCCAGAAAGATATTTTAATCACCAAATATTACGGACCATATATTCTTTAATCCTCATCTTGACTCACCACTCTCTTCTTGAATGTCTCATTTGCTTGTTTGTCATTACCCAACTTGCTTTTCATTTTCTTTCTACACTTGTATCCATTTCTTATAAATTTCCTTGAGCTCAAATCCCTCCATTCTCCTTCTGCAACGTAATTATCCCCATGGCTCAGTATCTTTGTATTCTCAGCACATCCGTGGCTTTATCTGCCACCAGGACCAGGGACTCCCAAACTCATTTCCCCACCAGTCTACCACTCTCTGGGGACTGTGTGCTAATATTCTTCTAGACTTTTCCATATCAAATGACTCAAATTCAGCCTTTGTAAAAAGTAACTAAGACTTCACCACAAACTGCTCCTTCTCTTCTATCTCTGATTACTAACTTAGAGAGCCAATCATTTGCTCATGCGGCTTCCATTTTCTCTGGTCCAGCTCAGCCAATCAGAAACACACCCTGCATCAATCTTATAAATATTTATCACTTTCACCTTTTCTTTTTACCCGGCTGCTATTACCTTGGTTCATATCCCTCATCTAGGCAAGAACCTAGACTACTAAAATAACGTCCTAACCAATGTCACTATTTTTTTGAGAATACCCTCCCTCCTTCAGTTTCTCTTATTTTCCTGTGGTATATAATTTCTAAAAACAAAAATCTGAACCACAGTCCTACCCTGAATTATCTTTAATACCTTTCATTCCAAGAGATTAAATGTTTATACTTTTAGGTAGACACTTGTGTGACTGAACCATGTACCAAGCTAGGTATTGAAGAAGCACTGTTTCAGGGCCACCCTCATAGGCTCGGTGAGAGGAGCCTTAACCAAAGAGCCTGTGATGTAAAATTACAACCCAGCACACATTAATAGCACATGCTAAAGTGACCTGAGGAGCCTGGGAAGTCAGGCAAGGAGACTTAAGTTGACAACTGAAGAGTGATAGAAGCTAGGTTAGGAAAAAACCAAACAAACAAAAATTCCTTAAATACGAAGAGGCTCAGAAAAGTTAAAGAAATGAAAGGCCAGTACATTTGAACACAGAGAACAAATAAGAGATTATAACTGATGATTCAGGGCTGTAAAAACCATAAGTCTGGTCTTTTTCCTAAATTCAAAGGAAATCAAATGCAAGGTTTAAGTCAGACGGGAAAGTGATATGATTAGAAAAAAAGATTGGAAGAGGCCAGGGTGGATGTGGGGATGCGACACAAAAGGTATTGACAAGAGATTGTGATAGCTCAGGATGTGAGGACTGTGGTTATTATGGAAAGAAGCAGCACGACTTAAGGGATATTTTAGGAATAGATTCTTAATTTGTGCGTAAACATCTTAAGGTACTCGTTAATGGGTTGTATGGAGGAAGAGAGGAATCAAAGAGAAGGAGATATCAAGAGTGACTCTTCGATGTCTAGTTTGCAAAAATGGATGAATGTAGATACCCCTCCTTGAAATCAAGGACCAGGAAAGAGGACGGGTATTGAAGGGAGGAACAGAGCCAAATGATGATGTCTGCTTTTGTGCCGTTAGATTTAATGTGCCTATGCAACATAAAATACAATGATACCAAAGCATATACAAGGGTAGTTAAGTATATGCAATAAAACTGAAAATTTTATATTGTGAAAAAACATATAAATAAAACCAAGATTGAAATACAAATTTTGGAGATGTTAGCACACAAATGGTAATTAGAACTAGTTATAAATGTGATTAGATATGGAAAGAATATAGATCTCAAAGGAAAGAAAGCCAAAGATGAATCTCCAAGAATTTCATTATTTAATATATATTTTTAAAAGATTTCATTTATTTATTTGGCAGAGAGAGAGACAGCAAGAGAGGGAACACAAGCAGGGGGAGTGGGAGAGGGAGAAGCAGGCTTCCCGCTGAGCAGGGAGCCCGATGCGGGGCTCGATCCCAGGACCCTGGGATCATGACCTGAGCCGAAGGCAGATGCTTAATGACTGAGCCACCCAGGCACCCCTTATTTAATATCTTTATAGAAGATGATAAACCTAAGAAGACTCAAAGTCGGGGGCGGGGAGTAGAACAGTAAGAGGAAAAGCAGGAAAGTGTCATGAGACACAAGCTAGAGGAAGAGATTCAAGGCTAAGGGGGGTATCAAGCATCTTTAGTGGTATGGAGAAAAAAAAAATCTGGCCAGTGTTTATTAAATTTGTCCACTGGGGGTATATGGGTGACCTCATCAACAACTTTTGTAGGTAATAGGAATCTGAAACAAATTAGAATAAGTTGAGAATGTTAGTGAGAGAGAAAGAAGTGGACAGAAACTCAGACAGTATATACGCTTCTTGATACTTTTGCCTGCGAGGGAGAAGACAGGATGGAAACAGACAGAGGGTCTGTTTATTTATTTATGTAATTTATCTGAATGGGTTTATATATACAGAGGAAAGATTTAGCTAAAAACTCAATGTCAAATATATAAAAGGGAGAAAGTGTAGTTCAAGATGCCCCAAATTATATGCTGTTAGATGTCGAGCAAAATATGTGAACCTGTATGGGCAAAACAACCATCTCTAAAGCAGAAAACTGTCATAGATTCTGTGGGTAACTGCAGTGTATGTCCTAAAGGCATTCAAATTTAAAAACTTTGGGGTGAAAGAATTGTTTGACATCAGAGAGTAAATGATTCACTTGCCATAAGATGAAAAGTTAAAAATTTAAAGGCAATTGTAGGTTTAGGTGAATCTGTATGTTTGAGGAAGAAACGTGAAGTAGTTCCCAATGTATAGACCTAATTTTCTCTACTAAGCAGTTAAAAAGATCATCTCCTGAAAGTGTAGCTGAAACTTGGAAGTACTGAGGAAAGTACTTAGAAGTACTGAGAGACCGTAGGGTGCCTTTGATAGAAAAAGTAGCAGGATTAAGCTGTGAAATAATTGATGATCTGAGTTATTCCTATGTCATTTATGATGTGAAGAGATGGGGCAGATGTTATGAGAGGGGTAAAATCCCTCAGAGTTTCCATGTTTCTTGATAGATGAGGGAAGTGAACAAGATCCAATCTTTTAACATAAGCCATCCTCAACTATGCTTCTGCCTTGGACTCAGAGTCTTCTAAGCCAGGCTTTCCATGCAACCACCCTAGTTTCTCTGCATCCTGAATTACCCCCCTGTGTTTGCATATGTTAGGTCCTTCCTCTGCTTAATAATGTCTGTCCACTCTGTTTGGTGAAATAATGCTACTCATTCTTGAAGACACATGTCACATAATTTTCCCATTCTTCATACCTCCCTACGTGTCTAAAGTCTAGGACTTTTCAGGTGCTCAGTTAATAGGTGGAAGGACAAATTTGTTCAGTCCCTTAATGTAAGTGTGACTCTATTTTAAATTTGTTTCTGGTGGCCTTGTTTGATTCTGTAGTACTGTTGATTTTCCTTCAATGGGAATAATTGAAAGGCTTGTAAAAAAAAAAATATTCTAGCACACAGGAGCTAGTTTTGTTGTTTTTGTTTGTTTGTTTGTTTTTAGCTTTTAGCTGAGTAACAATCTTTTAAAGTTATTTTATTGCATTTTTTGGAAGAATTATAATTTGAATTTTAGATGTATATTAAAATAATTAACTTCTGAAACATTTAATTTGTCTTCCAACTTTAATATAATGAGCAAAATATCATAGTGTATATTTAATTTCAGTTAAATACTTTTAAGACAAAGTTGAAAAATCTTTAAGTGTTTTCTATTTATAGTACTAAATCTCTTCTTATTGGACAAATGCAATTAACCTGCTTCAAAGAAAATTCTATACAATTTCATAAACCTATTTATGATAACAACACAAATAATCACACTCACCAAATTAGTTTTGCTTTGTTATATTCATTAACTTTGGAAAGAATATCACAGGGAATGGATGCCCAAGCACATAGAGAGGTGAATTCCATTTTGTATTGATGAGTGTATAAATCTGAGATGCTATATTCGTCATTAGCTCCCTTGTTGCCATGGTTTATTGACCGCCTGTTATATGCTGGTTGTATACAGTTAATGTTCCTGTCATGTATTAAGGATTTCTCTAAATTCTCAACATTTGTAAGATCATTTTAACTCTAAGAGGTGTTACCTCCCCCATATTCCAGATGGTTAACTGTGTTTCAAGATCATACGCTTGAATTTGGACTCAGACCTGTGTGAGTCTTCACCACACAGTTTTAACCATTGTGCAAGACTGTCTTTTCAGAGTGAAACCATTAGAGATTTCCAAATGCAAATAATTTTGTGTTTGTGTTTGTGTTGTTAAATGTAATCTAAGGGCGCCTGGGTGGCTCAATCAGTTAAGCATCTGCCTTCAGCTCAGGTCATGATCCCAGGGTCCTGGGACTGAGTACAGGATTGGGCTCCCTGCTCAGTGGGGAGTCTGTTTCTACCTCTCCCTCTGCTCCTCCACCCAGTAATCTACTCTCTCGCATGCCTGCACGCTCTCTCTCACTCAGATAAATAAAATCTTTTTTAAAAATAAAGTGTAATATATTAAGTCAAATTTGAAAGTAGGTATGTATAAACTAAAAAGGGAAAGTCCTTTAATCCCAAACTCACAATGATTTTAAGACTTTCTTTTCTATTTTCCAGCATTCTAATTGGTATAAAAGACCCACAAAACAACATAGGCTGTGTCTGAGTATTGTGAAGTTAAAATATTCATTTACCCAAAGTTTGCAGTATTTGGGAGCAAAGGGCACCCCCATGGGCTATCATAAGTGTAAGAATTGGTACAAATTTTCACAGTGGCAACTTGACAAAGTATGTTAAATGTTGACACATATATCCAGCAATTTCTAAGAATCTAAAGGAAATAATCAGAAAAATTTACAAAGATGTAGGAACAAGATGCCCACTGCTTTGAGGTGCTATTTATAATGGGGAAAAAATGCTTTTAAACATCCAAAATATATAGGCATTTAAAAAGAAATTTCCTGAAAAAAATACTATTTATAGATATATTTATAACTTTGAAGATAAATAATATCCTCTATAAAAATAATGTGTCACAGTAACCCCAAAAAAGCTTTAATGCATATGTGAATAATTAAATCAATGATACCTCAAGACATACATGGTGTTTGAGTTGAATCTACTCTCCTAAGGAAATTTTTCATTTGGAGAAGGTGACCATCCATCTGGAGTTTAACTTTGGTCTCTGATTTGAAATCTGTATAGAAATTAACCAGAAAAAGAGAGGTCTTAAAATTCGGCTAAGCAGAGAGGAATGACCAATTAAACCTACAAAGATGAAAGAAAGCCTTGAATATTTACGATTACATTTTGGTGTTTGTGGAACAGGCTGTAGAAGCAAGCCACGGCAGAAACATGCAGCCAGAAAAGGGTACAAGAGTCTAATCACTTCATTTCTTTCACTATCAGTAGTGATACCAACATTGTCTTCTTTTTTTTTTTTTTTAATAATTTGAAGATAGTGAAATGTTATTTTATTTTCAGAATGAAGAGTTGACAGAGCTATGTTTATTAGTGCGAGCCACGTTTTTATCAGCCAAAATAATCTGTCCTATTTAAAAATGTACAAAGAGTTGGAAAAGCCAACAGGGAAAAAATTCTAGATAATGTTTTTAGAGAAAAGAACATGGGAAGCAACCCCTCTATACATACTGTGTCTGCAAATGTTTGGCTTTGTGGTAGGTGGGTGGTTTTTCTCACTTTTTTTTCAGTCTCATGGAGCAAGGTTGTGCTAGGACTGCAGGCATGATGACTATAATCCAGCCATGTGTGTGATTAATTTCTAAATGCAGAAATCAATCTGTATATAGCTTTAATCACTTTCAAAGCTATATACAGATCCAACAGAAAACTAACTCCAAATTAAAGTCTGCACTTGAATATGGATTTTCTGTGAATAGTTGGACTTTCAAGGAATTCATGGAATTTTCTAGGTCGATGCTATATCTGCTTGTTGTGCTGCACAATTTAAGCCGGGGATTCATCCTCCTCTCCCCTGTGAGGCAAAGTACAAGTGTAATTCCCATGCCAAATTAGGGGAAGTTTCCCTTGTTTTTCTAATATATTCCCATTTTATTAAAAAAATAAATACAGTTGGGGCACCTGGGTGGTTCAGTATGTCAAGCATCTGCCTTTCAGCTCAGGTCATGATCCAGGGTCCTGGGATTGAGCCCCATGTCAGGCTCCCTGCTCAGTGGGGAGTCTGCTTCTCATTCTCCCTCTGCCCCTCCCCCTGCTTGTGCTCTCTCTCTCACATAAATAAAACTTTAAAAAAATAAATACAATTAATAACAACAACAAAGCAAAGCCATTTCCGTGTAAAAGAAAATAGAATCTAGAGAAATACATAATTTGGGGATTTGTTGATTTGGCTGTGACTGTATGATTTATATAAACATTTCATTAATGAGTATTTCTTCAGAGGTGCAGTGCACTAAATTCTGAGGATGCGGTAATAGACTAGAAAGTCAGATTCTTGTTTTACAGTATTTATACTCAGTGAAGCAATAAACAAGCAAATATTTATTATATTATGCTATTATAAATACTATAGAATAAAAATAAAAGTTAGAATAAGGGGACAGAGTATGAATATATGGCTGTGTGTAAGATTCAGTGTTGAGGGAAGGCTTTCTTGATCAGGTGGCATTTGAGTCGAGATCTGAGGGAAGTAGAGGGACAAAACATGAAGATATCCAGGCAGAGTGTTCCAGAGAAATATGGCCTGAGGATAATGAGAGAAGCAAAGGGAGAGTGGTAGATTGTGAAATAGAAGAGGTAGAAAACAGCAGATCCTACAGGGACACTTAGTTTGGATTTTGTTCCTGGCAGACGGGGAATGGTATGGTTTGACTAAATGATTGCTTGAGGTTTGGTTTGATGAGAGGGAAAGTGAAAGCTGGGAGACCAGGTAGGATGGCAGTCAAGGCAGAAAGTGATGATAACTTGGAGTAAGGTATTTATAAGAAGAGAGGGAGTCAAGTAGAATTACCAAGAAAATATTTGAGATAGCACCAACCAGACCTGCTGCTGGAAGGGATAAGGAAGGGAAAATAAGATGGTATTTGGTATCTCATATGAGAAACTAAGTTGCTGGTCATTTAAGTGAGCAAGCCAGGAAGAAAACAAAATATGTGATAATTGAGCAGAGAGTGTCACTTAATAACTGTGACCATCCAAACATACTATTTCAAGTATAAGAATGACTGTTTCCTAAAACATGTTGGCTAAAATATTATGTAATAATCAGTAAAAACTTAACCTTGAAACAGATTTTCAAAAGAAAAAAAAGGGAAGAAAACAGTGAAGGAATTTATGTGGTTTGAAGTCTTTGATTTAGCATGAAATGTCAAGGTTTTGTTGCTACGTTTAGATATAAGACTGCTGTCCTATACTCTGGAGGCCACAGATACATCACAAGCACTATAAGACAGGTGTGTGTGTGTGTGTGTGTGTGTGTGTATGTGTGTAAAATATATACAATTATTTGGGGAAAGTATATAAACCAAAAAGTAAGATATGTTCCCCCAATCTCTCAGCAATTCATAGAGACATGCTAAGATCAGATACAGCTGGGCTGTAATCACTGCAGGAAAGACTGGATCAGAGAGACCCCACTCTGATAATGGTCTGCAGATATTTAGGGGGTGGGACTAAAACATTTAGGAACTCTAGTAAGATTTGTGCTTCCTGGTTGAGGAAGTGGCCAAGTTAAAGGGAGAAAGCTCTGAGCTCTGCATCTGGTATCATGTTGCTTTTCCTTCAGGTGGTTCAGAAGAGCTGAACTACTTGCTTGCTAAATCACTGAAAAGGTGAAGAAAACGAGCCCTTAGGGGCATCCAGATTTGTCTTTCCTCATTCTGATTAGACTTCATTCTCCCACTGGCTTTTTCACTTGCCATTGAAACTTGACCTACATAGATGCCACCTCTATTAATTCCTTTTTCAGGAGTGTCCCATTCAACTTATAAATCCTTAGCGGCATTTTCTTCAAAAATTAACACCATATTCTCTTTAATTTTATTATAAAAACTGACTTTTTAATTTGATATTTAGCAAAACTCAAACTTAGGAAATAGACAAACATATATATACATATTTTGTCCTGTTCTCCGGTTTTCCACATAGTTTTATATCAACTTTCCCTTTGATCCTGAACTTTTGTGTGCTTCCAGATTTTACCAGAATAACCTAATAGACATAGGAGAAGCTACAAAATTTTTGCTTGTATTACAAACATGTTTTTCCCCAAAATCTGACATTGAATAAATTGTTAACTGCTTGTGCAGAAGGAACATTTGGCTGTACATTATATTTTCCTAATTGATGCTATCACATAATGGGTAGCAAAATATTGACAGTTGTTAAGCCAGCGGAAAGAGAGTCTATTCAGCCTAAAGTAAAAGAAATGAGTTTATTTTCTATGTAATTCACAAATCCAAGGCTTTTTGTCTTTTATCTGAAATATCTAATTAATTGAGACATAATTTTTATATTAAATGATAAATCAGTTAGTACATATTTAAATTAATCAATATTTAGTTGAAATTTTCAATTTAACTCTAGGTAATTAGATATAGACCATTTATAACAATAACATTTATAGGGAGAAGAGAAGACTAATAAAGAAACTAAATAAAGTCATTAAGGTATTGAGATGGTTCCCAATGTCTTATATTCAAAAATAGTAAAATTTATTTCATAACTAATACAATTTATGATATTTGATTAAAGCTTCCAGCTTTGCAAAGTGAGTTGGTATCGGGCGCATATGTGGTTATATGTATATAAAACATACTTTTCATATTTTTTATTATTAATGACCAAAGAGTGGGGGCTCTTGTTAATTACCAATCCACATTAATATAGCCTTTTTACTTGGCTCAATCTATACTTGTCCTTAAGACAAATGGTATTGACTAATTCCTGTGGTTCACTTAATAGAACAGGTAGAACTCCATTTATATTCATTAGGGCCTGGATTAATTATCCCATTTCTTACCTAGAGCTATGTCACAACAGATTTTCCAATTCATGATTTACATCTGATTTCTCACTAAATTCTAGACTTGCAGTTTTGATGGAAAGGAAGACAGAACTTAATTCTGGTCTTGACAAGCTTTTGTAAATGCTATAGATCTTGAACTAATTAAATAAAATAATTTTGTTATATTAATATGTGCACAAAATATTAGGCACATAGAAATGCTTCTTGCTTGCATATTTCTTGGCCCAATAATAATTTACTACTGGGGCGCCTGGGTGGCTCAGTCGTTAAGCATCTGCCTTCAGCTCAGGTCATGATTCCAGGTCCTGGGATCGAGCCCCACATCGGGCTCCCTCCTCGGCAGGAAGCCTGGGTTCTCCCTCTCCCACTCCCCCTGCTTGTATTCCCTCTCTCGCTGTGTCTCTCTCTGTCAAATAAATAAATAAAATCTTAAAAAAAAATCACTATTAAATCAAATGAAATTCGAAGGAAGATTTTTTTTTTTTAGCAATTGCAAGGTACAAGATGCTGTCCTAGGTGCTGAAAGAAATACAAAGAAAACAGACACACGTGTTTAGAACAATATAATGAAGAAACCACATGATTTAGTTGAAGTTGGAGCCCATTTTAGTTTTGAATTTGTGATTAAACTTATTTTTAACTTCAACTTCCTCATCTGTAGACTGAAAGTGATATGGATTGTTAATCTAACCACCTTAAATGTCCAGTGAAAAAATACATATATATATGTATTTATATACAATATATAATTCATATATTATATATTATATATTATTTATATATTTAAATATATATTATATATATTATTTATATATATATTTTTTAAGATTTTATTTATTTATTTGAGAGAGAGAGAATGAGAGACAGAGAGCATGAGAGGGAGGAGGGTCAGAGGGAGAAGCAGACTCCCCGCTGAGCAGGGAGCCTGATGTGGGACTCAATCCCGGGACTCCAGAATCATGACCTGAGCCGAAGGCAGTTGCTTAACCAACTGAGCCACCCAGGCGCCCCCTGTGAATTGCAAATTATGACACCAACACTTCCATAATGTATTTCACAGAGCACTAGCCCTGCTATGGATTCAACAGCAGCAAAAAAAAGTGATTCCTGGTCAAATACTTGGGAAATTCGGCATGCTATCTCCATTCCACTTGGAGTGGCATGTTGCATATTAATTTTTATAGGCTCAACAATTTTGTTTAAACTAGAATTCTCTAGATTTTTTTAACTGAAGTCCTTTATCATATGATACCAATTAGTGCTGCAAAAAATTATTGTACCATGGAAAATACTGAGGAAATTATACATTATGTAAATGTTAGTTGTGTCTTTATTTTTATAGTCTAGTAGGAGTAACAATATAATTATATGAATAGCTACAGCACACAGCAGACTCCCAGTATAATAAAAGCAGTACAAATGATATCTTGCCATCTCATAGAAAGGAAATATTAACTGATGTGAAAATCAAGCAATTCTTTAAAAGATTTCATTTAACTATTGTAGAGGATTAGACTTAGGATTTCCTAAATTTCATTCCAGCAGTAAGATAGGTATCTATGTATGTATTTGTATATACACACATGCATCACTAAAACTTGCTAAATAAAAATTAGAAAATCAAAATGTAATATATATATGTATATATATATATATATATATATATATATACGGCCGAGCCTGGAAATGAAGACTGGTCAGGTAGAGTGTTTTGTTTTGTTTTTGTCCTGTGTGTGTGTGATATTAAACTCCACATTTTAATATGACATGCAGAAGAACATGCACATCAAACATAAATGTCATTGGGTCTGATTATTAAATTCCGGGTACTGTCTGCATTGAGCTTGAAGAAAGATGGATTGTGGAGTCATAGAATTAGGAGAAAATTTAGTTCAATTCAGTGCCACGGAATCTAATGGACTAAAAATTTCTTTCATTTTGTTACATAAAATGTGCATTGAGACATGTTTAAAATTAACAGCAGTTAAATATATTCACTCACACATTAGGAATAATTATAAGTATGGGAAAGAAAAAAGGAAGTACATTCAATAAAGTATGAGGATAATACCAAACTCTATACTATTATCTAACAATAGACATTCCCTTTCTTCCTTTTAAGAGAATGATAATTGTTTTCATGAACCACATTCATTCACATAGCCAGAGGATCCAAGGAAAGATAGTCAAGGCAACATGTGAGCTATATAGGAAAGGAACATAGAGTCTAACTCTTTGATGAGGATGTTAAGATAAGGAATTGAAAATTAAATTAAACGACTGTATCTCTGGATTTCTTGTTTTGAGAGATAATGTATTTTATGATTTTAAACATACTGTTTTGGGTTTTATTTTTATTTATAGCCCAAATTATCCTAGATGATGAAAGATTAAAGAAGACAATATCTATTCTTTTCCCAGATGCTATAAAATAACTTCATATAACATGTTCTTTTTTAATGCATTTAAAAACTTTGGGACATCAAGATTACACTACTTTACCTGAAGATTAGGAAATAAATGGCAAGCTTCACATGGAAAAGGAAGCTTAGGCTTTTTCATTCTGACTCCCACTCTTGCCTTCTTAGACCACAATCCTTCCTTAAGGTTTTGTCTCTGGTTGCTCTTCTTGGACTAATTTTGCAGAGTATCTCTTCAGTGGGATAGATAAGCAAATAGTATATAACCAGACCCTTCCCCTTTCTTGAGCAATAAATAAATGTATGTAACACGAATGTAAACAGAAAAGGCATAGAGTATAATGGAGTGGTTAAGCATGGGAGGTCTGAAGTAGTTTTTCAAAGGATTGTGTGTCAGTTCTACCAGTCATCAGATGTGTGGCTTTGGGAAGGTCATTTGAATGTCAGTGTCCCAGGTTCCCCATGTATAAAATTAACAAACAGCATGGACATGCAGAATTATTGCAAAAACGAAGGACTTGTGAAAGTGCCTGGCAGAGAGGGAGCACGATTACCCATGCAACTGAATGTGTATACTATACGGTATAGAAGGCTGTCCTTTGCTTTCGATCTTCAGAAAGTCTAAATATATTCCAAAGGATATATTTTTAAATCAATGTGTATTGTACTCATATTATCAGAGGAAATAATTTTGCTCATAATCATAGAGCAGTCAGTCACTGATATTACACTGAAACAACATCTTACAATAACAACGCTTAATAGCCATATAGCACATTTATTCTAAGTAGCTGAAAGCACTTAACAGACATTATCCAATTAATCATTGCAGATCCCTCTGTGGTAGGTCAGAGTTATTATCTCAGTGTTAGAGATAACAATACTGATATACAGAACCAATGAGCTACTTACAAAACCTGAATGATTGCTTCAGCGTGGAGTCAGGAACAGATGCAAAGGTCAAGGATGCTGTTAAATGCATCATGCTAGTTCTTGGACTAGACATTCTTAAAGTATTTTCTTTTAAATACTATGTAAGGGTCTCTAACTTTAACTGTTAAAACTGGCAAGGATAAGCCTGTGTGTACCTCTGACAGCACCTATTGCTAAGTGTGTATCTGCTAACAGTTTGATTTGAGATTCTCATGAATTCTAATGACTTAGACTGGTGGTTAATTAAAATTTTAATTAACTGTAGCTACTGAAAATGAATAAGATAAATGTTAATTTTATGATTCAATCTAATTGAAGGTTAGAAAAAAATATCTTACTATTAAGGTTATTGTTATCATAAGGGATGTGCTACCAGTTCTCAGATTCAGTGAATTAGTGGTTTTACTGCCAGAGGGTAGATTATACAATGTTCAACTAGATGTATTCCTTCAATATAGAAAAGTCAGTCCAGGAGTGTTTGCGAAGAATGATGATTTGGTGGAAAGCACTGATTAAAAAAGAAACATATATATATTCCTCATTTTACTTACCACCTCTCATCTCTGCTAACTTTGAACACAAAACAACCTTCCCCCTACACAATATAATGTGGGCACAGATTCAGCTCTGAGAAAGACTGCCTATTGTGGGTATAATTGAAACTTTAAGGAACAGTAGATGCAAATTATTTTTGTTTCAGGTGTTATTTTCCCAGAATCAGACTTTACTGTGAGATTGGTCAAGGTCATTGTGTTAAACAATTCTGTATGCATTCTTGAAGTCAGAGGTCTAAATGGGCTATATAACAGTTTGACGGGAAAGGCACTATGCAAATCTAATGCACGCTGTCATCATTATGGATAATACTTTTCATTTTCATACTCTCAGGAGGTTTGTCGTCTATAAGAAAGAACTTTGACTCTGTAAGTGGGTTAGTGTGATTGATATTTTACTCTTCAAGGGAGCAGAACAGTAATGAGTTTAACCTACAAAGTGTAAATTATAGATCTCTCTATATTTATAAATATGAGAAGAGGATAAAGTAAAAATGAGGAAATATGAAGAGGGGTATGTGTGTGTATGTGTGTACAGAGAGAGAAACAGAAACAGAAATAGAGGCAGAGAGAAAAAAACAGAAGTAGAGTGAAATTGAGAGCCAAGGAGAGACACAACAGAAAGATGCAGACAGAGAGACAGGACGGACAGGAAAAGGGGAAGATAGACATAAATATGTGGAAAGGGAAATAGATAGTCTGTGATTTAGACAATAGAAATAGAAACTGGATGGGCAGATAGGCAAAGGGGCAAATAGAAAGAGGAAAAATAAAATTCATCCAAAGTAGCAGTACTTTATTTTTGTCTGACATAAGAAAGGATCCTTATTCTTCCTTAGTGGAGTGTAGTTATTGTCAATGGGAGGTCACCAGGGAAGATGTGTGCCTCGCAGCAAGGACTGCTGTCTCTTTGTGGTATTTATTTGTGCAGTGTATGCCCCATGCACACATTACTTACCTTGATTATTCTTTGAAGGAATGTATTTGACCCTTTATTTTTATATATGACATATATCAGACTTTGTACCACAATAACTCAAAACAGTACTTGAATCGTGTGCAACACAAATATGTGCCCATATTTGAGAGCTGCTAGGAGAGTTAGGATGGAAAGAAGTTGAAAAGCAAAAAAGCACACAAACGAAAGCCAATTTTCGCTCATTTGCTTTTAAGTTTAAAGGAATGAAAAGGACATAGGAGAGAAATAAGCATTAATATTGCCGTAAATCTGTATCCATCTGTCTTTGATTCTGTAATGCATGCTGAATAAATTGTTTTAAAATTAAATGACTTCTTCCTTCAAGTAGCTCAAGATAGCCAAGTCTATCACTGTATAATTAGTCAGAGAATTGAACTCTAACTATGAAACAGAATTCAGAAAAAAATGGGCACTCTCAGTGGAGACAAGTAGTGTAATAATGGGAGATGAGACACAAAGAGAAGACTCACAAAACTTCAATTTGCCATCCATTCAAAATTGCTACATACTTATAAAGAGACATACCATCTCCATGCATATAAACACATACAGCAAACATGACCAGATGAATATAAACATACAGCATTATCTTCATGCATATATTCATACAGGACTATCATCCCATAAAGTTAAGAGGTACACTTAATCAGAACAAGGATGCCATTGGTACAGTACCCACAGTGAATACTTAAAAAAAAAAAAGAAAATACCTCCGCCCTCCTCTGAGTGTCCTCAGCTCCTCATCTTAGTGCCACGAGAATTCTCTTGTTCTTTCTCAGCTGTCACAAGTGGCATTTAAATGTATTGGGAGGAAAATAATGACTTTTAGGAACAATGGGAAACTATCCATTTTAATGATGGTGTTGTGAGGAGAGACTGAGGAAAACCAATATGATTGAGAAAGTAAAGGTTGATGTCACCCTTTGGGTCAGATATATATTCATGTGCCAGAGGAAAGCTATTAGAAATGGAATATGGATTTTTAAAGCTTAACTGCAATGTCATTAATGAAACCAGACCCAGAGGAGTCATATCAGAATACTTCATTAAAAAAAATATCCAAACCTACATAAAATGAGAAAATCTAGTTTTCATCATGATATCATTACCTGTTTATAGCACTATAAATTCATAGTATTTATATGTTCCAAAGTAGAATTAAAAAGATTTAAATGATATCTTTTAAAAATATGGCCATGTTTTATTTTCTTACGGTTGATTCCAGACCTACAGAAGAGAAATGGGGCATGCCAGAGCCATTGAGTCTAAAGAGCTATATATTTGAAGAACTTGTCATGATAAACAAAAATCAAAGCTTTTAAAGTTATAACTCCCCAGAGTATGAGCAAACTAAGGACACCAATACCATTACCACTGTCAAAATCTGTCCATGGCATGAAACTTTTCAATCTGCTTTGGTTTCGCAGTGTAAGGTCATTGCAACTCCCTCGGGTATCTTTCTTTCAGCAGGGCATTGGCTCCTCATGAGTAATTTACTTGATTGACATTTATATATGCTGATGCTTAAAATCATCCATGTGACCAGCAGCCCCAGAATATTAACAGAGAGATTCTAACACATTGTCCCACAAACTGTATCCATTCCTGTACGTGTTTTCTCCTGCTGGTTGAATGGGTCTAATCTAAACAAACTGAGGTCTCCTTTTTCTCATCCATGTGTTTGTCTCATGCCATTAAAGGTATATGACTATTAAAGGTGAATGATGATTTTAGACTAGTTTATTATTCTCAGTCGGAAATCATTTATTGTCTTTCAAAAGTATTTCCAGGGGCACCTGGGTGGCTCAGTCGTTAAGCATCTGCCTTCGGCTCAGGTCATGATCCCAGGGTCCTGGGATCGAGCCCCTGCTCGGGCTCCCTGCTCAGCGGGAAGCCTGCCTCTCCCTCTCCTACTCCCCCTGCTTGTGTTCCTGCTCTCGCTGTCTCTCTCTCTGTCAAAATAAATAAATAAAATCTTTAAAAAAAAAGTATTTCCATATAAAACATAAGGATTGAGAGCCAACAATTCAAGTTTCTTATGAACCTCAAGATATTTAGACAGTATTACTTATCCGTTAAAAGATTTCTGAGATTTCATTCAAATTAACTTTGCAGTCACTTTTTTACTTTTTCAAATTGATATGTGCAAAGTAAAGATCTGGTAATAAATCAGCTAAAAGAGAAAGAAGCTGTCAATGCACGCCGTTCAATAACAAGGTTGGAGGAGAGAGAGAACAGGACAGGATGTTTTGACAATGGTACATACAGAGGGGAAAGAGAGAAAATACTGCTTTTCAACTGTGAATATGGTAATTTATTATCCAGCTACCTCCATGATGAAAATGACTAGTTTTCTACGATAAAACCTGTTAAGATAATGAAAATATGCCTATGATTATACATATTTGTGTTAAGAATATTTCATCATTTTAATCAGAAAATGGTGCATGGGTGTAATTTTCTTGAAAATCGGTTTTTTTTAAAGGTAGCATCACTTTTTTTTCCTCCATATATATTAATCAAAGCCATATTAGCTCCTTACACATACCATCCCTTCTCTATTTTCTCCCTCAAATTCACCACTGCTCCAAAATCTACTCTGCAAAACCTATGGACCCTCTAGAGCATTTGTATGTTCAAAAGCTTAGAGAAACCAATGCCAGCCATAGAACTGTGAACAAATTTTTAAATAATGAAGTTTTATTTTATATGTAAACTTTGAAATACTGCAAGGAAAGCAATTATGAAGAGTCACAACATTTCGAAACTGAGGGGACATCATTATAAATCTTGCCTTTGTTATTTTTATGAAGTGATAGTACATTGGATTAAAAAAAAACAATCATTAGGGCTAGTTTGTGAATAGGTAGTGAATTGAGCAGTTAAGTATATCAGAATATATGTTTGTGATAGTGTCTGTACGTATACTTTTATTTTAACATGCATTGTGAACATGCAACCCAAAAAAGTATACCCTGTAATCATGATATTAAAATTGGGTTTACAAGGGCTGGTACTAGAAAATAATGGAAAACAAGCTGCTGGTGTAGCACAGCAGATACCAGATTTAGAAATACTCTCATTGAAGCTCCATTATCACTGTATTTTTAAGGAACACATTCATTCAGCTTCTTATTTGCTCCTGTGGGAAATTTAATCTCCCATTATGTGAATGGAAGGTCTTCATGAATGTATACTTCAATAAAAGGCAGCTCTGTTATACCAACCTCAGAACGGCTTGCTGTAGACCAATTGAAAACACACGTGCATCACTTAAAATGACACCGTGATAAATGTTCAGTAAATATTATTTATTCTGTTATATCCAAAAATAATGAGGGGAGGATGCATGGAAGAAATAGATAAAGCCGTTTTTCTTTCCAAATGGTGCCCATGAGCAATACTATACCAGAATACTTTCACAAGGTACGATGGGCTGCTTCCAGGAACTACAGCTGAAGCCACGGTTATTAGTGTTCAAGTTTAATGCTACTAAATAGACTTTCCTAGGTGAATATAGGTGCCTAAATAATGTGGTCTTTTTTTTTTGTTTGTTTTTAAAGGAAATTCATCCCAAATTGCAAAGAGGAAAACTATGAAACGGGCATACAAGAATCCATTGTAAAGTTGTAGTCTCCCTCTATTTTATTAGATCAGGCTTAAAATATTAATTTGAACACAATATAGTAAGTTGTAATAATGTATTTTATTTACATCTAGACATTAGTTTTCATGATTACAGAATAAACATTAGTATATTTAAATCTCATTATAATATGTATCCTGGAGAGAAACCATTGGAATAGAGCAGGTTTCAGACTCTGTGCCATGTATTTATTTGGTTTGTTGTCCAAAGAGATTCACATTTAATTGTAGGTGAGATTCAAATAGGTATACTAAAGACTTAATTGTAATTAATGCCACTGAATTTGTTTTTGATTCAAAAATATTTCAGCAATGTTTCCTTGGTTTTTATTTATTTTTAAACTAAGTTATTGCACAAACTAGGAAATACATTCTATTTATTATCATATAATAATATAAACATTTATTTGATATTTAGACCTTATATATTTTAAAGGTTAGAATAAAATACAGGGGATTTTTTTTTCAGGTGTACAAATGGTAACCTAAATATCTTTCCCTCTTGTATATTTCTTGGCAAATGATCTGTATATCCATTTTAAGATTGTATTTCACCAATGACCTTGGTGGGACAATTCAATTTTATTTGGTGAATGTCAGGTCAAATGCATCAAATATGACTCAGTGTATGTTACTTTCATTTCTTGGTGTATGTATAGGTCTGAGGATCTGTGAGAAAATATTATCATTATATGACATTCTTGAACTCTAGGAACACCCACAGAATTACTCTTCTCAGTTGAGACATAATGAGCTCCTCTTTATGACCAGGTTCAATCTTCCTTCCTCATGGAACAGGTAAAAGGAAAGAGAGAAGTTGCTCAAGATGCAAATTATGCAGACTCCTGTGACCCAGGTGAACCAGACCTTACAAACTGCCTGTCAGGGAGATGTAAATTTCTCAGAAGCAACTAGATCACTTGACTCAAAGGAAGTTATTGATTTTCCTGCAATGTTTCCCATCCAGAAATGAAAGACAAGTATGTGAGGAAGATACATTCTAATCTGTCTTTTGTTAAACTGCCTTTTTCTCCTATTAATACTAGAGTTCATATAGCATAGAGACATATTAAAAACATGTTTTCTTTTCACCATTTAATAAAAGAAACAAAAAAGGGGAGAGAGAGGCATTCAGTAAGGACATAATAGAGAAAATTCCAACAACATGGCATCCCCATCTATATTTTAATCGATACACATTATCACAAGCTACATTATGCATATGTAAAAAACGCTTCCCATCCTAGTGAAAAATGACACAGCAATTAAAATGTCAAAAAGGCTAAGAAGAAGACAGTGCGAGATTAAGTTCAGTTATAATTTTACTTTAAAACATCTCAATTCTCCAGTGCTTATTGGAGTGTTTGTTTTTAACGATTTTAAATTTTGAAACACTCGCAAAACTCATCAGGTACTTAGTATCTTATGTAAAAATTACATATATTTTGATCACCTTTATTCTTCAGCCAAATTATATGATGCATGTGGTCTTTTAGAATTTTTCTCCTCACGATTCAAAGACAGAAAATACTCCATTATTTATTTTTCTTCCTTAAACATAGGTGATATGACCCCATAAGAGAAAGTACTCAAAGAGGGACCCCCTAACATTTATTATTTTTTCCAGTTGAATAAGACTTCATAGGCAAATACCGTTCAATGATAAAAATCGCATTCACTAAATTGTATTTGACAAGTCTCTGTCAATTCTCTCTGCCATATTTTTTTCCCCATTAAGGTACAATTTAAATTTATCTTCCTTTTATTATATAAAATAAATATATAAATAAAATATATAAATAAAAAAGGCTCCGGGCTCAGTGCCAAGTCTGCTCGAGATTCTCTCTCCCTCTCCCTCCCCCTCTTCCCCTCTGCATGCACTCTTTCTCTCTAATAAATAAATCTTTAAAAATAGATTATTTTTATTACGGAAAACATTGAGATAATAATAATAGTGTATA
>NC_138375.1:15982148-16013291 GCF_054177405.1 Leptonychotes weddellii | reverse complement strand
AGAAGATCTAACTAACCACAGCTCTGTCTGCCTTAACACTTAGGCCTGAAAAGGTTTTTACCTATAATTTAGCAACAAAAAAAACCTGAGTTTTTCTTGGCCACTTATATCTAGAAGAGATTTTAGTTTCTTAATTTCTTAAAAATCTAGTTGTCTCTGATAACTAATGGCAAGCATAGCTATACATAAATTATATGTATATTTAAGTTATGTTTGTTATGCATATTAAGTTATTGAGTACTGAATACATAGTATGGTGGGATGTAAAACCATAAGGATATGATATTAGGTACTTGACTGTGAAGGGCTTACTTTCTTTTCAGAAGGCAAGACTGCTACATATAAAATAGTAAAACAAATGAGTTTTAAATATGTAGTAAATATTAACTAACTTTGTGAATAATTAATGATATTTGTCAGGTTAGAAAGCCAGAGTAGACAGGGAGGCCAAGACTATCAAGAAAGAATGGAGAGGGCAGATATTACAAAAAAATTTTACAAACAGAAAATATTCATAACTGAGTTGATATAGATATAAATATGAAGAGATAAGGGTATCTCTAAGATTTTAAAGTCAAGGGTCATTGGTGTGTGTGTGTGTTTGTGTTTGTGTGTATGTTGTATGTATTTGAATGAAAAATTTATTGAATAAATTAATTTATAAATGAATTATTTAAAATTAATCAAAGTGGTTTTGTTCACTTACTGACTTGCAGCCTATTGAGTTTGGAGATCATCAAATCAGATGTGTGGTAGGTATAGACACTCTACTGAAACTCAAGTCAGAGAGTTTCCTAGAGGTCACGAGGCAGAAGAAACAATAGAACTAGACAGTCATGGAAAACATTGCTTACTTTGGGTTAACTGAGTGATTGTATAATATGGGATTATTTTTGCAAATTCTTGTTAAGGATGGCTTGAAATTGGGTCTAGAAAAACATACAGGACAAGGCACATGAAATAAATACAGGAAGCATTATGGTGGAGATCATGGCAGGACTTCAAAAGGGAGATATCCAGTAAAGCTGTACAGCATAGTTTGGAGGAGCAAACTATATAATGGAGCATGCAATTTGAAATCAGACATTGTATTGGGTTGAATTTTGTCACCCCAAAAGATATGTTCATGTCCTAATCCCTGGTGCCTGCGAAGGTGACCTTATTTGGAAATAAGTTTATTTGCTGATGTAATCAAGTTAATATAAGGTCATACTGGATTAGGGTGGGCCCTCAATCTGATAATTAGTGTCTTTAAAAAAAAGAGAGATAGGGATATTTGGATACAGAGACATGGTAGAGCCACAGTGGGAAGAAGGCCGCATGACAATAGGTTAGATATTGGAGTAATGATGCTATAAACCAAGGAACACCAATAATTGCTGGCAAACACCAGAAGTTAGAAGAGAAATATGAAACAGACTTTCCTTTGGATGCCTGGGTGGCTCAGTTGGTTAAGTGTCTGCCCATGGCTCAGGTCATGATCCCAGGGTCCTGGGATCAAGCCCAGCGTCCAGCTCCCTACTCAGCAGGGAGTCTGCTTCTCCCTCCCTCTCTGTCCCTCCCCTGCTTGTGCTCTCTTTCTCTCTCTCTCTCAAATAAATAAAAATCAAAGAAAGAAAGGAAGGAAGGAAGGAAGGAAAGAGGGAAGGAAGAAAGGAAGGAAGAAAGGAAGAAAGAAAGAAAGAAGAAAGAAAGAAAGAAAGAAAGAAAGAAAGAAAGAAAGAAAGAAAGAAAGAAGCAGACTTTCCTTAAGAGCCTCCAGAAGGAACCAATTTTGCTGACATCCTGAACTGTGGGAAAATACATTTCTGTTATTTAAAGCCACCAAATTTGTGGTAATTTGTTACGGCCATTCTAGGAAACTAATACAGACATCCTCAAATGTATTTCTATCTCTGCTGTGTGATAATAGTCATTTCTCAAAATCTTAGTACTATGGTGGTAATTACTTTGCAATTTTTAATTGTATCAAATCAACACATTATACACCTGAAACACAATGTGATGTGTCAGTTATATCTCAAATAAAGCTGGAAAAAATAAAATAAATGAAAGTGAATAAAACTGAACCAAAATCCATGATAATTTCAGTGAAAAAATATAGAAAGGGACTATACATAATGCACAACTCAGAAAGCTGTGAGCATAAGTGAGACAATGTAAGTGAAGAGCTTAAAGTGATGTCTGAAATACAGCAAATGCTTAATAAATGGTGGTTTTTAATTATAGAAGTAGCAGTAGTAACAGATGGATGAGGCTCAAAGGTGTAGGCAGTTGACATAAGGAAATCCAAGCAAGCATCATACTTCCAGTCACAAGACAAATTAAGTACTTGCGCTGCTAGATTTGTAGGTGGTAGTGATGAAAAGAGAGCTGTAGAGGAACAAAATCCCAAAGGAGCTGACGTGCCAGTTAGGAAGTCAAAGAGCAGGGAAAAAGAGCACAATTTGGGTATGTGAGGGTAGAAATCAGGAGTATGAGACAGCCAGGATGGAAAACCAGAAATCATATGCCTTTAAGATAGTACCGTGGATATCTTTATTACTGCTTGATAAGTGCTATTCATAATAATCTCTAGGGGCGCCTGGGTGGTGCAGTGGGTTAAGCATCTGACTCAGTTGTGAGATCAGCCCTGGGCTTCGAAATCAGCGCAGTCTGCTTAAGACTCTGCCCCTCCCCACTGTCCTCGCTTGCACACATGCGCGCTCTGTCTCTCAAATAAAATAAGTACATCTTTAAAAAAATAATAATCTCTAAAAAAGATCAGGTACTTGTCATGAATAATCAATGCCTCTTTCTAGTGATTTTTTTTTTTTTCCTTGATAGAGCAAATCCTGGTGACCACAGTTCCCTCTGTGCTTGGTAGGTTAGATGGGACTTCTTCCCACTCAACTCCATTAATAGTTTGCCTTAGATTTTAATGTTGAGTGGAGGGCAGAGAAAGAGAAAACAAACATCATCAAAAGAGAATCAGAAAGTATTATCGACTGGGTGAAAAGTTGGGGACATATGCCTAACCTGTTACTTGAGATAAAAAGAAACTGACAATTGCCCATGAAATGGAAATGGTTCACTAAGAAAATGGCCCTGGAATTAAATTAGATTGAAAGGTCTTTTATGGAATAAAAATAGAATCACAAATAATAACGAATATGGGCATAAAATATTACCTAATTTTTACAATAGATGAATTTCTGGGAAGCCAACACTGGATGCACAAAGTTAAGTTTCCATAAGAACACATCTGGAGAAATAATATTGTAAAAATGTACCTATAGATACATTTATTATACATACCCATTTGCAGTAAACAATTTCTGGACCTCCCTGAGGTATGGCTAAGCTAGCCCTATTTCTTATGGTCTTGGCTTGTTTATGTGGGTGTGTAAATAGAAAATTCACAGCCTCCCAGGACATTGTTGTTTTCAAGTGATACAAAGTAAAGATGATGTAACTGTTCAAGGAAGGACCCGTTTCAGCACTGCTTTATTATAAGAGCAAAACTACCTATCTTCCCACTGTGAATACATAATTAGTTTTTATCTATATTAAGAAATATTAAAAGTAAACATTAATTTAGGGGCATTTTCAGTGTTTTAAAATGTAGTTGAATAAAAACATGTATCTCGGGCGCCTGGGTGGCTCAGTTGGTTAAGCGACTGCTTTCGGCTCAGGTCATGATCCTGGAGTCCCGGGATCGAGTCCCGCATCGGGCTCCCTGCTCAGCCCGGCGTCTGCTTCTCCCTCTGACCCTCCCCCCTCTCATGTGCTCTCTCTCCTCTCATCCTCTCTCTCAAATAAATAAATAAAATCTTTAAAAAAAAATGTATCTCCCTCTCACACATGATTGACTTTCTAGTTACTAGTTTGCCATGCCCCCTTCCTTCAACTGGGGGTAGATAAAGGCCTATAATAATGGGAAAATGAGGTAAACATAATTGAATGAGGGCCATAAGGTGAAAAGTTACAAATAACTTTTTGTTATCCAGTTATTGTGTCTATGGCTTCTTTTTTAAAAAAATACACAAAATATATATTCATTTTGTGCTAAACTCTTTAAGTCCTTTATTCAATCTGTTGTTAAATTATATGGAAAGTTGAAAATATAATACTAATTGATACAAGGGAAAACATGAAAATACCTAACACAAGAATGCTTTTCTGGCTCTCTCAATAGCAGATTAACATTTTTAAGGTAATGTTATAGGGACTTTCAGTTGAATACTTAATATAAGGTACATCATATGTTTTTCATTTACATTGCTGCAAGATTAAACACTTAAATATACTGTAAACAGACTATGCATTATAATGGCCACTAAGAGTATTTCAGAGGTGTTTTCGGGTTGCTGCTTACTTCATTAACAAATATTGATTGGAATTCTAGTGTTAGAATTATATTGAATGTTTGCATGTCATTAAAATTGTTTGCAGCCACTAGAATCATATTTGAGTGAAGTGTGCACTGTGTAATTCAGGCACATTTTCATGCTTGAAAATAATATAAATGGTAAGAGGGGCTTTAATTTTTTTTGTTTGTTTTATTTTGTTTTGTTAGTATGAAAAGAGGTTGGCAATCACTGTGTGTCTATTGAAAGGCACTGAATTGGAATATATTCAGATTGAATTTCTGATCTATGGTGTGCTTCAGAAATTTCTATAATTTTAGTCTCAACTCTTAGATCTTCTCTTTCCCTGCTCATCTGTGAGCTAGATAATTAATTCCTCCATCAATACATTATTTCATTTTGTCAAAAAAATGTTTATTTCATACTTATTGCAACCCTACTATGCGACTGCTTTGAAACTGAGTTGGTTCAACAAAGTATTTTCTGCTATCGTTTACACTGCGTTAGAAATGAAATACTTGACTGAATATTTTCAAGTGTATTTAGTCACCATTCCCATCCCCTTCTTCCTTTGTCTCTATGCCAATACATATCTAAGTGGTCTAAGAAAGGGATAGATAAGTGTATTTATTTTTAGGAAGAATTAGAGAATAGCTATCTATTACACATTGTGGGTAAAAGCATCACAATGGGAATAACTAATTTAGTTTTACTTATTTGGAGTCAATGTGAATTTCTTCAGTACCAGTTGGAATCAAGGTGACAGCCTGAGTCACCATTATTTTTAGTATTTTAGTAAATAACCAGACACCTCCCTTATGAATAAGCTGAAAAATCTAACAGAAAGAACAGAGACTAATGAAAAGGCAATGTGATACCATTGTCAATTCTCTAATAATTAGTTTATGACCTTGGACAAATTTTGATAATTTTATATACTGTATGTGTATACTTATACACATGCATACATAAGTATTTTTACATAATTGTGTATATATGATTTTAATATATGATTTTATCACAAATAGTAATAACCATTTTCTAACAAAAGATGACTCCCTTGACATGGGGTTGAAGAAAATTGAATTTATTTTTTTAAAGATATTATTTATTTTGTTTGACACAGAAAGAGAGAGCACAAGCAGGGGGAGTGGCATGCAGAGGCAGAGGGAGAAGCAGATTCCCCACTGAGCAGAAAGTCTGATGTGGGGCTCAATCCCAGGATCCTGGGATCATGACCTAAGCTGAAGGTAGATGTTTAACTCTGAGCCACCAAGGCACCGCAAAATAATTGAATTTAAATTACCATGTTCCCGGGGCGCCTGAGTGGCTCAGTCGGTTGGGCGTCTGCCTTCGGCTCAGGTCATGATCCCGGGGTCCTGGGATCGAGTCCCTCATCGGGCTCCTTGCTCCGCGGGAGGCCTGTTTCTCCTTCTCCCACTCCCCCTGCTTGTGTTCCCTCTCTGACTGTGTCTCTCTCTGTCAAAAAAATAAATAAAATCTTTAAAAAAAAAAAATTACCATGTTCCCAGGACACCTGGCTGGCTCAGCCAGCAGGGCGTGCAACTCTTGATCTCAGGGTAGTGCATTTGAACCCCATGTTGCAGGACGAGGATACTTAAAAAATAAATAATAAATAAATAAATCACCATATTCCCAGAGCCCCTCAACTCTTTAGATAAAGAATTTGAACTGCTTACAATTTTAGCATCTTCTTCTGTACTTCACTAGGATTCTACTCCTCTTTATATAAACATAGACTTCCTGCCTGGAAATTCAGTTAAATTTTACAAGGTTGCCATAATCTAGTTTGATTTAAAAAAGAATATATATATATAGTATATGTGACCGGATAGTCCTGAAAAATTACATAAGCTGTAAATTTCATGAAACTTGAATAACACAATAATTTCAATTGACATTCCAATGCATACATAATAAGAAAAGTAAAAAATGATTACCATCTAAATCAAGGTAATTTGAATGTAAATGATTAGCTTTTGAATAAAGTAGTATCTGTTTCTAATTTTATATTTTACTTTGTAAAAAAGTCTAAAATTATTAGCTTAAAATATGAAAAGGTTGCCATTTTTTTTTCAGTTGGAGAATAGCAGTAAAGAGAGTCACAAGAGAAGACCATCAGAAGTCTTTAGTGATCATCACATTGGGATGCATAAAACAATAACAAAAACAAGAAAGGAAGGAAGGAAGGAAAGAAGGAAGGAAGGAAGCAAGGAAGGAAAGAAAAAGAAAAGAGCCTGATTTCAAGAAGCTTGCATTCTAGCAAGAGAGAATTCTTAGGAAGGAAAATAGATACATATGATAGTAAGTACTGATAACAAAATGAAGCTAGAACAAGATGAATAAATGACAGGCTATTTGAAAGAGGGTATTTGGACCAGGCGTTAATAAACTGATTTGAGAAAGGGTTTTCCTGGCAGAGGGCAGAGAAAAGTCACTGTCATAAACCTTACCTGTTAAAGAAAGATGGAGAAGGTCAGCAGAACTAGAGCACAGGTGGCAAAGGGGAAAGAAAGCAATCAAATCTAGAGACATGGGCACAACCTACATGAATCTTATATCCCTCTAGCTACCATGAAAAATTGCTGAATCTCTTATTCTGAGTGTGATGGGATGCCAATGGAGGGTGGCAAGTGGGGGAAAACATATTCTGATTTACATTTTTAAATAATTACTGGCTTTAGTAGGAAGAAATTATTTTAAGGTGAAGAGCAGGAGACAATTTAGGAAGCTACTGTAGTAATTCAAGTGAGAGAGGGTGGTAACCTGACTTAATGTGGTCCCTAATGGGAAATGTGGAATGGGATGAGAAGTGGCCCCATATGTTTATAAGGGAAGGTCAACAGTTTGCCAATTAATTCTTAGATTAGAAATAATGAACAAGTTCTATAAATTTAAAGAAATATAGATGAAACCTCAAGATTGTTCAAAAGCTTCTAGGGATGACTTGGAAGAAAGAAATAAAATGGTGGCACAGGAGAGAGTGGATAATTGAAGGAGGAAAAAAATATATATATATGTCTCTATATTTATAAAACATTGGATACTATATGATAAAATACACTATGTAAGTTATCAGGATTTTTCTTTTTCTTAGCTGTGTTTGTAATTAATTTTTTCTAGGAATCTAGATAAAACATTAAATTGTATGTTTAAAAATTTTACTTAAACTAATTTTACAAATATTTCATAATCAGATTAAATATTTAAATAAAATTTCCCTGAAACTTTCTAGAAAAGACAATTTAGATATTTATTCAGATATTCATTTATGTCTTCAAATGGAGAGAATAGTAGCTTAGAAATAACTCTGTGTCCGTCCATACACATTCCAAGACGCTGTTTGGGAGGTCAAAATAGTAAGATGAAAAACATTTTCAGGGAGGAATTTACAATCCTGTGAAATGGTTATATAAGAATCTCATGTTTTTGATGTCAGGTAATTTTAACTCAATTTAAATAGAATTACAATGCATTTATCTACATTTTCCATAAAATCTGACACTTTCTTCTGAATCTATATATTTAATTACATAAATTTAATTTTGACTGTGTTTTGAACTTTCTGGCACATACATACATAACTGATATCAGACTATTAGTACTGCGATGCAGGAGACAGATTACTACTTTTACCTTATGAAAATGTGAGTTGAAGAAATATTTATATTATTAGGAATTAATCTAAATAAGTAGAGCATTATAAATGGTTAAAACTGAATATACGGCAGGTGCCTCTTTGTAACAAATAAAATACACTGCACACTTCAATCCCAATTTTCCATTTTACCATTAATGCAAAAAATTTAATTAAATTTTGGACCATCGGGCATTGACCATGAGGACAAAAATAATTGAAAGAGTTTATATCTGTGTCTCCATTACACTTGCATATAAAATTGTAAATATTGCCATTACCATTAGTTGTACATTAATTAAAATGGTATAACCTGCCAGTAAGATAAATCAAGAATCCTTTTCAACTATTAGTTGGATAAGATTAATATTAAATCTGCTTATTTTTTGGAAACGTATTGGACTTTAGCCAATAGATGTGACTTTCAAGATTTACTGCGATTTAGATCTTAGAAATCAAATATATTTTTGAACCAGTAAGTGGATGCAGAAGGAACATATTATGTTTTCTAGAGAAATAGTTCATTATTTCCTAAAATTTTGCTGTTACTAGGGTAAAGGCACAATCTTATAGATCACAATCATGGATTTATGCATGAACAGAAGTGATCTGAGAACACCCTAGTAAAAATATATAGATGCTCAAGTGTAGACTAATGAACAATCAATAAGTCAAGAAATATTTTTAGAGCCTACAATGTACCAGTTATGGTCCTTTCCTTGACAAACGTCTTCCTTTGGCTCTGTGACAACCTTTTCCCATTGTTGTTGTGTTTTTTTGTGGGGTTTTTTGTGTTTTTTTTCCCTACTACTCAGGAGGCACTTCCTTCTCAGAGTCCTATACCAGTCCCTCTTCCTCAACACAGCACAGACTCTACCTTCTTGTACTGCATCGTGTAATTCCAGATAATCTCATTTACCCCATGGCTTTAGTTGTTGTCTGTGCTGTGATGAGTCCCAGAATGTTATCTCCTGCTTACATTCCACTTTGAAATGTCAGACCTATCACCTCCAGTTGCACATTACAGAAGGCATCTCACGTTCAGCATACCCCAAATTCAAGTTTTATACTTTGACCCAGACTCACTCCTTCTCCAAAGTTCTCTGCTTCCGTTTAGGGCACTACCATCCATTTGGTTTCTCATTCCACAAAAGCTGGAGGCAGTGTTTAAGTGATAAATTCTAGAGCCAAACCACTAGACTTTGAATGCCAGTTCTCCTAAATGGCAAAGTGACTAATGTTACTTAGGGCAAGTTATTTAATATCTCTTCACTTCACTTCTGTTATCTATGGTATTGGAATAATAATAGTACTACTCCATATGGTTAATGTGAGAATTAAACAAACCTACATGTGAAACACTTAAAATAATGATAGGCACTAACAAGTACTATCTAAGTGTTACGTGTTGCTTTTATTATTATTATTTTTTACTTTATTTTCCTTGACCCAGGGACTTCATATTCGATTAACCACTATTTCTCCCATTTCTAACTCTTAAATATTTTCCAATTCTATTCTCTTTGTTTTCACCATCTTGGCCAAATTCACCATTATTGATATTCTAGTTGCAGATTTATTCATATCTGTGATCTGCTTAATACTGTTTAATAGCTTTCCGATATTCTTAGGGAAAAGATGAAAATATTCAATAATATAAAAACCTTGCTGTGCTCACTTCCGCAGCACATATACCAAAATTGGAGTGATACAGAGAAGATTAACATACACAAGGATGACATAAAAACTTTGCTGACCAGCCTGGCCTAAGTCTACTGTTCTTCTTCAATATCTATCCATCACCTGTTGCTCACTAAGCTCTTTACTCCACATACCTTCCAGTTCCACTAAGGAGTTAAGCTTCTTTAAAGATTTTATTTATTTATTTATCAGAGAGAGAGAGAACAAGCAGGGGGCAGCGGCAGGCAGAGGGAGAAGCAGGCTCCCTCCTGAGCAGGGAGCCCGATGTGGGACTCGATCCCAGGACCCTGAGATCATGACCTGAGCTGAAGGCAGAGGCTTAACCAACTGAGCCACCCAGGCATCCAGGAGCTAAGCTTCTCCTGATAAAGTCCTCTATTTACTCTTCAGGTCTCAAATGTGACTTCTTCTTGGGCGAGTCCCTAAATCGCCGCCTCTCTCAGCAGATTTCCTCCCTATACTTACATGGATCTATACACTTTCTCTTCTAAGATGCTACTACCATTCTAATTAAGTAATTATTGGTGTAACATTTTGTTCACATCTGTCTCAAAGGTAAGGTCAATGAGAAAGAGAGAATCATGCCATTGGAATATATCACTTTATCCTTACCAGCCAGCACATTGCTTTACCATAGTAGATGTTCAATAAATAGCAGTTAAGGAATAAATATCTTGCACTCTGCCCTGCTCCCATGGAGAGCATAGTTTATGGGAAGTGGAGATTCAGCGAAAACAAGTGTTGAGAAGTGTTAGGAAGTGGATATACAAGAGTCATGTCACCCACTAGGGGGGCAGTCCCTAACTTCATCTGGGCTGATAAAGAAGGCCTCCTGGCTCAGTCGTTAAGCGTCTGCCTTCAGCTTAGGTCATGACCCCAGGGTCCTGGGATCGAGTCCGGCATCGGGCTCCCTGCTAAGCGGGAAGCCTGTTTCTCCTTCTCCCACTCCCCCTGCTTGAGTTCCCTCTCTCGCTGTGTCTCTCTTTGTCAAATAAATAAAATCTTTAAAAAAAAAAAAAAAAGCCTCCATAAGAAAGCTGTGTGCTTTCAAGCTGAGAGGAAAGGTGAGTGAGAGTTGGCTGGATGAGAGTGCTGGAGCAGGGGGTGGGCAGGCTGAGGGAACAGCACCTGCAAACTCTCTGAAGCAGGAGAATGCATAATCTGTATAGGACAGGTATCCATGAATTGGCAGCCAGTTCGTGGGATGATGTAATTTTGCCTGGAGAGCATGTCCTTGGTGACTTGTGTGTTTCAAGTCTGGGGGGGTCTCCCCAAAACATTGTGTTCTGATCAAGACTTTGGGGACTTTTGTCAGTAAAAGAAAGACAAATACCGTATGATTTCTCTCATATGCGGAATTTAAGGAACAAAACGAAGGAAAAAGAGACTAACAAAAAAACCAGATTCTTAACTATAGAGAACAAACTGGTGGTTACTAGAGGGGAGGTGAGTGGGGGGATGAGTAGAATAAGTGAGGGAGATTAATAGTGCAGTCATCGTGATGAGCACTGAGTAATGCATAGAATTGTTGAATCACTATATCATACACCTGAAACTAGTATAACAGTGTATGTTAACTATACTGGGATTAAAATAAAAATTTAAAAAAGACTTTTGTAGCTTTCTGACTCCTCTGAGGTGAGAGGGGCGTTCTTAGTTCACATAATAGCATATTGGGGACCCAAGATCTGATCCAATTTTAATAAAAATATTAACAGTAATAAAGAAATGTGTTGAGTTTTGCTGTACGTTTGCAGAATAAAATAACCTAGCTTATATATGCACACACAAAAATACACATAGACACACACACATGCACATGCAGAGAATGGCCTAAAAAATACGTACCAAAATATAAGATTGGATGTATGTGAGAATGGGACTATACCTTTTTACTTTCTACACTTCTCTCTTGTTTGAAATTATCCATCCAGTGTACCTTTTGGCATCACTTGTGTGATCAAAACTTTTAAAATATAATTAAATGTAAAATGAATATAAATTAAAATACAAATAAGTAAGCAGAAATATGTATTTAATTTAATATACATAGTGCGATAAGTATGCTAAAATATGCAAAATGTATCTTTAGCTGAGAAATCATCACATGATTTATCTTGGATAAAGGTAATGTGGGACGCGCGCATGACACTAGAATCATGAGCTGATAGTTGTATGATTTTAATCACTAATAGTTAAGCCTTGATTTTCCATGCTGATATATTTGTAGGTGCCTCTGCTTCAAGCCATCTCAGTTAGCCGTGCAAAGGGGTGAAAGTTCCAGGGATTTGTTTGGCAACATGTTTCTGAAAGGCCGTTTGGTACAGTTGCCTTCCATTTGTTTCATCAAGAGACTAAGCAAAACTAAAGTAGTTCTTCGTGATGAACTGGGAGGAAAGTGCCAAGATCATTTTACTGCTCAAAACGACTTGGCAGTAGGAAATGTTAAAATATTACAATCTCTCATATCTATGAACTCAGACAGGCTTTCAGTGGATGGCTCGCAAGCTCGTACGTGATTAAGATGCAGCCACATGGCCTTGGCTTATATTTCAGGCTGATGGGAGGAAGATAAAGAATTTGGATACTTTTAAATATATTAATAGTAATTTCTTAGGAAACCTTTGCCGGTTTGAGCCAAATGTTAATCTAAGAAATTAAGCTGTCTCCATTTTGATGTTGGTAAGCACTGCAATCCCCATTGATCAATGGGATTTCCTTTGCATTTGGGAAAGAGGGCTACATTTATTGAGAAATTGTGTGCTAAGTAAAATCCTGAGATAAACAACTTTATGGAAGGCAAACTGACGGTTTACCATACCTTTCCAGAATTTAAAGAGCTATTGTGGTTTGCTTTCTTTTCATGCAAATTGTGGAATGGATGAAAGTGACACAGAGTGTTGACACCAGCTAAATGGAAACACGATGTAGACAGTTACTGCAGATGCCTTATTACAACATTCTGCAAAACACATGGTTCCTGAAGGCTTCTTGCAATTGAAGCATCCGCGCTTTTCTTCACTACTGATGCTAATTTTGCCAATTTATGAGTGGCTTTCTGCTGTGAATACTACTACAAAAGAGCATATGTTAACTGGTCAATGCAGTCTTTTTGTTTTTGTTTAATCTGAAGACTGCTTTGATAACTATATGAATCAATAAATTACCAAAATAAGGATCAAATAAATAAATCACAGTGTTGTTAACCCTCCAGAATTATTATTACTGTTTTTTAATGGAGGGAAGTAATATTAGGGGACAAAACAGATGACACCAAATTTACCAAAATTTCAAAGTTTTAGAAGAAGAGTTGTAGAAGAGTATCTGGTTACCTATTTTGTCTATAGGATTTCAGTTTATGATTGATATTAAGATGAACATTCGTTAATTGACAAGATTTCCATTGATGTCTGGTCTCTCTGTGTGCATATATGCATCCTACATATTTATAAGTTAATAATTGAAAATAAAAAGGGATTTGTCATGTCAAAAATTGGAGAAGAATAAATTGACAGTGGAACAAAATATTAAATTGCAGCTTTTGTCTGCATGGATATTAAAATTAAGATCTTGTAGAAATGGCTCAAAATCTGTTTGATCTTACTCATATTCAAACATACATTTGATGTGTTAAACTTAATTTTAAAAAGGATTCCATTGAATTCAAAGACAAGTAAAGATCTTTCTGCTAAATATAAAAGAAGCACATTTATTTTCATTTTGTTTTAATTTTCCCAAGTTTAATTTATTTTAAAACATGAATATAGCCACTTTAGGGACAATTTTTAAGAAGGAAAAGCAACTAATATTTTCACTAACATAAAAAACAAATGAATACTTATAAAAAAAACATTTAAATGTATCAGTTCAGAATCAGTTTGTAAGTATAATTGTTTTTAATCTCCTTATATTTTGCATTATAAAATTAAGTAAAATAAAACTTTTATACTTTTCTTTATGAAGAAACTTCCAAAACTTTCACATTGCAGATGAGTTACATAAACCATTTTGTAAATGAGCAACCTTTAGAACTCACAGTTCCTGAGCCAAACTAAAACACTAAATTATTTTGTTTAAATTGTGCATGGAAACAATAAAAGACCACAAGCACAATTTTTACTATTAGAGGACAGGGAAGGTTAAGTTGAATTTAAATAGCAAATAAAAGTTACCACAAAGGGAGCGAGCTTTTAAAATGTGAAATATCTCTAGCTCTACAGTGGAAATCTCATTGCTTCCATATGAATAATTTTTCCATCAACACACATTTATTTCTGTTTTTTTAATTTAAATCTATAACTTAATAAAATATCCCTCAAATTCTATGGCTCTTTTATTCTTTGTTTAAATAAAATTGCTGGTATCTTTCAAAGTTATCATTTTATTAAATGCACAGTAGTATATAAAGAGAAATAAAAAAGGTTATTCAGAGAAATTACAGGTACATCTACATCCTAACCTTAATGCGAGTTCATTGCCTGTCCATTGGGCCCAGTTTTGTTCAAGCAATTATTAGACTGCTTTATTTATAGCACCCATGTGTCTGTTTTGGGCAATGGGTTCTCAATAAATTACCAAAATAAAATAACAGCCCAAGAACAGACCTTACTTTAAAAATAGATGTCACCAATTAGGATGGAAGGAGCATAGTTAGGTGAAGATTTAAATTGCACCAATTGCTCCTGGGAAATTGATGAGACAGACTGAGAGGAACACACATCCATGAATGTGCATGGTTATTTTCCACAATTAAAATCACAAATGTTAAGGGGAACTTATAATAAAGGAGAACAGTCATTGAATCTAATTGTCCATAATCACTGAGAAATACACAGTAGTATATTTAGTAAATGTCCTAAAGCAACACTCAGACTGCCAGAGTTGGGGGTGGGGTGGGGTTGGGGAGAGGGAGTAAAGAGTGGGAGGGAGAGAGAGGAAGAGGGAGAGAGTGAAAATGTATGACTGAGTATCAGACCTAGGAGACTCAAAAAACAACATAAAGATTCAGAATTCTATCAATTTTATGATCTTGTTTAATATAATTTGCACACACAGTCATGCACACTGGACCACATAGAACTTTTAACTAAAATTTGAGTGCCAATTAATATACAAAATATGAGAACAAAGCCTAAAATTCATAGAATATGTATGGTCAAAACTTAGAAAAGTTGTAAAGCCAGTTCTGAGTTGTAAGAGGCTTTTAGAAATAGCAAGTACACTTTGCAAATTATACTGGAAGTTTGGGTTAAGGAGATTCATATGTTCATAATTAAGACTAACAAATACTTAGATTTTAGAATGATTCATAAAATTCTGATTTTTTTCTTTAGTGGTGTGAGCTCATGTCATACTATTGACCATTTCTTGTCCTCTTGCCTACAATTCCAGAATCAGTTCTTCCTGCCTGGATAAGATTTTAGGATCCAAATGATTCCACCTGCATCACAATAGCAGATTTTTCTCCAATTTTTGTTTATCTTTCCAATGTATTTTTTTTCCCTCCAACTCCATAAATACAGTACCTACCTAGGTAATGTTCGCCCCTAGGATTTAAAACTAAAAGTAATTGACTAATATGATACCACCATGGTAGAAAAATTCTTCTGTGAATGAGTAAAGAAGTCATATCATCAATGGGAATATTAGCTTTCTATATTGTTATTATGTATATATAATTAGAAATAGACATAAGCATGTGCAGAAATAGATACAAGTCCTTCTTTGTATTGATACTTTGGGTGCCAAATATAGGCCTTTAAAAAGGTGTTTGGTGAATATAATTGTTGTGGAGTGGTATGATTATTCTTTGATGAGCCCTGACCCATATTAGAGCTGCTTCATATGGGGACATCACAGAGCTAAACCCCTTCCTCTGCTCTCCATGTTTACAAGAGCTTCTCTTGAATCAATCTGGGAGGTATGGTTTTGGCAGCAAATACAATTTTTTAAGGTGATAACTCCACTTGGAAAGCTCTTCTGCCTCCAAGTGTCTATATTGCCAACTCCCTCATTTCCCAAATGTGATTTCCAACATCTTACCTTCTAGTTGAACTTGCATCCTTCTCCTCCTCTCCTAGCATCACACCTGCCCTCCCAGGACCTTTTACCTAACGCTTTATTTTTCCTATTTTTTTCAGCATTTACCCCTTTCAAATACACCATTTATTTAACTTACCTATGTATTATACATATTGGGTTGTTGTTTGGGGTGTTATTGTTGTTGTTTTGTTTTGGGGTTTTTTTTTGCTACCTCCCTCCTTTAGGAGAGGACTGTTTTCTGTTTAGTTCATCCTTGTATTCCAAAGTACTTAGGAGAAAAACCTGGACTATAATAGGTACTCATTAATATTGTTTGAATGAATGAACGAAAAATATCAAAATCTACGTGCATTTTAAAAATTGCTTACTAGTTGGGAAAGAAAATTACTTTATATGCTTAGATCTTTAACTTGATTTGTGTTCATCTTCAAATGTGCTTTCATAACTATGTAGTCTGTAAGGAAAATACACTTTAAAAAAGTTGATTTAGTCATTTTTACTCTGCTGGACCATATTATTTTAAAACAAAAACAAAAAGCACTTTGGGGTGCTTTTTATTTTTTTGTCTTGGTTTGTTTTTAATTTTTCCCTTCCTGTGTGTTCAGCCCCTTTACTGTGAATAACCATTCTCAGTTAAACAATCCCACAGCATTGGCTTATGGTCACAGAGTTGCCCTGGCATTCTTTGTAAAATGAAAGCTCAGTTAAAGACATCGCTGGATCGCTTTCTTTGCCATTTGATTTCCTCAACTGAGCAATTTATGACAGATTTTTAAGGCCTACTGTCCATTACAAACAGCAGGTTTTAAAAACTCCATCATCAAAATAAGCTTAATGAGTAAATGGCTGAAAGCTCTTCAGCTTGGTGGGGGAGTGTGTTGGGTCTGACTCTGACAGCCAGCTTGCTGTTGCTGTAATTAATAATGAAATGTTACATCTCTTGCTTTTTATGTGGATACAGGGAAAGTGACAAGGATTATGGAGAGGAATAAATTCACATCGTAGCTTTATAAAGCATCTATAGCTTTAGAGGCTTAGTACATACAAAATCACTGTAAGATGACAGTTTCCAAAGAAAGTATTTACAAAAATATTTAAAGCTCTAGGTTGAAGAATCAGAACATTATAAGAATTAAAAGAGAGAGAGAGAGAAAAGACACTTTCTTTCATCTTGTCCCTCCTTTCCTGCTGCTTAATTTTTTTTTTCTATCTAGCGGCTTATAAAAAGATCAAAGATATATCTAACTTGTCTCCCTGAGTAAATCTATTTCAGTCAATGTCACGGCCCACTCAGTGTCACACAGCTCACTCACTTTCCAACAGTGACAAAAGTTCCTATCACACTCCCCTTCTCAGCAATTCCGATGGGTACCCCAACCGCACCCCCCTGATTTTAGAAAATATTTTATTGCAGCAAGGATGAGCTACGCGGTTCTCTGAATGGGTCCTGCACAGTGATGCCAGTGTCATGGACTATTAGTCATGTTTATGGCAAGCTAAGAGTCCGCAGGTCAGCATTTTTAGCCTCATTCTTCCTCCAAAGTAGTACATCTGGACATTGCATTCTCTGCATGTTAGAAGCAGTATGTGGAATCCTGCCATCTTCCTGTTCATGAAATCTGAAGGCACCACAACGTCAAATTGGTCATGTCAGCTTTGTAAATTGCTGGAAATGAACTGTAGACTCCCACAGTAAGACAAAGGGTTATCTGAAGTTAAGGAAATAAGATAATACTAGCTCTATATAATTATTTCTATATTCGATTATTCTTTCTTGGTTTTCCCTATATAAAGTCACATTGTTGACATGGCTATTCAGGAAGTGATTGGTCCTCATTTTAAGCCAGTCTTCCATTTCAAATCAATCTGAAAACCTTACCTGTGGATAATTAATAATCAAAATGAAATTAACTATCTAGTTAATCAATATATTAACAATTAGTAATTAATACATTTTAACATAATTAAATAATTAAAATTTTAATATAATAAGATAGTGTTAAAATAATTAACAATATTTTATGCTGAATCAATCTGATTAGGCAGACTAGCATGCTTTATTTTACTTGTTTTTATTATTGACATGGGTATACGTTTAGTTATACATATGTGCATAGATACTCTTGTATAAACCCTGTAATAGACTGAGTGTTTTTTTCCCCCAAAATTCATATGTTGAAAGCCTAATCCCCAATATGATGGTATTTGAAGGTGGGGCATTTGGGAAAGCATGAGGTCATCAGGGTGGAGTCCTCATGAATGATTCTTATAGAAAAGACACAAGAGTTCTCCCTTTCCCTGTGGGAGGACAATTCCAGAAGACAGTGGTCTGTGAATTAGTAAGTGAGCCCTCACCAGATACCAAGTCTGCAAGTGCCTTGATCTTGGACTTCCCAACCTCCGCAACTCTGAGAAATAGATGTTTGTTGTTTAAGCCACTCAGCCTTTGGTATTTTTGATATGGCAGCCCAAACAGACTAAGAGAATCTCATATAATATGAACAATTTAACCCTCTTATTAATTAAAACCAAACTGTCTCTTTCGTGTTCAGAATTGTAATTATAGGCAATTTCATATATAGGAGTTGCGTTTGTTCTGACAATGAGATTTATACATTATTATTTTATTTAGGATTTACAGGTTAGAAGTCCATGGAAAAGTTAAGAACTAGCTTAGAGCATATAACTAAAAATGCTTAACTTGGACTGAATTACAAATAAGAGTCTGTTTTACCTCCTCTGCCTCATAGGCTTCAATTTATCTTAACTAGTTTCTAAAGTGTCAAAAGTGCCAGAACTTTCCCATAAATTTCTGAAGTGGATTTAACGCAATGTGTGAGCTACAACTTGAAATTGATCGATAGATATGAGAATTCACTAATGATCACTCTCTATTGTCTGATGAAACCATACTCTCCAAGACAAACTTGCCAAGTTAAATGATCAAAGATACCTTCAAAAATTCTTTTGAAGACACTGATACCTTTTACTTACAAGATACTAGTGAGAATGAAGAAGCCACCTCAGAAATATTAAATAACCAAAATCCTTACACTCATTTCTTATGAATCTGCAGAACAACTTTATATTGAATATTATCAATCTCTAACTCTTGAGGCCAAATTTCAATTTGTGTGTTTGAGATGGTCGTCAAAGTATTCAAATGAATACCATTATTTCAGAGTTCTATAGATTTTGAAAATGAGATAAAATATTTCCTGGGAAGAATATTTGTTTTTAGAAGGAAACTTGTGATAAGTGAAAATAAAACATATTTGATCAATACCATATAGCCTTTGAGCAAAACCTGGAGCATTGCAATATAGGCAGGCAATATGAGGCAATTCCAAATCCACAGAATTTGATTTAATTGGTAGCTGGAAGGAATCCTGCACCTGAGTTGCACAGCCAAGTCCAATGAAAGCCACATGTAACCATATAACCTAAATACCTGCCACTCTCCCTCTTTTTCAGTGGTCTCCTTCTTTCAGAGTATTTGAGGAAAAAGAGGGTTGCCTTAATCGAGGCTTACTTTTCCATTTTTCTTGTTATCTGACTCCACGTGTCAGTCCTCCTTGGGACTTTCCTTGTTCGACCTGGTTGTAATCTGAAACTCCTTCACTCCTATTTGCTTTAAACAACTACTGTCTGCTGCCTCCCTCCTGTTGCCCTCATTGAGTTTGTTACTTTTCCTTCCCTGTTTACGCAGGATACCTCTTTGCACATGGCTGCTGTGTATCAGAGGTCACGGACGTCTGGGAAATAAAAATAAGAAGCCAAAATCAAAACTACTTTAAAATGAAAAGATCATGTAAACACCACATTAAAATCACCTCATGGCTGTACCCTATTTCCTAGGTTTAGCTCCCTGCTTGCAGGTCTGTCCCCCAAGCTCTCTTTTCTCTCTTCCACTTTACTTCTTTCAGATTTCCCCTCTTTATTTTCTTCTCCCAACCAGACTGTCAGATGCCTCAAGTGGAGGCTTTGGCTCAACAATCCAGTGGGGTTGTAGCACTTCCAATCAAGGTCTCCAATGTGTGTGTGTGTGTGTGTGTGAGTGTGTGTGTGTGTCTTTCTATCTATCCATTCATCCTTCTATCTCTCTCTCTCTATCTATCTAGATGTGTTGATTGAAGCAGTAGTGTAAGGAAAGTTCTTGAAGACAACATACCCTACAAATATTTTGCAGGCAGGAGCACCATGGAGATACACGTTTTACATTTTTGTGAAGAATGGTTTAAATTCTCTTTTCCGTAGCTTTCTGCCACCTCATTATGCCCATCTCTCCTTAAGAAAAAGGGGCAGTTTACAATGCCTTTCAAAATAGCCCAAACTCCCCACTGCTATAGTAGAGAACCAGTAAAGAATCTGGGGTTGCAGTATTTCTTGATAGTGGGCCAGATCTGCTTCTCAGTCAGGACTTGCCACCCAACAAATATTTCTGTAAATTGAAACGAATCAGTACATGAATTCCTCTTTCCTTGGGTCTGGAAAATCTGAGGGTGTTTCTTTTAGTTACATGAAACAGATGGAAAAATACTCCCACATGCTGCCATAGAAATAGTCCCTTACAAATCAAATTTGGCCACTGAAAGTGTGTGCATGGATGAGAGAAAAGAACCAAGCTCAGGTTCTTTCTTTCTCACCAAGGAAGCAGATGACCTAGAATAGTAGGAGTAGAGCCATTTAATCACTCTGGAGAGGAATTTTGCCATTCAGGTTCTAAAATTCTATGACCGTTTTGAGACAGCATGCAGAAGGTAAACTGCTGATACTAACAGCTACAACCAGTTTTTCCTGTCCCATCAACTATCTACTCAAGTTGGGTTGGGACCATAGTCAGGGCCACACAATTAGTTATCTGAAGAGCCTACATACCTAATTCTTGATGAAATGTTTTGTATGTATATAAATATGGTAGTGGCATCTAATAAATTGGAAAACTAATATCCCATCTAAATATAGTAGCCAATGCTGGACTCCAGATGCCTGCTTTTCCAGTTTTCTCAGAGATAGTGATTTTTTTTTGAACTTTCATATAAAAGCTCTCAGGTAGAACATATATCTACACAGAGATTTGTGCAAGAATGTTCATAGTCGCTCTATTAGTATTAGCCCTAAAGTAGAAAACCCTCAAATATCCATCAACAACTGAACGAATAAATTGGATAAAATGGATAAATTAAATGGATATTATTCCTACAATGAAATACATTCAGAAATAATAAGGAATTAATGATGCATAAACTCAGTGATATGGATCAATTTCATGAGCATTATGCTGAGAAAAAGAGACCAGAAACAACTAATATGTATGATATCACTTATATAAAATTTAGAGAAGATAAATCTTATCTATAGTAACAGAATCTAGGACAGTGGTTGCCTGTGGTCAGGGGCTGGGACAATGAGGGCACAAGAGAACTTTTTTCAGTGGTAGAAATATCCTTTATCTTAATTGTAGAAGCAGTTATTAGGGAGTAGACATTTTTTTTTAAATTTTTTTTTTTAAAGATTTTATTTATTTATTTGAGACAGAGAGAATGAGAGAGAGAGAGCACATGAGAGGGGGAAGGGTCAGAGGGAGAAGCAGGCTCCCTGCCAAGCAGGGAGCCCGATGCGGGACTTGATCCCGGGACTCCAGGATCATGACCTGAGCCGAAGGCAGTCGCTTAACCAACTGAGCCACCCAGGCGCCCAGGAGTAGACATTTTTGAAACTCATGAAACTATATAATTAAATATAAAGTTTAATGTATGTGAATTATACCACACTAAATTATTATTTTTATTTTTTTTAATTAAAATCATACATTAACTTAAATTTTTAAAAGACAAACATGGTAGGTACTTATATTTATATATGAGTCTACTAAGCCTCAGTGATGTCTAGTGGGATCCAGAATTAAAACTTAAGTCTGCTTCAATTTATCTAACTTTTTATTTTTGTATTCAAGTTCTTGATTATAAAAACATTTTCCCTTGGATGAAAAAATGAAAACAAACAAAAGCTTTATTTTTAAGCTCTCATCCTACTTTTTTTGCTTTTTCCAAGTAAATTTCTTGAAATAATAGTTAACAATTATTAAATCTACTTTCAGAATTCATCCCATCTCTTGCATGCATTCTAACATCCATTTCTACTTTTTTATTGAAACTTATTTGGAAGAAAAAAAGTAACTATTAAGCCAGCATCTCCAAAGATCCTCAACTTTTTCAGTAATTGTTTGTGATTTTTAAAGATTTTATTTATTTATTTACTTAATAGAGAGGGAGAGAGAGCACAAGAAGGGGGAGAGGGAGAGGGAGATGGAGAGGGAGAAGCAGGCTCCCCGCTGAGCAGGGAGCCCAACACAGGACTGAATCCCAGGACCCTGGGATCATGACCCGAGCTGAAGGCAAACGCTTAACTGACTGAGCCACCCAGGTGTCCCCACTTTTGGTTTTTTCGTTGTTGCTGTTGTTTTGTTTTGTTTTGTCTCTTCAGAGTCTTTTCTACTCTTGACTGAAGATTTCAGGTTCAGAACTTCAGATTTCTGTTTCCTTCAAATATCTGGGATTGCCTTTTCTTTTTTTTTTTTTTTTTAAGATTTTATTTATTTGAGACAGAGAGAATGAGAGAGAGAGCACATGAGAGGGGGGAGGGTCAGAGGGAGAGGCAGACTCCCTGCAGAGCAGGGAGCCCGATGCGGGACTCGATCCCGGGACTCCAGGATCATGACCTGAGCCGAAGGCAGTCGCTTAACCAACTGAGCCACCCAGGCGCCCCTGGGATTGCCTTTTCTTTCTTTTTTTTTTTTTTTAAAGATTTTTATTTATTTATTCATGAGAGACAGAGAGAGAGAGAGAGAGGCAGAGGGAGAAGCAGGCTCCCAAGGAGCAGAGAGCCTGATGCGGGGCTCGATCCCAGGACCCTGGGATCATGACCTGAGCCGAAGGCAGACGCTTAACCATCTGAGCCACCCAGGCGCCCCTGGGATTGCCTTTTCATGATGCTTTTGTTTGACTCTACGAATTCCTCTCTGAATCCAGGCTTCTACCAAAGGTTTCTTTCTCATGTTCTTTTCACTTACTTCTGTGCTAATACTTTCTAACTATTTACCTCTGACCTTTTCTTGAGGTCATCCAGCTGGTAAAATGTGGTGTCTTGACATTGTTCCACAAACTCACCATAGGTCAGATGTAACGTACCATATCTTCTACCCAAGACACATGGAACCTCAGATTTAATCTTCAGCATGCTACCGAATGCCTCCTCCCTTGTATCTATCACCCCACTCATTTTAGTGAAATCTTAGTATATTTCCTTGAAAATATCTCTCATGTCCATGTATCTGTAATCATTCTGGTAAACAGTTTACATTTATGATTAGTCTTAATTATTATAATTGTGTTCCACATTTCTCTAATTTATCCTACACATTGCTGCTAAGTAATAATACCACTAAAGCATAGCTCAGGTTATATCTTTTATCTGCTTGCCAGTTTTCAATAGCTACCAGGAATTTTTTTTTTTTTTTATTTGAGAGAAAGAAAGAGAGAGAGCATGACCCGAGCTGAAGGGTCCCTCCACTCAGCAGGGAGCCTGATGCAGGGCTCGATTCCAGGACCTCAGGATCACGACCTGAACCAAAGGCAAACGCTTAACCAATGGAGCCATCCAGGTGCCCCTCAGTGGCTACCAGAAAATCTAATTTAAATCAAACAAAAGCAGCTAAATGAATATTTCTTGAGAACTGAAAAACACCATACATGCCCCCAAGGCCAGGCATGGATAGATAATAGAGCATGCCCAGTGTCCTTATCCTAACATCCAAAGACCTTCTAATTTTCATTTCAGCCAGCACTTTTGTCAAGTTTATTGCCCACAGATAATTTTCCAAGCACACTTTGAAATAAGCCCATTGAGATCATTTCGCCAGAGCTTGCCCAAGTTTATAGTTTTCTAGGACTTTTGTTACTACTGGGAATGTTGATAATATTCACCAAAAGCATAAAAATTATGTATCATTTGTAGAGTGCATAATGTAGGCCATTCTGCCTAGCATTTTGCACACATGACTTCATTTCACCTTCACAGCAATTCTGTGAAGTTGGATTTGTTATGTCCATTTTACAGATGAAGATATGGAAGCTCAGAGGTGTTACATAACCTGTTTTGGTCACACAGGTTGTAAAAGTGAGCCAGTTTAACACATACAAAAAAAACCTTACACTTCGTGCTTTGATATGCTGCCTTGTATCCCACCCTCCTTTCCAGCTTTGCCGTGATATATATATGTATATATAATTCATATATAATTCATTCATATCAATCATATAGGATTCATTCCTCATAGGACTTCATTACAAATCTTTGTGCCCTCCAAGTTGGAAGTTATGATTCCTTACCCTCTCAAGGAGATTTTACAATGTAAACCTTTTTGTCACTTGTCACTTAGAGCTTACGTTCTAGTCATTTGTGCACAGGTTGCTGTTTCTACAGCATGCTAACTAACAACTTGAGAACAAAAATTATGCCTCATGTATCTTAAAGTTCACCTTTACACAGAGAAGACAGTAAATATGTATAAGATAACCACATGTGCAAATGTGCCTACTTCTGGCTTCCTAAGAGCATGCTTTAGAAAACTTAATTTAGAAAAAAGTAAAAAGCAGTCTTAACTGCTGTTGTTCAAAAGTAATTCTTATTTGTAAGTACTAATGCCTCCTGTAAACTTAAAGGACTATGTTCTCAGTGAGATAGAAGAAGTCAGGAAAATTCCTCAATGAGAGGATATCTTAGAGGAACAGGTATAATTTTTAAAAATACAACTCTGTTTCATTTCTATGATTTATCTTTTATCCTAATATTAAATTTACGTTTATAGTGAAGGATATCTATAGGAGGACATACCTCTTTATCCTGAGGGATCATGTGTTAAACATGATTGGGTGACACCTTTTCGTTTTTGTCATTTATGTGGCATAGGAGAGATATTTAAATGTATAAAATAATATCTGCATTTAACAGAAATAACTTTACATTCTATAAGTATGAAAGAAAAAGAAAGAAAGAAAGAAAGAAAGAAAGAAAGAAAGAAAGAAAGAAAGAAAAAGAAAGAAAGAAAGAAAGAAAGAAAGAAAGAAAAGAAAGAAAGGAAGAAAGAAGAAAAACTGGGTGGACCATTTCTCATAGGATTACATTTTGTTTGGCTGACAATCATAAAAAGCCTCTTCACTATGTAAATTTGTGAATTTAAGAATAGACTGCATTATCTTACTGAGTTTTAGCATGCACTCTCAGCATCTATTAAAGTTCAACCTCCACCTTGCCCTTTTCCTCTTCTAATTGGCAGTGGGCAAATAATTTCTGGTCAAGATCAAGAGCTCATCTGCCCATCTAACCCTGAACATCAATCCAACAAAAGAGCAGATCCCATTAGCATCAGATTTGTGACTAATAAATGCAAAGGTCCAGTGAAGAGCAATAGTGCACTTTGGCTCTTCCATCAATCTCTGGCACCTCAGAAACTAAGTGGAATGAATAGTAGGTCATAACCTATAGCTTTCATAAAATGTCCCAGTAGGGATAGCATATTATACATACAAAATGGTAATGTCAGGTCATTATATCAGACATTTTTAGAGTCAGTGTCACTGCATATCTAATTCTTCTAGTAGACCAAGATTCAGACATATAATGATTGCTTATATTACCTTCATAATATCTCATTTAAAGCTGTTCCCTGGGTTGCATATAATACTGCTGTCTTCCATCCAAAGAGAGGTAATGGCATACCCCACAAAATACGTGGCATCATCCCCAGATAATACGGAATTTACCAGTGCTAAGATTAATTTGCAGAATCATGTATTCTGAAGATGTATGAAAGAATTTGAAGCTTTAGAGTGCATGGAAATTGTGAAAGACATGAATATTGCTCAACTTTATGGTCCTAAGGGGGAGAAAAATTAGATTATAGTTAATGTTCTGTGGTTCAAAATACATTAAAGTCACTCTTGGATTTCTTTTTTCAATACTGTTTCTCCCACAATACTTTTCCATTTAATTATTTTTCACCTACTTTCCTCTTTCATTTATTTCTTACATCTTTCTCCCTTTTTGTAGTGTCCCCTTTACATGTGCTTATTTGAAAAAGCACAATATAGTTGCTTTTGATAAGCTTAGAAAGAATCTCTGTGGAGTGCTATGAATATGCAATACCCCTACCCACATACACACATTTTGAGAATTTTTATCCTTCCCTGTAAAATTAGCCAGAAGTCCCTCTTTTAACACATGTTCTTTTGTTCTTTCTTTCTTTGATTGAATTTTGTTTTTCCCTTGGCACATTTTTTAACACTGGAATGAATCAATGCATAGGAAACATTAGGCAACCTGTTTAATAGCCTTTTTATATTGCACTGGGGATAACAATAGAAAATGGTCATTTTCTTAAGATCTTGACAATTAGCAGTTTGGCACTTGCAAAGCCTGTACCCAGTCTTTCTGATGCATTAACCACTTCTGCAAGTGGCTGGGGCAGAAGTAGGGGTGAGGCTAAAGAAATGAGAGACTCTGCAACTATATTCACTAATAGAATAATTGTCCACTTTATGAACAGAATGAATTCTGGAAGTGTGTCAAGGATACACAAGAAATACTCAATAGCAAAGAACTTGAAATTTGTGTAGTACAACCAATTTTCCTTGATATTTATTGCTTTTTATATTTTACTCAAAATATATACAAGTTATTTACAGGCAAGATAAACTGGATGATGTCAACACAGTTTGCACAACCTTGAGAAATGTAAACTGATGCCCTTCACGAGAGGTATAGAATTTCTGCCGTTCTTTTAATCTCAAACCAAAGAAAGATGTAATGCAGCCAGTAGCTTTTTCTTAGTGCCTCATAATACCTAATGGTAAAAAGTAGGTGCAGAGTAGAGCGTATTAGTTTTTATGTTTCTACAGGATGGAAGGGCCACTTAGAGAACCAATGGCTCCAGGTTGCCTTTAATGTAATACGGTGTCCCTGCAACTAGAATGGCTGAATGCATTTCCCTAAGTGCTTCACTTAGCACCAAGGAGCAACTTGAAGTCTTTGGAGAATGAAACCCATTATTTTAATATAGATAAATAAGCGTCTACTTTTATATACTCAGTTCTGTGCATACTTTGAGACAAGCTTTATTAAAATGTGAATTCTGGAAAAATGATAATATAAAAGCAGTTCGTACAATTTGTTCCTCAGAAACAGAATGAAATGTGCAATAGTTGTGTTTTTTGTTTTTTTGTTCTTATGGTTGTTTTTGTTTTTAATTGCAATGAAAGCTGAAACTAGGGAAGTCCAAATTCTCATTGTAAAATTTAAGAAGTGTAGTCCAGACCCAGTATCATTTTGGAATGAATTAAAGGAAAATTCAAGAAATCAATGCAGGGTTTCTCCTTGCAGAGGGGGTTGTAGTTTTGCAGGAAGTGAGAAGAACTCTCACAAACACTGATGTTCTTGAACTGAGGATAGGGGTGAGGCATGCTGGCACCGAGGTGATGGTCAGGGATGGTTTACCTGGAACTCATTTGAGCATGAATACAGAGGAGCCTCTGTTCCAGGACAGAAAAATGATGGAGTTCCTCACAGGGGCGCCTGGGTGGCTCAGTCGGTTAAGTTTCTGCCTTTGGCTCAGGTCAGGATCCTAGGGTCCTGGGATCGAGTCCCGCATTAGGCTCCTTGCTCAGCGGGAGAAACCAACCTGTTTCTCCCTCTGCCTGCCACTCCCCCTGCTTGTGCTCACTCTCTCTTTCTCTCTCTCTGACAAATAAATAAAATTTAAAAAAAAAAAAAGAAATTGTTAGTAGAAATTGAATAAAGTCTAAGATAAGTCACTGATTCAGCTGAGACTAAAACCAACAAAGAAATGGCTGAACAGGGCAAAACCAAACCAAACCAAACCAAAATAGCATGGCTATATCAGAACTCAAATCTTGAAAATATAAACACTTCAAAAAATTACCCACACATCTGGAAACAAGGAGAAATATAAACCTCTCACAGAAACATTCAAGACACCCTTTTCAATGTACTTTTATTTTTATGTGGCTTTGCTTTTTTTTTTTTTTCATTTGGAGAGAAAAAAATACAGTAATAAAATTGCTAATGATGCCATCACGGGGCCACATGTTAGTTACCTTAGTTACCCTCTTAGCTGAAGATCAGAATAAATATCTCAGAACAGGTTGTTCTGAGGGGAATAGTCACACAGCACCTACAGTGATAAGGAGGGAATACAAAGAATTTCCCTTCTGTGAGCAAAGAACAGGCTTACATAGAACTTCACCCAAGTAAAGATCACACCCAGGGGAAGATGACTTTTAGAAAGATCAATAGAGAATAGAATCTATATGTTAACTAACTAAATAGGAACAAAGAAAAGTACAGCATAGCAATAAAAAAGAAGACAGAGTCTGTTTTCCAAGGACACATTCCAGGAAGCCAGAGAAGACTGTGCCAATTATTGCTTTCAATAATATGGAATAAAATATGAAAATCATGGATAAAGAGATCAAAGTTTAGAAGGAAAGTGCAATGAGATGGCAAAGATATGTATAAATCTAAAGAGGTAAATTGGTGATAAGTTCAAATTATTGCAAGAATTAAAGCAATTGAAGAAATCAAGGGAAATAAATAATGTAGCTTATTGTAATTGAAATGCTTCAGTTTGGCATAAGAGAAAACGGCATTCAGATACTAAGTCTGCCATTTATTCAATGGATGACCATGTCCAGATATAAAGACTTTCTAAATATTTGTATCCTCATCTTTAAGATTAGGATGTTAAGAGTACCTCATTTAATGGATGCACTGAGGATTAATTTACTGCATGAAAATCACTTAGCACAGTGCAAGAAGCAAAAACAATGCATTTTTTTATTTAAAGATTTTTGGGTTTTGCATTTTAATTAAGTTTTTAATTTTTAAGAGTGGTTTTAGGTTCATATCAAAATTAAGGGAAAGGTACAGAGATTTTCCATATACTCCCTGCCCCCACATATGCATGGCCTCTCCCATGATCAACATCTCCAACTGGAGTGGCATATTTTTTACATTTGATAAACCTACATTAACACATTGTTACCAACCAAAGTCCATAATTTACTTTATAATATAATCTTAGTGTTATGAGTTCTATGAGTTTGGACAAATGTATAAGGACATGTATCCTTCATTATAGTATCATACAGCATATTTTCACTACCCTAAAAATACTCTGTGCTCTGCCTATTCATCCATCCCCACCCCCACCCTCTAACCCCTGGCAACCACTGATCTTTTTACTGTCTTCATAGTTTTGATTTTTCCAGAATGTAATATAGTTGAAATCATATAGTAAGTAACATTTTCAGATTGGAATCTTTTACTTAGTAATATGAATTTAAGTTTCCTCCATGCCTTTTCATGGCATGATATCTCCTTTCTTTTTAGTGCTGAATAATACTCCATTGTCTCTGTGCCACAATTTATTTATCCATTCATCTACTGAATGACATTTACATTGCTTCCAAATTTTAGTAATTATGAACCAAGCTGCTATAAACATCCATGAGCAAGGTCTCTGTGTGGGCATAAATTTTCAGCTCCTTTGTGTAAACATCAAGGAACACAATTGTTGGAAGGTCTGATAAAGATATGTTTAGATTTGTAAGAAACTGCCAAACTATCTTTCAAATATTTTTGCATCCTACCAGAAATGAATGAGAGTTTCTGTTGTTCCACATCCTCATCAACATTTGGTGTTGTCAGTGTTCTGGATTGTGGCCATTCTAAAAGTGGCATAGTAGTATCTCATTGTCATTTTAATTTGCATTTCCCTGATGACTTATGATGTAGGATAATGTTGGCTTTATTGAATGAGTTAGGTAGTATTCCTTATGCTTCCATCCTCTGAAAGAGATTGGAGAAAATTAATAATTTTTTCCTTAAAGTTTTGATAGAGTTCACTAGTGAAACCATCTAGGCCTGATGCTTTCTGTTTTGGAAGGTCATTAATTATTGGTTGAATTTCTAATAAATACAGGTCTATTCAGATTGTCTATTTCTTCTTGCATGAGTTTTAGCAAATTGTGTGCTTCAAGGAATTAATCCATTTCATCTAGGTTATCGAATTTGTGGGCATAGAGTGTTCATAGTATTACTTTATTATCTTACTAATGTCCGTGGGATCTGTAACTATGTTCCCTCTTTGATATCTGGTATTAGTTATTTGTGTCCTCCATTTTTTTTCTTTTTTTTTTTAAGATTTTATTTATTTATTTGACAGAGAGATAGAGAGAAAGAACAAGTAGGCAGAGAGGCAGGCAGAGGGAGAGGGAGAAGCAGGCTCCCCGCTGAGCAAGGAGCCCGATGCGGGGCTCGATCCCAGGACCCTGGGATCATGACCTGAGCCGAAGGCAGCCGCTTAACCGACTGAGCCACCCAGGCGCCCCATCCATTTTTTTTTTCTTACTTACCCAGGCTAGAGCCTTATTGATTTTGATTTTTTTTCCCAAAGAACTAGATTTTGGTTTCAATGATTTTCTCTGTTGATTTCCTGAATTCAATTAATTGATTGATTTCTTAATTTGTATTATTTCTTCTCATCTGTTTAATTTGGATTTAATTTACTCTTTTTTTTTTTTCTAGTTTCCTAGCGTAGAAACATAGATAACTAATTTTGGATTTTTCTTCTTTTCTAATATAGGCATTCAGTGCCATAAATTTCCTTCTAAGCACTGCCTTTGCTGCATTCCACACATGTTAAAAGGTTGTGTTTTAATTTTCATGTATTTCAAAGTATTTTAAAAATGTCTCTTACCCATTCATCTGTCGATGGAATCTTGGCTCTTTCCATAGTTTGGCTATTGTGGACATTGCTGCTATAAACATCGGGGTGCACATACCCCTTCAGATCCCTACATTTGTATCTTTGGGGTAAATACCCAGTAGTGCAATTGCTGGGTCATATGGTAGCTCTATTTTCAACTTTTTGAAGAACCTCCATACTGTTTTCCAGAGTGGCTGCCCCAGTTTGCATTCCCACCAACAGTGTAGGAGGGTTCCCCTTTCTCCGCATCCCCGCCAACATCTGTCATTTCCTGACTTGTTAATTTTAGCCATTCTGACTGGTGTGAGGTGGTATCTCACTGAGGTTTTGATTTGGATTTCCCTGATGCCGAGCGACGTTGAGCACTATTTCATGTGTCTGTTGGCCATTTGGATGTCTTCTTTGGAAAAATGTCTATTCATGTCTTCTGCTCATTTCTTGATTGGGTTATTTGTTCTTTGGGTGTTGAATTTGGTAACTTCTTTATAGATTTTGGATACTAGCCCTTTATCTGATATGTCATTTGCAAATATCTTCTCCCATTCTGT